>NW_028273673.1:367795-735590 GCF_024610735.1 Ursus americanus
CCCGTTCTCCCCCCTGAATAACCAGCGGGCCCGCTAGCGGCCCAGGGGCTGGGGGGCTGCAGGGTGAATTCGGCGCTGGGTCTCAGGTCCCCAGTCCCTGGCGTTGTGGCGCAAAGCACCTTGGGATGGGCCCCTCGGGGACCCACCTAGGGTATGGGTTAGCCCCCAGGAGGCCATCAGGCCCAATCCCCTGGCTGTGTAGCGCACGTTGCGGCGGGCCAGGGGAGGGAGCTGGCGAGCGGTACCGTGGGCCCACAGGTTTTGGCGCGGGGGGGCCTTCGAAGGTCGTTAGGGGCTTGTAGGGCCCTCCCCCTTCTACCGCCTGAATGACCGGCGGCGCTCCTAGCGGCCCGGGTGGCGGTTGGCAGCAGGGTGAGTCCGGCCCTGGGGCTAGGACGTCCAGGATCCCGGGCATGGCGGCGCAAAGCCCCTTGGGAGGGGCCCCTCGGGAACAGACCTAGGGTTAGGGTTAGCCCCCAGGAGGCCGGCAGGTCCTATCCGGCTGCTGTGTTTCGAGCAGAGGGGCGGGTTGAGGTGAGGGCGCTGACTAGTGGGAACGTGGGCCCAAGCGCTTTGGGGCAGGGGTCCATCGAATGTCGAAGGGGGCTTGGAAGGCCCTGCCCCTTCTCCAGCCCTGAATGAGAGACAGCGCTCCTAGTGGCCCAGGTGGTGGACGGCAGTAGTGTTAGTTTGGCCCTGGGGTTCGGGGGTCCCCAATCCCCAGCGTTGCATCCCCAGGCCCCTTGTCAGGGGCCTCTCCGGGACTGACCTAGGGTTAGGGTTAGCAAGCAGAATGCCGGCAGGCCCGAAATGCCGGCTGTGTGGCGAGTGGAGGGGCCGGCGGAGTGAGGGCGCTGGCAAGCAGAAGCCTGGGCCCAAACATTTTGGCGCGGGGGGCCTTCGAAGGTCGCTGGGGGCTCAGAGGGCCCTGCCCGTTCTCCCCCCCTGAATGACCGGCGGCGGCTGAAGCGGCCCGGGTGGCGGGGGGCTGCAGGGTGAGTCCAGCGCTGGGGTTTGGAGGTTCCCAATCCCGACGTTGGGGCGCCAAGCCCCTTGGGATGGGCCCCTCGGGGACCCACCTAGGGTTTGCGTTAGCCCCCAGGAGGCCGTCAGGCCCAATCCCCTGGCTGTGTGGCACGCGGTGGGGCGGGCCGATGAGACAGAGCTGGCGAGCGGGACCGTGGACCCACAAGTTTTGGCTTCGAAGGTCCTCAGGGGCTAGGAGGGCCCTGCCCCTTCTCCCACCTGAATGACCGGTGGCGCCCCTAGCGGCCGGAGTGGCGGGGGGGCTGCAGGCTGATTCCACCGCTGGGGTTCAGTGGTTCCCAGTCCCTGGCGTTGGGTCGCCAAGCCCCTTGGGAGGGGCCCCTCGGGGACAGCTTAGCCCCCTGGAGGCCTGCAGGTCCAATCCGCCTGCTGTGTTTCGAGCGGAGGGGCGGGTTGAGGTGAGGGCACTGACTAGTGGGAACGTGGGCCCAAGCGCTTTGGGGCGGGGGGCCGTCGAGGGCAGCGGGGGCTCAGAGGTCCCTGCCCCTTCTGCCGCCCTGAATGAGCGGCAGCGCCCCTAGTGCCCCGGTGGTGGAGGGGCAGAAGTGTTAGTCTGTCCCTGGGGCTCGGGGGTCCCCAATCCCCAGTGTTGCAGCCCCAGGCCCTTTGAAAGGGGCCTCTCGGGGACTGACCTAGGGTCAGGGTTACCAAGCAGGATGCCGGCAGGCCCGAAATGCCCGCTGTGCAGCGAGTGGAGGGGCGGGCAGAATGAGGGCGCTGGCGAGCGGGAGCCTGGGCTCAAACATTTGGCGGGGGGTCCTTCGAAGGTAGCCGGGAGCTCAGAGGGCCCTGCCCGTTCTCCCGCCCTGTATGACCGGTGGGCCCCCTAGAGGCCCAGGTGGCGGGGGGCTGCAGGGTGAGTCCGGCGCTGGGTCTCGGGTCCCCAATTTCCGGCGCTGAGGCGCCGGGCCCCTTGGGTGGGGCCCTTCAGGAGCCCACCTAGACTTAGTGTTAGCCCCCGTGAGGCCGGCAAGCCGGACCTGCTGGATGTGCGGCGAGCAGAGGGGTAGGCTGAGTTGAGGGCGCTGAGGAGTGGGAGCGTGGGCCCAACCGTTTTGGTGCGGGGGCCTTCGAAGGTCATCAGGGGCTAGGAGGGCCCTGCTCCTTCTCCCGCCTGAATGACCGGCGGCGCCCCTAGCGGCCGGAGTGGTGGGGGGCTGCAGGCTGATTCCACCGCTGGGGTTCAGTGGTTCCCAATCCCTGGCGTTGGGTCGCCAAGCCCCTTGGGAGGGGCCCCTCGGGTACCCACCTAGGGTTCAGCTTAGCCCCCAGGAGGCCGGCAGGTCCAATCCGCCTGCTGTGTTTCGAGCGGAGGGGCGGGTTGAGGTGAGGGCGCTGACAAGTGGGAACGTGGGCCCAAGCGCTTTGGGGCGGGGGGGCCATCGAAGGTCGGCGGGGGCTCGGAGGGCCCTGCCCCTTCTCCCGCCTGAATGACCGGCGGCGCCCCTAGCGGCCCAGGTGGCGGGGGGCTGCGGGTACAGTCTGGCGCTCCGTCTCGGGTCCCTAATCCCCGGAGTTTGGGCGCCAGGCCCTTTGGGAGGGGCCCCTCAGGAGCCCACCTAGAGTTAGGGTTAGCCCCCAGGAGGCCGGCAAGCCCTATCTGCTGGATGTGCGGCGAGCGGAGGGGCAGGCCGAGCTGAGGGCGCTGAGGAGTGGGAGCGTGGGCCCAAGCGTTTTGGTGCTGGGGGCCTTCTAATGTCGTCAGGGGCTCGGAGGGCCCTACCCGTTCGACCCTGAATGACTGGCGGCGCCCCTAGCGGCCCGGGTGGCGGGGGGCTGCAGGGTGAGTCCAGTGCTGGGGTTCGGAGGTTCCCAATCTCCAGCGTTGGGGCGCCAAGCCCCTTGGGATGGGCCCTTGGGGGACCGACCTAGGGTTAGGATTAGCCTCCAGGAGTACGGCAGGTCCGATCCGCCTGCTGTGTTTCGAGCGGAGGGGCGGGTTGAGGTGAGGGCGCTGACTAGTGGGAACGTGGGCCCAAGCGCTTTGGGGAGCGGGTGCATCGACGGTCGGGGGGGCTGGGAGGGCCCTGTGAGTTCTCCTGCCCCGAATGAGCGGCAGCGCCCCTAGTGGCCCAGGTGGTGGAGGGGCAACAGTGTTAGTCAGGCCCTGGGGCTCGGGGGTCCCCAATCCCCAGCGTTGCATCCCCAGGCCCCTTGTCAGGGGCCTCTCGGGGACTGACCTAGGGTTAGGGTTAGCAAGCAGGATGCCGGCAGGCCCGAAATGCCGGCTGTGCGGCGAGTGGAGGGGTGGGCGGAGTGAGGGCGCTGGCGAGCAGAAGCCTGGGCCCAAACATTTTGGCGCAGGGGGCCTTCGAAGGTCGCTGGGGGCTCAGAGGGCCCTGCCCGTTCTCCCCCCCTGAATAACCGGCGGGCCCCCTAACGGCCCAGGGGGTGGGGGGCTGCAGGGTGAATCCGGCGCTGGGTCTCGGGTCCCCAGTCCCTGGCGTTGGGATGCCAAGCACCTTGGGATGGGCCCCTCGGGGACCCACCTACGGTTTGGGTTAGCCCCCAGGAGGCCATCAGGCCCAATCCCCTGGCTGTGTAGCGCGCGTTGCGGCGGGCCAGGGGAGGGAGCTGGCGAGCGGGACCGTGGGCCCACAAGTTTTGGCGCGGGGCGGGGCCTTCGAAGGTCGTCAGGGGCTTGTAGGGCCCTGCCCCTTTTACCGCCTGAATGACCGGCAGCGCCAATAACGGCCGGGGTGGCGGTGGGGCGGAGGGTGAGTCCAGCGCTGGGTCTCGGGTCCCCAATCTCAGGCGTTGGGGCGCCAGGCCCCTTGCGAGGGGCCCCTAAGGAGCCCACCTAGAGTTAGGGTTAGCCCCCAGGAGGCCGGCAAGCCCTATCTGCTGGATGTGCGGCGAGCGGAGGGGCAGGCCGAGCTGAGGGCGCTGAGGAGTTGGAGCGTGGGCCCAAGCATTTTGGTGCGGGGGGGCCTTCGAATGTCATCAGGGGCTCGGAGTGCCCTGCACGTTCTCCCGCTCTGAATGATTGGCGGCGCCAATAACGGCCTGGGTGGCGGTGGGGCGGAGGGTGAGTCCAGCGCTGGGGCTCGGGGGTCCCAATCCCCGGGGTTGCGGTGCCAGGCCCCTTGGGAGGGGCCCCTTGGGGGCAGAACTAGGGTTAGGATTAGCCCCCAGGAGGCCGGCAGGCAGGATCCTTTGGCGCTGTCGAGCAGGGGGGCGGGCCGAGGGGAGGGCGCTGGAGAGCGGGAGCGTGGGCCCAAGTGTTTTGGCGCAGGGGGCCTTCGAAGCTCGCCTGGGGCTCGGAGGGCCCTACCTGTTCTCCTGCCCTGAATGACCGGCGGCGCCCCAAGCGGCCCGGATGGCGGGGGGCTGCAGGGTGAGTCCAGCGCTGGGGTTTGGAGGTTCCCAATCCCCGGCGTTGGGGCGCCAAGCCCCTTGGGATGGGCCCCTCGGGGACCCACCTAGGGTTTGCGTTAGCCCCCAGGAGGCCGTCAGGCCCAATCCCCTGGCTGTGTGGTGCGCGGAGGGGCGGGCCGAGGGGATGGAGCTGGCGAGCGGGACCGCGGGCCCACAGGTTTTGGCGCGGGGGCCTTCGAAGGAGGTCGGGGGCTCAGAGGGCCCTGCCCCTTCTCCTGCCTGAATGACCGGCGGCGCCCCTAGCAGCCCGGGTGCCAGGGGCCTGCAGGGTGAGTCCGGCCCTGTGGCTAGGAGGTACAGGATCCCCGGCGTGCCTCGCAAGGCCCCTTGGGAGGGGCCCCTCGGGGACCGACCTAGGGTTAGGGTTAGCCCCCAGGAGGCCAGCAGGTCTGATCCGCCTGCTGTTTTTTGAGCGGAGCGGCATGTTGAGGTGAGGGCGCTGACTAGTGGGAACGTGAGCCCAAGCGCGTTGGGGCGGGGGGGCCATCGAAGGTCGGCGTGGGCTTGGAGGGCCCTACCCCTTCTCCCTCCTAAATGACCGGCGGCGCCCCTGCGGCCCAGGTGGCGGGGGGCTGCGGGTAAAGTCCGGCGCTCGGTCTCGGGTCCCCAATCCCAGGCGTTGGGGCACCAGGCCCCTTGGGTGGGGCCCCTCAGGAACCCACCTAGAGTTCGGGTTAGCCCCCAGTAGTCCCGCAAGCCCGATCTGCTGGATGTGCGGCGAGCGGAGGGGCAGGCCGAGCTGAGGGCGCTGAGGACTGGGAGCGTTGGCCCAAGCGTTTTGGCGCGGGGGGCCTTCAAAAGTCGTCAGGGGCTCGGAGTGCACTGCACGTTCTCCCGCTCTGAATGATCGGCAGCGCCAATAAGGGCCTGGGTGGCGGTGGGGCGAAGGGTGAGTCCAGCGCTGGGGCTCGGGGGTCCCAATCCCCGGCGTTGCGGTGCTAGGCCCCTTGGGAGGGGCCCCTCGGGGCCGAACAAAGGTTAGGATTAGCCCCCAGGAGGCCGGCAGGCAGGATCCACGGCCGGTGTGGCGAGCGGAGGGGGGGGCGGCCAGAGGGGAGGGCGCTGGAGAGCGGAGCGTGGCCCCAAGTGTTTTGGCGCAGGGGGCCTTCGAAGCTCCCCGGGGCCTCAGAGGGCCCTACCCGTTCTCCCCCCCTGAATGACCGGCGGCGCCCCTAGCGGCCCGGGTGCTGGGGGGCTGCAGGGTGAGTCCAGCGCTGGGGTTTGGAGGTTCCCTATCCCCGCCATTGGGGCGCCAAGCCCCTTGGGATGGGCCCCTCGGGGACCCACCTAGGGTTTGGGTTAGCCCCCAGGAGGCCTTCAGGCCCAATCCCCTGGCTGTGTGGCTCGCGGTGGGGCAGACCGAGGGGAGGGAGCTCGCTAGCGGGACCGTGGGCCCACAGGTTTTGGCGCGGGGCCTTCTAAGGAGGTCGGGGGCTCGGAGGGCCCTGCCCCTTCTCCAGCCTGAATAACCTGCGGCGCCCCTAGCAGCCCGGGTGCCAGGGGGCTGCAGGGTGAGTCCGGCCCTGGGGCTAGGACGTCCAGGATCCCAGGCATGGCCGCGCAAGGCCCTTTGGGAGGGGCCCCTCTGGGACCGCCCTAGGGTGAAGGTTACCCCCAGGTGGCCGGCAGGTCCGATCCGCCTGCTGTCTTTCGAGCGGAGGGGCCGGTTGAGGTGAGGGCGCTGACTAGTGGGAACAAGGGCCCAAGCGCTTTGGGGCGGGGGGCCATCGAAGCTCAGCGGGGGCTCAGAGGGCCCTGCCAGTTCTTCAGCCCTGAATGAGCGGCAGCGCCCCTAGTGGCCCAGGTGGTGGAGGGGCAGCAGTTTTAGTCTTGCCCTGGGGCTCGGGGGTCCCCATGCCCGGAGTTGCGGTGCCAGGACCCTTGGGAGGGGCCCCTCGGGGGCCCACCTAGGGTTAGGATTAGCCCCCAGGACGCCGGCAGGCAGGATCCACCGGCGGTGTGGCGAGCCGAGGGTCCGGCCGAGGGGAGGGCGCTGGAGAGTGGAGCGTGGGCCCAAGTGTTTTGGCGCAGGGGGTCTTCGAAGCTCCCCGGGGGCTCAGAGGGCCCTACCCGTTCTCCCCCCCTGAATGACCAGTGGCGCCCCTAGCGGCCCGGTTGGCGGGGGGCTGCAGGGTGAGTCCAGCGCTGGGGTTTGGAGGTTCCCAATCCCCAGCGTTGGGGTGCCAAGATCCTTGGGATGGGCCCCTCTGGGACCCACCTAGGGTTTGCGTTAGCCCCCAGGAGGCCGTCAGGCCCAATCCCCTGGCTGTGTGGCGCGCAGTGGGGCGGGCCGAGTGGACGGAGCTGGCGAGCGGGACCGTGGGCCCACAGGTTTTGGCGTGGGGGACTTCGAAGATCCTCAGGGGCTAGGAGGGCCCTGCCCCTTCTCCCGCCCCGTATGACTGGTGGGCCCCCTGGAGGCCCAGGTGGCGGGGGGCTGCAGGTTGAGTCCGGCGCTGGGTCTCGGGTCCCAAACCTCCGCCGCTGTGGCGCCAGGCACCTTGTGTGGGGCCCCTCAGGAGCCCACCTAGAGTTATTGTTAGCCCCCGGGAGGCCGGCAAGCCCGACCTGCTGGATGTGCGGCGAGCAGAGGGGTAGGCCGAGCTGAGGGCGCTGAGGAGTGGGAGCGTAGGCCCAACCGTTTTGGCGCGGGGGGGGCCTTCGAAGGTTGCCTGGGGCACAGAGGGCCCTGCCCATTCTCACGCCCTGAATGACCGGTGGGCCCCCTAGCGGCCCAGGTGGTGGGGGGCTGTGGGTAAAGTCCGGCCCTTGGTCTCGGGTCCCCAATCCCCGGCGTTGGGGCGCCAGGCCCCTTGGGTGGGGCCCCTCAGGAGCCCACCTAGAGTTAAGGTTAGCCCCCAGGACTCCTGCAAGCCCGATCTGCTGGAGGTACAGCGAACGGAGGGGCAGGCCGAGCTGAGGGCGCTGAGGAGTGGGAACGTGGGCCCAAGCGTTTCGGCACGGGGGGCCTTCGAAAGTCTCAGGGGCTCGGAGTGCCCTGCACGTTCTCCCACTCTGAATGACCGGCGGCGCCAATAACGGCCTGGGTGGCGGTGGGGCAGAGGGTGAGTCCAGTGCTGGGGCTCGGGGGTCCCAATCCCCGGCGTTGCGGTGCCAGACCCCTTGGGAGTGGCCCCTCGGGTGCCGAACAAGGGTTAGGATTAGCCCCCAGGAGGCCCGCAGGCAGGATCCAGGGGCGGTGTGGCGAGCGGGGGGGGGGGGGGCGGAGGGGAGGGCACTGGAGAGCGGAGTGTGGGCCCAAGTGTTTTGGCGCACGGGGCCTTCGAAGCTCCCCGGGAATTCGGAGGGCCTTACCCGTTCTCCCCCCCTTAATGACCGGCGGCGCTCCTAGTGGCCCTGGTGGCGTGGGGCTGCAGGGTGAGTCCAGCGCTGGGGTTTGGAGATTCCCAATCCCCGGCGTTGGGGCGCCAAACCCCTTGGGATGGTCCCCTCGGGGACCCACCTAGGGTTTGCGTGAGCCCCCAGGAGGCCGTCAGGCCCAATCCCCTGGCTGTGTGGCGCGCGGAGGGGCGGGCCGAGGGGACGGAGCTGGCGAGCGGGACCGTGGGCCCACAGGTTTTGGCGTGGGGGCCTTCGAAGATCCTCAGGGGCTAGTAGGGCCCTGCCCGTTCTCCCGCCTGAATGACCGGCGGCGCCCCTAGCGGCCCCGGTGCCGGGGGCTGCAGGTTGTGTCCGGCCCTGGGGCTAGGACGTCCAGGATCCCGGGCGTGGCTGAGCAAGGCCCCTTGGGAGGGGACGCTCGGGGACTGACCTAGGGTTAGGGTTAGCCCCCAGGAGGCCGGCAGGTCCGATCCGCCTGCTGTGTTTGGAGCGGAGGGGCAGGTTGAGGTGAGGGCGCTGTCTAGAGGGAACGTGGGCCCAAGCGCTTTGGGGCGGGGGGGCCATCGAAGGTCGGCGGGTGCTCGGAGGGCCCTGCCCCTTCTCCTGCCTGAATGACCGGCGGCGCCCCTAGTGCCCAGGTGGTGGAGGGGCAGCAGTGTTAGTCTGGCCCTGGGGCTCGGGGGTCCCCAATCCCCAGTGTTGCAGCCCCAGGCCCCTTGTCTGGGGCCTCTCGGGGACTACCTTAGGGTCAGGGTTAGCAAGCAGGATGCCGGCAGGCCCGAAATGCCCGCTGTGCAGCGAGTGGAGGGGAGGGCCGAATGAGGGGCCAGCGAGCGGGAGCCTGGGCCCAAACATTTGGCGGGGGTGCCTTCGAAGGTAGCCGGGAGCTCAGAGGGCCCTGCCCGTTCTCCCGCCCACATGACCGGTGGGCCCCCTAGAGGCCCAGGTGGCGGGGGGCTGCAGGGTGAGTCCGGCGCTGGGTCTCGGGTCCCCAATCCCAGGCGTTGGGGCGCCAGGCCCCTTGCGAGGGGCCCCTAAGGAGCCCACCTAGAGTTAGGGTTAGCCCCCAGGAGGCCTGCAAGCCCGATCTGCTGGATGTGCAGCGAGCGGAGGGGCAGGCCGAGCTGAGGGCGTTGAGGAGTGGGATCGGGGGCCCAAGAGTTTGGCGCGGGGGCCTTCGAAATGCGCCAGGGGCTCGGTGTGCCCTGCACATTCTCCCGCCCTGAATGACCAGCGGCGCCAATAAAGGCCCGGGTGGCGGTGGGGCGGAGGCTGAGTCCAGCGCTGGGGCGGGGGTCCCCAATCCCTGGCATTGCGGTGCCAGGCCCCTTGGGAGGAGCCCCTTGGGGGCCGACCTAGGGTTAGGATTAGCCCCGAGGAGGCCGGCAGGCAGGATCCAAGGGCGGTGTGGCGGGGGAGGGGCGGGCCGAGGGGAGGGCGCTGGTGAGTGGGAGCGTGGGCACAAGTGTTTTGGCGCAGGCAGCCTTCGAAGCTCGCCAGGGGCTCGGAGGGCCCTACCCGTTCTCCAGCCTGAATGACTGGCGGCGCCCCTAGCGGCCCGGGTTGTGGGGGGCTGCAGGGTGAGTCCAGCGCTGGGGTTCAGAGGTTCCCAATCCCCAGCGTTGGGGCGCCAAGCCCCTTGGGATGGGCCCTCCGGGGACCGACCTAGGGTTAGGATTAGCCTCCAGGAGTACGGCAGGTCCGATCCGCCTGCTGTGTTTCGAGCGGAGGGGCGGGTTGAGGTGAGGGCGCTGACTAGTGGGAACTTGGGCCCAGGCGCTTTGGGCAGCGGGTCCATCGACAGTCGGGTGGCTGGGAGGGCCCTGTAAGTTCTACTGCCCTGAATGAGCGGCAGCGCCCCTAGTGGCCCAGGTGGTGGAGGGGCAGCAGTGTTAGTTTTGCCCTGGGGTCGGGGGTCCCCCAATCCCCAGCGTTGCAGCCCCAGGCCCCTTGTCAGTGACCTCTCGGGGACTGACCTAGGGATAGGGTTAGCAAGCAGGATGCCGGCAGGCCCGAAATGCCGGCTGTGCGGTGAGTGGAGGGGCGGGCGCAGTGAGGGCGCTGGCGAGCAGAAGCCTGGGCCCAAACATTTTGGCGCAGGGGGTTTTCGAAGGTCGCTGGGGGCTCAGAGGGCCCTGCCCGTTCTCCCCCCTGAATAACCAGCGGGCCCGCTAGCGGCCCAGGGGCTGGGGGGCTGCAGGGTGAATTCGGCGCTGGGTCTCGGGTCCCCAGTCCCTGGCGTTGTGGCGCAAAGCACCTTGGGATGGGCCCCTCGGGGACCCACCTAGGGTATGGGTTAGCCCCCAGGAGGCCATCAGGCCCAATCCCCTGGCTGTGTAGCGCACGTTGCGGCGGGCCAGGGGAGGGAGCTGGCGAGCGGGACCGTGGGCCCACAGGTTTTGGCGCGGGGGGGCCTTCGAAGGTCGTTAGGGGCTTGTAGGGCCCTCCCCCTTCTACCGCCTGAATGACCGGCGGCGCTCCTAGCGGCCCGGGTGGCGGTTGGCAGCAGGGTGAGTCCGGCCCTGGGGCTAGGACGTCCAGGATCCCGGGCATGGCGGCGCAAAGCCCCTTGGGAGGGGCCCCTCGGGAACAGACCTAGGGTTAGGGTTAGCCCCCAGGAGGCCGGCAGGTCCTATCCGGCTGCTGTGTTTCGAGCAGAGGGGCGGGTTGAGGTGAGGGCGCTGACTAGTGGGAACGTGGGCCCAAGCGCTTTGGGGCAGGGGTCCATCGAATGTCGAAGGGGGCTTGGAAGGCCCTGCCCCTTCTCCAGCCCTGAATGAGAGACAGCGCTCCTAGTGGCCCAGGTGGTGGACGGCAGTAGTGTTAGTTTGGCCCTGGGGTTCGGGGGTCCCCAATCCCCAGCGTTGCAGCCCCAGGCCCCTTGTCAGGGGCCTCTCCGGGACTGACCTAGGGTTAGGGTTAGCAAGCAGAATGCCGGCAGGCCCGAAATGCCGGCTGTGTGGCGAGTGGAGGGGCCGGCGGAGTGAGGGCGCTGGCAAGCAGAAGCCTGGGCCCAAACATTTTGGCGCGGGGGGCCTTCGAAGGTCGCTGGGGGCTCAGAGGGCCCTGCCCGTTCTCCCCCCCTGAATGACCGGCGGCGGCTGAAGCGGCCCGGGTGGCGGGGGGCTGCAGGGTGAGTCCAGCGCTGGGGTTTGGAGGTTCCCAATCCCGACGTTGGGGCGCCAAGCCCCTTGGGATGGGCCCCTCGGGGACCCACCTAGGGTTTGCGTTAGCCCCCAGGAGGCCGTCAGGCCCAATCCCCTGGCTGTGTGGCACGCGGTGGGGCGGGCCGATGAGACAGAGCTGGCGAGCGGGACCGTGGACCCACAAGTTTTGGCGTGGGGGCCTTCGAAGGTCCTCAGGGGCTAGGAGGGCCCTGCCCCTTCTCCCACCTGAATGACCGGTGGCGCCCCTAGCGGCCGGAGTGGCGGGGGGGCTGCAGGCTGATTCCACCGCTGGGGTTCAGTGGTTCCCAGTCCCTGGCGTTGGGTCGCCAAGCCCCTTGGGAGGGGCCCCTCGGGGACCCACCTACGGTTCAGCTTAGCCCCCTGGAGGCCTGCAGGTCCAATCCGCCTGCTGTGTTTCGAGCGGAGGGGCGGGTTGAGGTGAGGGCACTGACTAGTGGGAACGTGGGCCCAAGCGCTTTGGGGCGGGGGGCCGTCGAGGGCAGCGGGGGCTCAGAGGTCCCTGCCCCTTCTGCCGCCCTGAATGAGCGGCAGCGCCCCTAGTGCCCCGGTGGTGGAGGGGCAGAAGTGTTAGTCTGTCCCTGGGGCTCGGGGGTCCCCAATCCCCAGTGTTGCAGCCCCAGGCCCTTTGAAAGGGGCCTCTCGGGGACTGACCTAGGGTCAGGGTTACCAAGCAGGATGCCGGCAGGCCCGAAATGCCCGCTGTGCAGCGAGTGGAGGGGCGGGCAGAATGAGGGCGCTGGCGAGCGGGAGCCTGGGCTCAAACATTTGGCGGGGGGTCCTTCGAAGGTAGCCGGGAGCTCAGAGGGCCCTGCCCGTTCTCCCGCCCTGTATGACCGGTGGGCCCCCTAGAGGCCCAGGTGGCGGGGGGCTGCAGGGTGAGTCCGGCGCTGGGTCTCGGGTCCCCAATTTCCGGCGCTGAGGCGCCGGGCCCCTTGGGTGGGGCCCTTCAGGAGCCCACCTAGACTTAGTGTTAGCCCCCGTGAGGCCGGCAAGCCGGACCTGCTGGATGTGCGGCGAGCAGAGGGGTAGGCTGAGTTGAGGGCGCTGAGGAGTGGGAGCGTGGGCCCAACCGTTTTGGTGCGGGGGCCTTCGAAGGTCATCAGGGGCTAGGAGGGCCCTGCTCCTTCTCCCGCCTGAATGACCGGCGGCGCCCCTAGCGGCCGGAGTGGTGGGGGGCTGCAGGCTGATTCCACCGCTGGGGTTCAGTGGTTCCCAATCCCTGGCGTTGGGTCGCCAAGCCCCTTGGGAGGGGCCCCTCGGGTACCCACCTAGGGTTCAGCTTAGCCCCCAGGAGGCCGGCAGGTCCAATCCGCCTGCTGTGTTTCGAGCGGAGGGGCGGGTTGAGGTGAGGGCGCTGACAAGTGGGAACGTGGGCCCAAGCGCTTTGGGGCGGGGGGGCCATCGAAGGTCGGCGGGGGCTCGGAGGGCCCTGCCCCTTCTCCCGCCTGAATGACCGGCGGCGCCCCTAGCGGCCCAGGTGGCGGGGGGCTGCGGGTACAGTCTGGCGCTCCGTCTCGGGTCCCTAATCCCCGGAGTTTGGGCGCCAGGCCCTTTGGGAGGGGCCCCTCAGGAGCCCACCTAGAGTTAGGGTTAGCCCCCAGGAGGCCGGCAAGCCCTATCTGCTGGATGTGCGGCGAGCGGAGGGGCAGGCCGAGCTGAGGGCGCTGAGGAGTGGGAGCGTGGGCCCAAGCGTTTTGGTGCTGGGGGCCTTCTAATGTCGTCAGGGGCTCGGAGGGCCCTACCCGTTCGACCCTGAATGACTGGCGGCGCCCCTAGCGGCCCGGGTGGCGGGGGGCTGCAGGGTGAGTCCAGTGCTGGGGTTCGGAGGTTCCCAATCTCCAGCGTTGGGGCGCCAAGCCCCTTGGGATGGGCCCTTGGGGGACCGACCTAGGGTTAGGATTAGCCTCCAGGAGTACGGCAGGTCCGATCCGCCTGCTGTGTTTCGAGCGGAGGGGCGGGTTGAGGTGAGGGCGCTGACTAGTGGGAACGTGGGCCCAAGCGCTTTGGGGAGCGGGTGCATCGACGGTCGGGGGGGCTGGGAGGGCCCTGTGAGTTCTCCTGCCCCGAATGAGCGGCAGCGCCCCTAGTGGCCCAGGTGGTGGAGGGGCAACAGTGTTAGTCAGGCCCTGGGGCTCGGGGGTCCCCAATCCCCAGCGTTGCATCCCCAGGCCCCTTGTCAGGGGCCTCTCGGGGACTGACCTAGGGTTAGGGTTAGCAAGCAGGATGCCGGCAGGCCCGAAATGCCGGCTGTGCGGCGAGTGGAGGGGTGGGCGGAGTGAGGGCGCTGGCGAGCAGAAGCCTGGGCCCAAACATTTTGGCGCAGGGGGCCTTCGAAGGTCGCTGGGGGCTCAGAGGGCCCTGCCCGTTCTCCCCCCCTGAATAACCGGCGGGCCCCCTAACGGCCCAGGGGGTGGGGGGCTGCAGGGTGAATCCGGCGCTGGGTCTCGGGTCCCCAGTCCCTGGCGTTGGGATGCCAAGCACCTTGGGATGGGCCCCTCGGGGACCCACCTACGGTTTGGGTTAGCCCCCAGGAGGCCATCAGGCCCAATCCCCTGGCTGTGTAGCGCGCGTTGCGGCGGGCCAGGGGAGGGAGCTGGCGAGCGGGACCGTGGGCCCACAAGTTTTGGCGCGGGGCGGGGCCTTCGAAGGTCGTCAGGGGCTTGTAGGGCCCTGCCCCTTTTACCGCCTGAATGACCGGCAGCGCCAATAACGGCCGGGGTGGCGGTGGGGCGGAGGATGAGTCCAGCGCTGGGTCTCGGGTCCCCAATCTCAGGCGTTGGGGCGCCAGGCCCCTTGCGAGGGGCCCCTAAGGAGCCCACCTAGAGTTAGGGTTAGCCCCCAGGAGGCCGGCAAGCCCTATCTGCTGGATGTGCGGCGAGCGGAGGGGCAGGCCGAGCTGAGGGCGCTGAGGAGTTGGAGCGTGGGCCCAAGCATTTTGGTGCGGGGGGGCCTTCGAATGTCATCAGGGGCTCGGAGTGCCCTGCACGTTCTCCCGCTCTGAATGATTGGCGGCGCCAATAACGGCCTGGGTGGCGGTGGGGCGGAGGGTGAGTCCAGCGCTGGGGCTCGGGGGTCCCAATCCCCGGGGTTGCGGTGCCAGGCCCCTTGGGAGGGGCCCCTTGGGGGCAGAACTAGGGTTAGGATTAGCCCCCAGGAGGCCGGCAGGCAGGATCCTTTGGCGCTGTCGAGCAGGGGGGCGGGCCGAGGGGAGGGCGCTGGAGAGCGGGAGCGTGGGCCCAAGTGTTTTGGCGCAGGGGGCCTTCGAAGCTCGCCTGGGGCTCGGAGGGCCCTACCTGTTCTCCTGCCCTGAATGACCGGCGGCGCCCCAAGCGGCCCGGATGGCGGGGGGCTGCAGGGTGAGTCCAGCGCTGGGGTTTGGAGGTTCCCAATCCCCGGCGTTGGGGCGCCAAGCCCCTTGGGATGGGCCCCTCGGGGACCCACCTAGGGTTTGCGTTAGCCCCCAGGAGGCCGTCAGGCCCAATCCCCTGGCTGTGTGGTGCGCGGAGGGGCGGGCCGAGGGGATGGAGCTGGCGAGTGGGACCGCGGGCCCACAGGTTTTGGCGCGGGGGCCTTCGAAGGAGGTCGGGGGCTCAGAGGGCCCTGCCCCTTCTCCTGCCTGAATGACCGGCGGCGCCCCTAGCAGCCCGGGTGCCAGGGGCCTGCAGGGTGAGTCCGGCCCTGTGGCTAGGAGGTACAGGATCCCCGGCGTGCCTCGCAAGGCCCCTTGGGAGGGGCCCCTCGGGGACCGACCTAGGGTTAGGGTTAGCCCCCAGGAGGCCAGCAGGTCTGATCCGCCTGCTGTTTTTTGAGCGGAGCGGCATGTTGAGGTGAGGGCGCTGACTAGTGGGAACGTGAGCCCAAGCGCGTTGGGGCGGGGGGGCCATCGAAGGTCGGCGGGGGCTTGGAGGGCCCTACCCCTTCTCCCTCCTAAATGACCGGCGGCGCCCCTGCGGCCCAGGTGGCGGGGGGCTGCGGGTAAAGTCCGGCGCTCGGTCTCGGGTCCCCAATCCCAGGCGTTGGGGCACCAGGCCCCTTGGGTGGGGCCCCTCAGGAACCCACCTAGAGTTCGGGTTAGCCCCCAGTAGTCCCGCAAGCCCGATCTGCTGGATGTGCGGCGAGCGGAGGGGCAGGCCGAGCTGAGGGCGCTGAGGACTGGGAGCGTTGGCCCAAGCGTTTTGGCGCGGGGGGCCTTCAAAAGTCGTCAGGGGCTCGGAGTGCACTGCACGTTCTCCCGCTCTGAATGATCGGCAGCGCCAATAAGGGCCTGGGTGGCGGTGGGGCGAAGGGTGAGTCCAGCGCTGGGGCTCGGGGGTCCCAATCCCCGGCGTTGCGGTGCTAGGCCCCTTGGGAGGGGCCCCTCGGGGCCGAACAAAGGTTAGGATTAGCCCCCAGGAGGCCGGCAGGCAGGATCCACGGCCGGTGTGGCGAGTGGAGGGGGGGGCGGCCGGAGGGGAGGGCGCTGGAGAGCGGAGCGTGGCCCCAAGTGTTTTGGCGCAGGGGGCCTTCGAAGCTCCCCGGGGCCTCAGAGGGCCCTACCCGTTCTCCCCCCCTGAATGACCGGCGGCGCCCCTAGCGGCCCGGTTGGCGGGGGGCTGCAGGGTGAGTCCAGCGCTGGGGTTTGGAGGTTCCCAATCCCCAGCGTTGGGGTGCCAAGATCCTTGGGATGGGCCCCTCTGGGACCCACCTAGGGTTTGCGTTTGCCCCCAGGAGGCCGTCAGGCCCAATCCCCTGGCTGTGTGGCGCGCGGTGGGGCGGGCCGAGTGGACGGAGCTGGCGAGCGGGACCGTGGGCCCACAGTTTTTGGCGTGGGGGACTTCGAAGATCCTCAGGGGCTAGGAGGGCCCTGTCCCTTCTCCCGCCTGAATGACCGGCGGCGCCCCTAGCGGCCCGGGTGGCGGGGGCTTCAGGGTGTGTCCGGCCCTGGGGCTAGGACGTCCAGGAACCCGGGCGTGGCAGCGCAAGGCCCCTTGGGAGGGGCCCCTCGGGGACCAACGAGGGTTAGGGTTAGCCCCCAGGAGCCCGTCAGGACCAATCCCCTGGCTGTGTGGCACGCGGTGGGGCGGGCCGAGGGGACTCAGCTGGCGAGCGGGACCGTGGGCCCACAGGTTTTGGCGTGGGGGACTTCGAAGATCCTCAGGGGCTAGGAGGGCCCTGCCCCTTCTCCCGCCCCGTATGACCGGTGGGCCCCCTGGAGGCCCAGGTGGCGGGGGGCTGCAGGGTGAGTCCGGCGCTGGGTCTCGGGTCCCAAACCTCCGCCGCTGTGGCGCCAGGCACCTTGTGTGGGGCCCCTCAGGAGCCCACCTAGAGTTATTGTTAGCCCCCGGGAGGCCGGCAAGCCCGACCTGCTGGATGTGCGGCGAGCAGAGGGGTAGGCCGAGCTGAGGGCGCTGAGGAGTGGGAGCGTAGGCCCAACCGTTTTGGCGCGGGGGGGGCCTTCGAAGGTTGCCTGGGGCACAGAGGGCCCTGCCCATTCTCACGCCCTGAATGACCGGTGGGCCCCCTAGCGGCCCAGGTGGTGGGGGGCTGCGGGTAAAGTCCGGCCCTTGGTCTCGGGTCCCCAATCCCCGGCGTTGGGGCGCCAGGCCCCTTGGGTGGGGCCCCTCAGGAGCCCACCTAGAGTTAAGGTTAGCCCCCAGGACTCCTGCAAGCCCGATCTGCTGGAGGTACGGCGAATGGAGGGGCAGGCCGAGCTGAGGGCGCTGAGGAGTGGGAACGTGGGCCCAAGCGTTTTGGCACGGGGGGCCTTCGAAAGTCTCAGGGCCTCGGAGTGCCCTGCACGTTCTCCCACTCTGAATGACTGGCGGCGCCAATAACGGCCTGGGTGGCGGTGGGGCAGAGGGTGAGTCCAGCGCTGGGGCTCGGGGGTCCCAATCCCCGGCGTTGCGGTGCCAGACCCCTTGGGAGTGGCCCCTCGGGTGCCGAACAAGGGTTAGGATTAGCCCCCAGGAGGCCGGCAGGCAGGATCCAGGGGCGGTGTTGCGAGCGGGGGGGGGGGGCCGGAGGGGAGGGCACTGGAGAGCGGAGTGTGGGCCCAAGTGTTTTGGCGCACGGGGCCTTCGAAGCTCCCCGGGAATTCGGAGGGCCTTACCCGTTCTCCCCCCCTTAATGACCGGCGGCGCTCCTAGTGGCCCTGGTGGCGTGGGGCTGCAGGGTGAGTCCAGCGCTGGGGTTTGGAGATTCCCAATCCCCGGCGTTGGGGCGCCAAACCCCTTGGGATGGTCCCCTCGGGGACCCACCTAGGGTTTGCGTGAGCCCCCAGGAGGCCGTCAGGCCCAATCCCCTGGCTGTGTGGCGCGCGGAGGGGCGGGCCGAGGGGACGGAGCTGGCGAGCGGGACCGTGGGCCCACAGGTTTTGGCGTGGGGGCCTTCGAAGATCCTCAGGGGCTAGTAGGGCCCTGCCCGTTCTCCCGCCTGAATGACCGGCGGCGCCCCTAGCGGCCCCGGTGCCGGGGGCTGCAGGTTGTGTCCGGCCCTGGGGCTAGGACGTCCAGGATCCCGGGCGTGGCTGAGCAAGGCCCCTTGGGAGGGGACGCTCGGGGACTGACCTAGGGTTAGGGTTAGCCCCCAGGAGGCCGGCAGGTCCGATCCGCCTGCTGTGTTTGGAGCGGAGGGGCAGGTTGAGGTGAGGGCGCTGTCTAGAGGGAACGTGGGCCCAAGCGCTTTGGGGCGGGGGGGCCATCGAAGGTCGGCGGGTGCTCGGAGGGCCCTGCCCCTTCTCCTGCCTGAATGACCGGCGGCGCCCCTAGTGCCCAGGTGGTGGAGGGGCAGCAGTGTTAGTCTGGCCCTGGGGCTCGGGGGTCCCCAATCCCCAGTGTTGCAGCCCCAGGCCCCTTGTCTGGGGCCTCTCGGGGACTACCTTAGGGTCAGGGTTAGCAAGCAGGATGCCGGCAGGCCCGAAATGCCCGCTGTGCAGCGAGTGGAGGGGAGGGCCGAATGAGGGGCCAGCGAGCGGGAGCCTGGGCCCAAACATTTGGCGGGGGTGCCTTCGAAGGTAGCCGGGAGCTCAGAGGGCCCTGCCCGTTCTCCCGCCCACATGACCGGTGGGCCCCCTAGAGGCCCAGGTGGCGGGGGGCTGCAGGGTGAGTCCGGCGCTGGGTCTCGGGTCCCCAATCCCAGGCGTTGGGGCGCCAGGCCCCTTGCGAGGGGCCCCTAAGGAGCCCACCTAGAGTTAGGGTTAGCCCCCAGGAGGCCTGCAAGCCCGATCTGCTGGATGTGCAGCGAGCGGAGGGGCAGGCCGAGCTGAGGGCGTTGAGGAGTGGGATCGGGGGCCCAAGAGTTTGGCGCGGGGGCCTTCGAAATGCGCCAGGGGCTCGGTGTGCCCTGCACATTCTCCCGCCCTGAATGACCAGCGGCGCCAATAAAGGCCCGGGTGGCGGTGGGGCGGAGGCTGAGTCCAGCGCTGGGGCGGGGGTCCCCAATCCCTGGCATTGCGGTGCCAGGCCCCTTGGGAGGAGCCCCTTGGGGGCCGACCTAGGGTTAGGATTAGCCCCGAGGAGGCCGGCAGGCAGGATCCACGGGCGGTGTGGCGGGGGAGGGGCGGGCCGAGGGGAGGGCGCTGGTGAGTGGGAGCGTGGGCACAAGTGTTTTGGCGCAGGCAGCCTTCGAAGCTCGCCAGGGGCTCGGAGGGCCCTACCCGTTCTCCAGCCTGAATGACTGGCGGCGCCCCTAGCGGCCCGGGTGGTGGGGGGCTGCAGGGTGAGTCCAGCGCTGGGGTTCAGAGGTTCCCAATCCCCAGCGTTGGGGCGCCAAGCCCCTTGGGATGGGCCCTCCGGGGACCGACCTAGGGTTAGGATTAGCCTCCAGGAGTACGGCAGGTCCGATCCGCCTGCTGTGTTTCGAGCGGAGGGGCGGGTTGAGGTGAGGGCGCTGACTAGTGGGAACTTGGGCCCAGGCGCTTTGGGCAGCGGGTCCATCGACAGTCGGGTGGCTGGGAGGGCCCTGTAAGTTCTACTGCCCTGAATGAGCGGCAGCGCCCCTAGTGGCCCAGGTGGTGGAGGGGCAGCAGTGTTAGTTTTGCCCTGGGGTCGGGGGTCCCCCAATCCCCAGCGTTGCAGCCCCAGGCCCCTTGTCAGTGACCTCTCGGGGACTGACCTAGGGATAGGGTTAGCAAGCAGGATGCCGGCAGGCCCGAAATGCCGGCTGTGCGGTGAGTGGAGGGGCGGGCGCAGTGAGGGCGCTGGCGAGCAGAAGCCTGGGCCCAAACATTTTGGCGCAGGGGGTTTTCGAAGGTCGCTGGGGGCTCAGAGGGCCCTGCCCGTTCTCCCCCCTGAATAACCAGCGGGCCCGCTAGCGGCCCAGGGGCTGGGGGGCTGCAGGGTGAATTCGGCGCTGGGTCTCAGGTCCCCAGTCCCTGGCGTTGTGGCGCAAAGCACCTTGGGATGGGCCCCTCGGGGACCCACCTAGGGTATGGGTTAGCCCCCAGGAGGCCATCAGGCCCAATCCCCTGGCTGTGTAGCGCACGTTGCGGCGGGCCAGGGGAGGGAGCTGGCGAGCGGTACCGTGGGCCCACAGGTTTTGGCGCGGGGGGGCCTTCGAAGGTCGTTAGGGGCTTGTAGGGCCCTCCCCCTTCTACCGCCTGAATGACCGGCGGCGCTCCTAGCGGCCCGGGTGGCGGTTGGCAGCAGGGTGAGTCCGGCCCTGGGGCTAGGACGTCCAGGATCCCGGGCATGGCGGCGCAAAGCCCCTTGGGAGGGGCCCCTCGGGAACAGACCTAGGGTTAGGGTTAGCCCCCAGGAGGCCGGCAGGTCCTATCCGGCTGCTGTGTTTCGAGCAGAGGGGCGGGTTGAGGTGAGGGCGCTGACTAGTGGGAACGTGGGCCCAAGCGCTTTGGGGCAGGGGTCCATCGAATGTCGAAGGGGGCTTGGAAGGCCCTGCCCCTTCTCCAGCCCTGAATGAGAGACAGCGCTCCTAGTGGCCCAGGTGGTGGACGGCAGTAGTGTTAGTTTGGCCCTGGGGTTCGGGGGTCCCCAATCCCCAGCGTTGCAGCCCCAGGCCCCTTGTCAGGGGCCTCTCCGGGACTGACCTAGGGTTAGGGTTAGCAAGCAGAATGCCGGCAGGCCCGAAATGCCGGCTGTGTGGCGAGTGGAGGGGCCGGCGGAGTGAGGGCGCTGGCAAGCAGAAGCCTGGGCCCAAACATTTTGGCGCGGGGGGCCTTCGAAGGTCGCTGGGGGCTCAGAGGGCCCTGCCCGTTCTCCCCCCCTGAATGACCGGCGGCGGCTGAAGCGGCCCGGGTGGCGGGGGGCTGCAGGGTGAGTCCAGCGCTGGGGTTTGGAGGTTCCCAATCCCGACGTTGGGGCGCCAAGCCCCTTGGGATGGGCCCCTCGGGGACCCACCTAGGGTTTGCGTTAGCCCCCAGGAGGCCGTCAGGCCCAATCCCCTGGCTGTGTGGCACGCGGTGGGGCGGGCCGATGAGACAGAGCTGGCGAGCGGGACCGTGGACCCACAAGTTTTGGCGTGGGGGCCTTCGAAGGTCCTCAGGGGCTAGGAGGGCCCTGCCCCTTCTCCCACCTGAATGACCGGTGGCGCCCCTAGCGGCCGGAGTGGCGGGGGGGCTGCAGGCTGATTCCACCGCTGGGGTTCAGTGGTTCCCAGTCCCTGGCGTTGGGTCGCCAAGCCCCTTGGGAGGGGCCCCTCGGGGACCCACCTACGGTTCAGCTTAGCCCCCTGGAGGCCTGCAGGTCCAATCCGCCTGCTGTGTTTCGAGCGGAGGGGCGGGTTGAGGTGAGGGCACTGACTAGTGGGAACGTGGGCCCAAGCGCTTTGGGGCGGGGGGCCGTCGAGGGCAGCGGGGGCTCAGAGGTCCCTGCCCCTTCTGCCGCCCTGAATGAGCGGCAGCGCCCCTAGTGCCCCGGTGGTGGAGGGGCAGAAGTGTTAGTCTGTCCCTGGGGCTCGGGGGTCCCCAATCCCCAGTGTTGCAGCCCCAGGCCCTTTGAAAGGGGCCTCTCGGGGACTGACCTAGGGTCAGGGTTACCAAGCAGGATGCCGGCAGGCCCGAAATGCCCGCTGTGCAGCGAGTGGAGGGGCGGGCAGAATGAGGGCGCTGGCGAGCGGGAGCCTGGGCTCAAACATTTGGCGGGGGGTCCTTCGAAGGTAGCCGGGAGCTCAGAGGGCCCTGCCCGTTCTCCCGCCCTGTATGACCGGTGGGCCCCCTAGAGGCCCAGGTGGCGGGGGGCTGCAGGGTGAGTCCGGCGCTGGGTCTCGGGTCCCCAATTTCCGGCGCTGAGGCGCCGGGCCCCTTGGGTGGGGCCCTTCAGGAGCCCACCTAGACTTAGTGTTAGCCCCCGTGAGGCCGGCAAGCCGGACCTGCTGGATGTGCGGCGAGCAGAGGGGTAGGCTGAGTTGAGGGCGCTGAGGAGTGGGAGCGTGGGCCCAACCGTTTTGGTGCGGGGGCCTTCGAAGGTCATCAGGGGCTAGGAGGGCCCTGCTCCTTCTCCCGCCTGAATGACCGGCGGCGCCCCTAGCGGCCGGAGTGGTGGGGGGCTGCAGGCTGATTCCACCGCTGGGGTTCAGTGGTTCCCAATCCCTGGCGTTGGGTCGCCAAGCCCCTTGGGAGGGGCCCCTCGGGTACCCACCTAGGGTTCAGCTTAGCCCCCAGGAGGCCGGCAGGTCCAATCCGCCTGCTGTGTTTCGAGCGGAGGGGCGGGTTGAGGTGAGGGCGCTGACAAGTGGGAACGTGGGCCCAAGCGCTTTGGGGCGGGGGGGCCATCGAAGGTCGGCGGGGGCTCGGAGGGCCCTGCCCCTTCTCCCGCCTGAATGACCGGCGGCGCCCCTAGCGGCCCAGGTGGCGGGGGGCTGCGGGTACAGTCTGGCGCTCCATCTCGGGTCCCTAATCCCCGGAGTTTGGGCGCCAGGCCCTTTGGGAGGGGCCCCTCAGGAGCCCACCTAGAGTTAGGGTTAGCCCCCAGGAGGCCGGCAAGCCCTATCTGCTGGATGTGCGGTGAGCGGAGGGGCAGGCCGAGCTGAGGGCGCTGAGGAGTGGGAGCGTGGGCCCAAGCGTTTTGGTGCTGGGGGCCTTCTAATGTCGTCAGGGGCTCGGAGGGCCCTACCCGTTCGACCCTGAATGACTGGCGGCGCCCCTAGCGGCCCGGGTGGCGGGGGGCTGCAGGGTGAGTCCAGTGCTGGGGTTCGGAGGTTCCCAATCTCCAGCGTTGGGGCGCCAAGCCCCTTGGGATGGGCCCTTGGGGGACCGACCTAGGGTTAGGATTAGCCTCCAGGAGTACGGCAGGTCCGATCCGCCTGCTGTGTTTCGAGCGGAGGGGCGGGTTGAGGTGAGGGCGCTGACTAGTGGGAACGTGGGCCCAAGCGCTTTGGGGAGCGGGTGCATCGACGGTCGGGGGGGGCTGGGAGGGCCCTGTGAGTTCTCCTGCCCCGAATGAGCGGCAGCGCCCCTAGTGGCCCAGGTGGTGGAGGGGCAACAGTGTTAGTCAGGCCCTGGGGCTCGGGGGTCCCCAATCCCCAGCGTTGCATCCCCAGGCCCCTTGTCAGGGGCCTCTCGGGGACTGACCTAGGGTTAGGGTTAGCAAGCAGGATGCCGGCAGGCCCGAAATGCCGGCTGTGCGGCGAGTGGAGGGGTGGGCGGAGTGAGGGCGCTGGCGAGCAGAAGCCTGGGCCCAAACATTTTGGCGCAGGGGGCCTTCGAAGGTCGCTGGGGGCTCAGAGGGCCCTGCCCGTTCTCCCCCCCTGAATAACCGGCGGGCCCCCTAACGGCCCAGGGGGTGGGGGGCTGCAGGGTGAATCCGGCGCTGGGTCTCGGGTCCCCAGTCCCTGGCGTTGGGATGCCAAGCACCTTGGGATGGGCCCCTCGGGGACCCACCTACGGTTTGGGTTAGCCCCCAGGAGGCCATCAGGCCCAATCCCCTGGCTGTGTAGCGCGCGTTGCGGCGGGCCAGGGGAGGGAGCTGGCGAGCGGGACCGTGGGCCCACAAGTTTTGGCGCGGGGCGGGGCCTTCGAAGGTCGTCAGGGGCTTGTAGGGCCCTGCCCCTTTTACCGCCTGAATGACCGGCAGCGCCAATAACGGCCGGGGTGGCGGTGGGGCGGAGGGTGAGTCCAGCGCTGGGTCTCGGGTCCCCAATCTCAGGCGTTGGGGCGCCAGGCCCCTTGCGAGGGGCCCCTAAGGAGCCCACCTAGAGTTAGGGTTAGCCCCCAGGAGGCCGGCAAGCCCTATCTGCTGGATGTGCGGCGAGCGGAGGGGCAGGCCGAGCTGAGGGCGCTGAGGAGTTGGAGCGTGGGCCCAAGCATTTTGGTGCGGGGGGGCCTTCGAATGTCATCAGGGGCTCGGAGTGCCCTGCACGTTCTCCCGCTCTGAATGATTGGCGGCGCCAATAACGGCCTGGGTGGCGGTGGGGCGGAGGGTGAGTCCAGCGCTGGGGCTCGGGGGTCCCAATCCCCGGGGTTGCGGTGCCAGGCCCCTTGGGAGGGGCCCCTTGGGGGCAGAACTAGGGTTAGGATTAGCCCCCAGGAGGCCGGCAGGCAGGATCCTTTGGCGCTGTCGAGCAGGGGGGCGGGCCGAGGGGAGGGCGCTGGAGAGCGGGAGCGTGGGCCCAAGTGTTTTGGCGCAGGGGGCCTTCGAAGCTCGCCTGGGGCTCGGAGGGCCCTACCTGTTCTCCTGCCCTGAATGACCGGCGGCGCCCCAAGCGGCCCGGATGGCGGGGGGCTGCAGGGTGAGTCCAGCGCTGGGGTTTGGAGGTTCCCAATCCCCGGCGTTGGGGCGCCAAGCCCCTTGGGATGGGCCCCTCGGGGACCCACCTAGGGTTTGCGTTAGCCCCCAGGAGGCCGTCAGGCCCAATCCCCTGGCTGTGTGGTGCGCGGAGGGGCGGGCCGAGGGGATGGAGCTGGCGAGCGGGACCGCGGGCCCACAGGTTTTGGCGCGGGGGCCTTCGAAGGAGGTCGGGGGCTCAGAGGGCCCTGCCCCTTCTCCTGCCTGAATGACCGGCGGCGCCCCTAGCAGCCTGGGTGCCAGGGGCCTGCAGGGTGAGTCCGGCCCTGTGTCTAGGAGGTACAGGATCCCCGGCGTGCCTCGCAAGGCCCCTTGGGAGGGGCCCCTCGGGGACCGACCTAGGGTTAGGGTTAGCCCCCAGGAGGCCAGCAGGTCTGATCCGCCTGCTGTTTTTTGAGCGGAGCGGCATGTTGAGGTGAGGGCGCTGACTAGTGGGAACGTGAGCCCAAGCGCGTTGGGGCGGGGGGGCCATCGAAGGTCGGCGTGGGCTTGGAGGGCCCTACCCCTTCTCCCTCCTAAATGACCGGCGGCGCCCCTGCGGCCCAGGTGGCGGGGGGCTGCGGGTAAAGTCCGGCGCTCGGTCTCGGGTCCCCAATCCCAGGCGTTGGGGCACCAGGCCCCTTGGGTGGGGCCCCTCAGGAACCCACCTAGAGTTCGGGTTAGCCCCCAGTAGTCCCGCAAGCCCGATCTGCTGGATGTGCGGCGAGCGGAGGGGCAGGCCGAGCTGAGGGCGCTGAGGACTGGGAGCGTTGGCCCAAGCGTTTTGGCGCGGGGGGCCTTCAAAAGTCGTCAGGGGCTCGGAGTGCACTGCACGTTCTCCCGCTCTGAATGATCGGCAGCGCCAATAAGGGCCTGGGTGGCGGTGGGGCGAAGGGTGAGTCCAGCGCTGGGGCTCGGGGGTCCCAATCCCCGGCGTTGCGGTGCTAGGCCCCTTGGGAGGGGCCCCTCGGGGCCGAACAAAGGTTAGGATTAGCCCCCAGGAGGCCGGCAGGCAGGATCCACGGCCGGTGTGGCGAGCGGAGGGGGGGGCGGCCGGAGGGGAGGGCGCTGGAGAGCGGAGCGTGGCCCCAAGTGTTTTGGCGCAGGGGGCCTTCGAAGCTCCCCGGGGCCTCAGAGGGCCCTACCCGTTCTCCCCCCCTGAATGACCGGCGGCGCCCCTAGCGGCCCGGGTGCCGGGGGGCTGCAGGGTGAGTCCAGCGCTGGGGTTTGGAGGTTCCCTATCCCCGCCATTGGGGCGCCAAGCCCCTTGGGATGGGCCCCTCGGGGACCCACCTAGGGTTTGGGTTAGCCCCCAGGAGGCCTTCAGGCCCAATCCCCTGGCTGTGTGGCTCGCGGTGGGGCAGACCGAGGGGAGGGAGCTCGCTAGCGGGACCGTGGGCCCACAGGTTTTGGCGCGGGGCCTTCTAAGGAGGTCGGGGGCTCGGAGGGCCCTGCCCCTTCTCCCGCCTGAATAACCTGCGGCGCCCCTAGCAGCCCGGGTGCCAGGGGGCTGCAGGGTGAGTCCGGCCCTGGGGCTAGGACGTCCAGGATCCCAGGCATGGCCGCGCAAGACCCTTTGGGAGGGGCCCCTCCGGGACCGCCCTAGGGTGAAGGTTACCCCCAGGTGGCCGGCAGGTCCGATCCGCCTGCTGTCTTTCGAGCGGAGGGGCCGGTTGAGGTGAGGGCGCTGACTAGTGGGAACAAGGGCCCAAGCGCTTTGGGGCGGGGGGCCATCGAAGCTCAGTGGGGGCTCAGAGGGCCCTGCCAGTTCTTCAGCCCTGAATGAGCGGCAGCGCCCCTAGTGGCCCAGGTGGTGGAGGGGCAGCAGTTTTAGTCTTGCCCTGGGGCTCGGGGGTCCCCAATGCCCGGAGTTGCGGTGCCAGGACCCTTGGGAGGGGCCCCTCGGGGGCCCACCTAGGGTTAGGATTAGCCCCCAGGACGCCGGCAGGCAGGATCCACCGGCGGTGTGGCGAGCCGAGGGTCCGGCCGAGGGGAGGGCGCTGGAGAGTGGAGCGTGGGCCCAAGTGTTTTGGCGCAGGGGGTCTTCGAAGCTCCCCGGGGGCTCAGAGGGCCCTACCCGTTCTCCCCCCCTGAATGACCGGTGGCGCCCCTAGCGGCCCGGTTGGCGGGGGGCTGCAGGGTGAGTCCAGCGCTGGGGTTTGGAGGTTCCCAATCCCCAGCGTTGGGGTGCCAAGATCCTTGGGATGGGCCCCTCTGGGACCCACCTAGGGTTTGCGTTAGCCCCCAGGAGGCCGTCAGGCCCAATCCCCTGGCTGTGTGGCGCGCGGTGGGGCGGGCCGAGTGGACGGAGCTGGCGAGCGGGACCGTGGGCCCACAGGTTTTGGCGTGGGGGACTTCGAAGATCCTCAGGGGCTAGGAGGGCCCTGTCCCTTCTCCCGCCTGAATGACCGGCGGCGCCCCTAGCGGCCCGGGTGGCGGGGGCTTCAGGGTGTGTCCGGCCCTGGGGCTAGGACGTCCAGGAACCCGGGCGTGGCAGCGCAAGGCCCCTTGGGAGGGGCCCCTCGGGGACCAACGAGGGTTAGGGTTAGCCCCCAGGAGCCCGTCAGGCCCAATCCCCTGGCTGTGTGGCACGCGGTGGGCGGGCCGAGGGGACTCAGCTGGCGAGCGGGACCGTGGGCCCACAGGTTTTGGCGTGGGGGACTTCGAAGATCCTCAGGGGCTAGGAGGGCCCTGCCCCTTCTCCCGCCCCGTATGACCGGTGGGCCCCCTGGAGGCCCAGGTGGCGGGGGGCTGCAGGGTGAGTCCGGCGCTGGGTCTCGGGTCCCAAACCTCCGCCGCTGTGGCGCCAGGCACCTTGTGTGGGGCCCCTCAGGAGCCCACCTAGAGTTATTGTTAGCCCCCGGGAGGCCGGCAAGCCCGACCTGCTGGATGTGCGGCGAGCAGAGGGGTAGGCCGAGCTGAGGGCGCTGAGGAGTGGGAGCGTAGGCCCAACCGTTTTGGCGCGGGGGGGGCCTTCGAAGGTTGCCTGGGGCACAGAGGGCCCTGCCCATTCTCACGCCCTGAATGACCGGTGGGCCCCCTAGCGGCCCAGGTGGTGGGGGGCTGCGGGTAAAGTCCGGCCCTTGGTCTCGGGTCCCCAATCCCCGGCGTTGGGGCGCCAGGCCCCTTGGGTGGGGCCCCTCAGGAGCCCACCTAGAGTTAAGGTTAGCCCCCAGGACTCCTGCAAGCCCGATCTGCTGGAGGTACGGCGAACGGAGGGGCAGGCCGAGCTGAGGGCGCTGAGGAGTGGGAACGTGGGCCCAAGCGTTTTGGCACGGGGGGCCTTCGAAAGTCTCAGGGGCTCGGAGTGCCCTGCACGTTCTCCCACTCTGAATGACCGGCGGCGCCAATAACGGCCTGGGTGGCGGTGGGGCAGAGGGTGAGTCCAGTGCTGGGGCTCGGGGGTCCCAATCCCCGGCGTTGCGGTGCCAGACCCCTTGGGAGTGGCCCCTCGGGTGCCGAACAAGGGTTAGGATTAGCCCCCAGGAGGCCGGCAGGCAGGATCCAGGGGCGGTGTGGCGAGCGGGGGGGGGGCCGGAGGGGAGGGCACTGGAGAGCGGAGTGTGGGCCCAAGTGTTTTGGCGCACGGGGCCTTCGAAGCTCCCCGGGAATTCGGAGGGCCTTACCCGTTCTCCCCCCCTTAATGACCGGCGGCGCTCCTAGTGGCCCTGGTGGCGTGGGGCTGCAGGGTGAGTCCAGCGCTGGGGTTTGGAGATTCCCAATCCCCGGCGTTGGGGCGCCAAACCCCTTGGGATGGTCCCCTCGGGGACCCACCTAGGGTTTGCGTGAGCCCCCAGGAGGCCGTCAGGCCCAATCCCCTGGCTGTGTGGCGCGCGGAGGGGCGGGCCGAGGGGACGGAGCTGGCGAGCGGGACCGTGGGCCCACAGGTTTTGGCGTGGGGGCCTTCGAAGATCCTCAGGGGCTAGTAGGGCCCTGCCCGTTCTCCCGCCTGAATGACCGGCGGCGCCCCTAGCGGCCCCGGTGCCGGGGGCTGCAGGTTGTGTCCGGCCCTGGGGCTAGGACGTCCAGGATCCCGGGCGTGGCTGAGCAAGGCCCCTTGGGAGGGGACGCTCGGGGACTGACCTAGGGTTAGGGTTAGCCCCCAGGAGGCCGGCAGGTCCGATCCGCCTGCTGTGTTTGGAGCGGAGGGGCAGGTTGAGGTGAGGGCGCTGTCTAGAGGGAACGTGGGCCCAAGCGCTTTGGGGCGGGGGGGCCATCGAAGGTCGGCGGGTGCTCGGAGGGCCCTGCCCCTTCTCCTGCCTGAATGACCGGCGGCGCCCCTAGTGCCCAGGTGGTGGAGGGGCAGCAGTGTTAGTCTGGCCCTGGGGCTCGGGGGTCCCCAATCCCCAGTGTTGCAGCCCCAGGCCCCTTGTCTGGGGCCTCTCGGGGACTACCTTAGGGTCAGGGTTAGCAAGCAGGATGCCGGCAGGCCCGAAATGCCCGCTGTGCAGCGAGTGGAGGGGAGGGCCGAATGAGGGGCCAGCGAGCGGGAGCCTGGGCCCAAACATTTGGCGGGGGTGCCTTCGAAGGTAGCCGGGAGCTCAGAGGGCCCTGCCCGTTCTCCCGCCCACATGACCGGTGGGCCCCCTAGAGGCCCAGGTGGCGGGGGGCTGCAGGGTGAGTCCGGCGCTGGGTCTCGGGTCCCCAATCCCAGGCGTTGGGGCGCCAGGCCCCTTGCGAGGGGCCCCTAAGGAGCCCACCTAGAGTTAGGGTTAGCCCCCAGGAGGCCTGCAAGCCCGATCTGCTGGATGTGCAGCGAGCGGAGGGGCAGGCCGAGCTGAGGGCGTTGAGGAGTGGGATCGGGGGCCCAAGAGTTTGGCGCGGGGGCCTTCGAAATGCGCCAGGGGCTCGGTGTGCCCTGCACATTCTCCCGCCCTGAATGACCAGCGGCGCCAATAAAGGCCCGGGTGGCGGTGGGGCGGAGGCTGAGTCCAGCGCTGGGGCGGGGGTCCCCAATCCCTGGCATTGCGGTGCCAGGCCCCTTGGGAGGAGCCCCTTGGGGGCCGACCTAGGGTTAGGATTAGCCCCGAGGAGGCCGGCAGGCAGGATCCACGGGCGGTGTGGCGGGGGAGGGGCGGGCCGAGGGGAGGGCGCTGGTGAGTGGGAGCGTGGGCACAAGTGTTTTGGCGCAGGCAGCCTTCGAAGCTCGCCAGGGGCTCGGAGGGCCCTACCCGTTCTCCAGCCTGAATGACTGGCGGCGCCCCTAGCGGCCCGGGTGGTGGGGGGCTGCAGGGTGAGTCCAGCGCTGGGGTTCAGAGGTTCCGAATCCCCAGCGTTGGGGCGCCAAGCCCCTTGGGATGGGCCCTCCGGGGACCGACCTAGGGTTAGGATTAGCCTCCAGGAGTACGGCAGGTCCGATCCGCCTGCTGTGTTTCGAGCGGAGGGGCGGGTTGAGGTGAGGGCGCTGACTAGTGGGAACTTGGGCCCAGGCGCTTTGGGCAGCGGGTCCATCGACAGTCGGGTGGCTGGGAGGGCCCTGTAAGTTCTACTGCCCTGAATGAGCGGCAGCGCCCCTAGTGGCCCAGGTGGTGGAGGGGCAGCAGTGTTAGTTTTGCCCTGGGGTCGGGGGTCCCCCAATCCCCAGCGTTGCAGCCCCAGGCCCCTTGTCAGTGACCTCTCGGGGACTGACCTAGGGATAGGGTTAGCAAGCAGGATGCCGGCAGGCCCGAAATGCCGGCTGTGCGGTGAGTGGAGGGGCGGGCGCAGTGAGGGCGCTGGCGAGCAGAAGCCTGGGCCCAAACATTTTGGCGCAGGGGGTTTTCGAAGGTCGCTGGGGGCTCAGAGGGCCCTGCCCGTTCTCCCCCCTGAATAACCAGCGGGCCCGCTAGCGGCCCAGGGGCTGGGGGGCTGCAGGGTGAATTCGGCGCTGGGTCTCGGGTCCCCAGTCCCTGGCGTTGTGGCGCAAAGCACCTTGGGATGGGCCCCTCGGGGACCCACCTAGGGTATGGGTTAGCCCCCAGGAGGCCATCAGGCCCAATCCCCTGGCTGTGTAGCGCACGTTGCGGCGGGCCAGGGGAGGGAGCTGGCGAGCGGGACCGTGGGCCCACAGGTTTTGGCGCGGGGGGGCCTTCGAAGGTCGTTAGGGGCTTGTAGGGCCCTCCCCCTTCTACCGCCTGAATGACCGGCGGCGCTCCTAGCGGCCCGGGTGGCGGTTGGCAGCAGGGTGAGTCCGGCCCTGGGGCTAGGACGTCCAGGATCCCGGGCATGGCGGCGCAAAGCCCCTTGGGAGGGGCCCCTCGGGAACAGACCTAGGGTTAGGGTTAGCCCCCAGGAGGCCGGCAGGTCCTATCCGGCTGCTGTGTTTCGAGCAGAGGGGCGGGTTGAGGTGAGGGCGCTGACTAGTGGGAACGTGGGCCCAAGCGCTTTGGGGCAGGGGTCCATCGAATGTCGAAGGGGGCTTGGAAGGCCCTGCCCCTTCTCCAGCCCTGAATGAGAGACAGCGCTCCTAGTGGCCCAGGTGGTGGACGGCAGTAGTGTTAGTTTGGCCCTGGGGTTCGGGGGTCCCCAATCCCCAGCGTTGCAGCCCCAGGCCCCTTGTCAGGGGCCTCTCCGGGACTGACCTAGGGTTAGGGTTAGCAAGCAGAATGCCGGCAGGCCCGAAATGCCGGCTGTGTGGCGAGTGGAGGGGCCGGCGGAGTGAGGGCGCTGGCAAGCAGAAGCCTGGGCCCAAACATTTTGGCGCGGGGGGCCTTCGAAGGTCGCTGGGGGCTCAGAGGGCCCTGCCCGTTCTCCCCCCCTGAATGACCGGCGGCGGCTGAAGCGGCCCGGGTGGCGGGGGGCTGCAGGGTGAGTCCAGCGCTGGGGTTTGGAGGTTCCCAATCCCGACGTTGGGGCGCCAAGCCCCTTGGGATGGGCCCCTCGGGGACCCACCTAGGGTTTGCGTTAGCCCCCAGGAGGCCGTCAGGCCCAATCCCCTGGCTGTGTGGCACGCGGTGGGGCGGGCCGATGAGACAGAGCTGGCGAGCGGGACCGTGGACCCACAAGTTTTGGCGTGGGGGCCTTCGAAGGTCCTCAGGGGCTAGGAGGGCCCTGCCCCTTCTCCCACCTGAATGACCGGTGGCGCCCCTAGCGGCCGGAGTGGCGGGGGGGCTGCAGGCTGATTCCACCGCTGGGGTTCAGTGGTTCCCAGTCCCTGGCGTTGGGTCGCCAAGCCCCTTGGGAGGGGCCCCTCGGGGACCCACCTACGGTTCAGCTTAGCCCCCTGGAGGCCTGCAGGTCCAATCCGCCTGCTGTGTTTCGAGCGGAGGGGCGGGTTGAGGTGAGGGCACTGACTAGTGGGAACGTGGGCCCAAGCGCTTTGGGGCGGGGGGCCGTCGAGGGCAGCGGGGGCTCAGAGGTCCCTGCCCCTTCTGCCGCCCTGAATGAGCGGCAGCGCCCCTAGTGCCCCGGTGGTGGAGGGGCAGAAGTGTTAGTCTGTCCCTGGGGCTCGGGGGTCCCCAATCCCCAGTGTTGCAGCCCCAGGCCCTTTGAAAGGGGCCTCTCGGGGACTGACCTAGGGTCAGGGTTACCAAGCAGGATGCCGGCAGGCCCGAAATGCCCGCTGTGCAGCGAGTGGAGGGGCGGGCAGAATGAGGGCGCTGGCGAGCGGGAGCCTGGGCTCAAACATTTGGCGGGGGGTCCTTCGAAGGTAGCCGGGAGCTCAGAGGGCCCTGCCCGTTCTCCCGCCCTGTATGACCGGTGGGCCCCCTAGAGGCCCAGGTGGCGGGGGGCTGCAGGGTGAGTCCGGCGCTGGGTCTCGGGTCCCCAATTTCCGGCGCTGAGGCGCCGGGCCCCTTGGGTGGGGCCCTTCAGGAGCCCACCTAGACTTAGTGTTAGCCCCCGTGAGGCCGGCAAGCCGGACCTGCTGGATGTGCGGCGAGCAGAGGGGTAGGCTGAGTTGAGGGCGCTGAGGAGTGGGAGCGTGGGCCCAACCGTTTTGGTGCGGGGGCCTTCGAAGGTCATCAGGGGCTAGGAGGGCCCTGCTCCTTCTCCCGCCTGAATGACCGGCGGCGCCCCTAGCGGCCGGAGTGGTGGGGGGCTGCAGGCTGATTCCACCGCTGGGGTTCAGTGGTTCCCAATCCCTGGCGTTGGGTCGCCAAGCCCCTTGGGAGGGGCCCCTCGGGTACCCACCTAGGGTTCAGCTTAGCCCCCAGGAGGCCGGCAGGTCCAATCCGCCTGCTGTGTTTCGAGCGGAGGGGCGGGTTGAGGTGAGGGCGCTGACAAGTGGGAACGTGGGCCCAAGCGCTTTGGGGCGGGGGGGCCATCGAAGGTCGGCGGGGGCTCGGAGGGCCCTGCCCCTTCTCCCGCCTGAATGACCGGCGGCGCCCCTAGCGGCCCAGGTGGCGGGGGGCTGCGGGTACAGTCTGGCGCTCCGTCTCGGGTCCCTAATCCCCGGAGTTTGGGCGCCAGGCCCTTTGGGAGGGGCCCCTCAGGAGCCCACCTAGAGTTAGGGTTAGCCCCCAGGAGGCCGGCAAGCCCTATCTGCTGGATGTGCGGCGAGCGGAGGGGCAGGCCGAGCTGAGGGCGCTGAGGAGTGGGAGCGTGGGCCCAAGCGTTTTGGTGCTGGGGGCCTTCTAATGTCGTCAGGGGCTCGGAGGGCCCTACCCGTTCGACCCTGAATGACTGGCGGCGCCCCTAGCGGCCCGGGTGGCGGGGGGCTGCAGGGTGAGTCCAGTGCTGGGGTTCGGAGGTTCCCAATCTCCAGCGTTGGGGCGCCAAGCCCCTTGGGATGGGCCCTTGGGGGACCGACCTAGGGTTAGGATTAGCCTCCAGGAGTACGGCAGGTCCGATCCGCCTGCTGTGTTTCGAGCGGAGGGGCGGGTTGAGGTGAGGGCGCTGACTAGTGGGAACGTGGGCCCAAGCGCTTTGGGGAGCGGGTGCATCGACGGTCGGGGGGGCTGGGAGGGCCCTGTGAGTTCTCCTGCCCCGAATGAGCGGCAGCGCCCCTAGTGGCCCAGGTGGTGGAGGGGCAACAGTGTTAGTCAGGCCCTGGGGCTCGGGGGTCCCCAATCCCCAGCGTTGCATCCCCAGGCCCCTTGTCAGGGGCCTCTCGGGGACTGACCTAGGGTTAGGGTTAGCAAGCAGGATGCCGGCAGGCCCGAAATGCCGGCTGTGCGGCGAGTGGAGGGGTGGGCGGAGTGAGGGCGCTGGCGAGCAGAAGCCTGGGCCCAAACATTTTGGCGCAGGGGGCCTTCGAAGGTCGCTGGGGGCTCAGAGGGCCCTGCCCGTTCTCCCCCCCTGAATAACCGGCGGGCCCCCTAACGGCCCAGGGGGTGGGGGGCTGCAGGGTGAATCCGGCGCTGGGTCTCGGGTCCCCAGTCCCTGGCGTTGGGATGCCAAGCACCTTGGGATGGGCCCCTCGGGGACCCACCTACGGTTTGGGTTAGCCCCCAGGAGGCCATCAGGCCCAATCCCCTGGCTGTGTAGCGCGCGTTGCGGCGGGCCAGGGGAGGGAGCTGGCGAGCGGGACCGTGGGCCCACAAGTTTTGGCGCGGGGCGGGGCCTTCGAAGGTCGTCAGGGGCTTGTAGGGCCCTGCCCCTTTTACCGCCTGAATGACCGGCAGCGCCAATAACGGCCGGGGTGGCGGTGGGGCGGAGGGTGAGTCCAGCGCTGGGTCTCGGGTCCCCAATCTCAGGCGTTGGGGCGCCAGGCCCCTTGCGAGGGGCCCCTAAGGAGCCCACCTAGAGTTAGGGTTAGCCCCCAGGAGGCCGGCAAGCCCTATCTGCTGGATGTGCGGCGAGCGGAGGGGCAGGCCGAGCTGAGGGCGCTGAGGAGTTGGAGCGTGGGCCCAAGCATTTTGGTGCGGGGGGGCCTTCGAATGTCATCAGGGGCTCGGAGTGCCCTGCACGTTCTCCCGCTCTGAATGATTGGCGGCGCCAATAACGGCCTGGGTGGCGGTGGGGCGGAGGGTGAGTCCAGCGCTGGGGCTCGGGGGTCCCAATCCCCGGGGTTGCGGTGCCAGGCCCCTTGGGAGGGGCCCCTTGGGGGCAGAACTAGGGTTAGGATTAGCCCCCAGGAGGCCGGCAGGCAGGATCCTTTGGCGCTGTCGAGCAGGGGGGCGGGCCGAGGGGAGGGCGCTGGAGAGCGGGAGCGTGGGCCCAAGTGTTTTGGCGCAGGGGGCCTTCGAAGCTCGCCTGGGGCTCGGAGGGCCCTACCTGTTCTCCTGCCCTGAATGACCGGCGGCGCCCCAAGCGGCCCGGATGGCGGGGGGCTGCAGGGTGAGTCCAGCGCTGGGGTTTGGAGGTTCCCAATCCCCGGCGTTGGGGCGCCAAGCCCCTTGGGATGGGCCCCTCGGGGACCCACCTAGGGTTTGCGTTAGCCCCCAGGAGGCCGTCAGGCCCAATCCCCTGGCTGTGTGGTGCGCGGAGGGGCGGGCCGAGGGGATGGAGCTGGCGAGCGGGACCGCGGGCCCACAGGTTTTGGCGCGGGGGCCTTCGAAGGAGGTCGGGGGCTCAGAGGGCCCTGCCCCTTCTCCTGCCTGAATGACCGGCGGCGCCCCTAGCAGCCCGGGTGCCAGGGGCCTGCAGGGTGAGTCCGGCCCTGTGGCTAGGAGGTACAGGATCCCCGGCGTGCCTCGCAAGGCCCCTTGGGAGGGGCCCCTCGGGGACCGACCTAGGGTTAGGGTTAGCCCCCAGGAGGCCAGCAGGTCTGATCCGCCTGCTGTTTTTTGAGCGGAGCGGCATGTTGAGGTGAGGGCGCTGACTAGTGGGAACGTGAGCCCAAGCGCGTTGGGGCGGGGGGGCCATCGAAGGTCGGCGGGGGCTTGGAGGGCCCTACCCCTTCTCCCTCCTAAATGACCGGCGGCGCCCCTGCGGCCCAGGTGGCGGGGGGCTGCGGGTAAAGTCCGGCGCTCGGTCTCGGGTCCCCAATCCCAGGCGTTGGGGCACCAGGCCCCTTGGGTGGGGCCCCTCAGGAACCCACCTAGAGTTCGGGTTAGCCCCCAGTAGTCCCGCAAGCCCGATCTGCTGGATGTGCGGCGAGCGGAGGGGCAGGCCGAGCTGAGGGCGCTGAGGACTGGGAGCGTTGGCCCAAGCGTTTTGGCGCGGGGGGCCTTCAAAAGTCGTCAGGGGCTCGGAGTGCACTGCACGTTCTCCCGCTCTGAATGATCGGCAGCGCCAATAAGGGCCTGGGTGGCGGTGGGGCGAAGGGTGAGTCCAGCGCTGGGGCTCGGGGGTCCCAATCCCCGGCGTTGCGGTGCTAGGCCCCTTGGGAGGGGCCCCTCGGGGCCGAACAAAGGTTAGGATTAGCCCCCAGGAGGCCGGCAGGCAGGATCCACGGCCGGTGTGGCGAGTGGAGGGGGGGCGGCCGGAGGGGAGGGCGCTGGAGAGCGGAGCGTGGCCCCAAGTGTTTTGGCGCAGGGGGCCTTCGAAGCTCCCCGGGGCCTCAGAGGGCCCTACCCGTTCTCCCCCCCTGAATGACCGGCGGCGCCCCTAGCGGCCCGGTTGGCGGGGGGCTGCAGGGTGAGTCCAGCGCTGGGGTTTGGAGGTTCCCAATCCCCAGCGTTGGGGTGCCAAGATCCTTGGGATGGGCCCCTCTGGGACCCACCTAGGGTTTGCGTTTGCCCCCAGGAGGCCGTCAGGCCCAATCCCCTGGCTGTGTGGCGCGCGGTGGGGCGGGCCGAGTGGACGGAGCTGGCGAGCGGGACCGTGGGCCCACAGTTTTTGGCGTGGGGGACTTCGAAGATCCTCAGGGGCTAGGAGGGCCCTGTCCCTTCTCCCGCCTGAATGACCGGCGGCGCCCCTAGCGGCCCGGGTGGCGGGGGCTTCAGGGTGTGTCCGGCCCTGGGGCTAGGACGTCCAGGAACCCGGGCGTGGCAGCGCAAGGCCCCTTGGGAGGGGCCCCTCGGGGACCAACGAGGGTTAGGGTTAGCCCCCAGGAGCCCGTCAGGCCCAATCCCCTGGCTGTGTGGCACGCGGTGGGGCGGGCCGAGGGGACTCAGCTGGCGAGCGGGACCGTGGGCCCACAGGTTTTGGCGTGGGGGACTTCGAAGATCCTCAGGGGCTAGGAGGGCCCTGCCCCTTCTCCCGCCCCGTATGACCGGTGGGCCCCCTGGAGGCCCAGGTGGCGGGGGGCTGCAGGGTGAGTCCGGCGCTGGGTCTCGGGTCCCAAACCTCCGCCGCTGTGGCGCCAGGCACCTTGTGTGGGGCCCCTCAGGAGCCCACCTAGAGTTATTGTTAGCCCCCGGGAGGCCGGCAAGCCCGACCTGCTGGATGTGCGGCGAGCAGAGGGGTAGGCCGAGCTGAGGGCGCTGAGGAGTGGGAGCGTAGGCCCAACCGTTTTGGCGCGGGGGGGGCCTTCGAAGGTTGCCTGGGGCACAGAGGGCCCTGCCCATTCTCACGCCCTGAATGACCGGTGGGCCCCCTAGCGGCCCAGGTGGTGGGGGGCTGCGGGTAAAGTCCGGCCCTTGGTCTCGGGTCCCCAATCCCCGGCGTTGGGGCGCCAGGCCCCTTGGGTGGGGCCCCTCAGGAGCCCACCTAGAGTTAAGGTTAGCCCCCAGGACTCCTGCAAGCCCGATCTGCTGGAGGTACGGCGAACGGAGGGGCAGGCCGAGCTGAGGGCGCTGAGGAGTGGGAACGTGGGCCCAAGCGTTTTGGCACGGGGGGCCTTCGAAAGTCTCAGGGCCTCGGAGTGCCCTGCACGTTCTCCCACTCTGAATGACCGGCGGCGCCAATAACGGCCTGGGTGGCGGTGGGGCAGAGGGTGAGTCCAGCGCTGGGGCTCGGGGGTCCCAATCCCCGGCGTTGCGGTGCCAGACCCCTTGGGAGTGGCCCCTCGGGTGCCGAACAAGGGTTAGGATTAGCCCCCAGGAGGCCGGCAGGCAGGATCCAGGGGCGGTGTTGCGAGCGGGGGGGGGGGGGCCGGAGGGGAGGGCGCTGGAGAGCGGAGTGTGGGCCCAAGTGTTTTGGCGCACGGGGCCTTCGAAGCTCCCCGGGAATTCGGAGGGCCTTACCCGTTCTCCCCCCCTTAATGACCGGCGGCGCTCCTAGTGGCCCTGGTGGCGTGGGGCTGCAGGGTGAGTCCAGCGCTGGGGTTTGGAGATTCCCAATCCCCGGCGTTGGGGCGCCAAACCCCTTGGGATGGTCCCCTCGGGGACCCACCTAGGGTTTGCGTGAGCCCCCAGGAGGCCGTCAGGCCCAATCCCCTGGCTGTGTGGCGCGCGGAGGGGCGGGCCGAGGGGACGGAGCTGGCGAGCGGGACCGTGGGCCCACAGGTTTTGGCGTGGGGGCCTTCGAAGATCCTCAGGGGCTAGTAGGGCCCTGCCCGTTCTCCCGCCTGAATGACCGGCGGCGCCCCTAGCGGCCCCGGTGCCGGGGGCTGCAGGTTGTGTCCGGCCCTGGGGCTAGGACGTCCAGGATCCCGGGCGTGGCTGAGCAAGGCCCCTTGGGAGGGGACGCTCGGGGACTGACCTAGGGTTAGGGTTAGCCCCCAGGAGGCCGGCAGGTCCGATCCGCCTGCTGTGTTTGGAGCGGAGGGGCAGGTTGAGGTGAGGGCGCTGTCTAGAGGGAACGTGGGCCCAAGCGCTTTGGGGCGGGGGGGCCATCGAAGGTCGGCGGGTTCTCGGAGGGCCCTGCCCCTTCTCCTGCCTGAATGACCGGCGGCGCCCCTAGTGCCCAGGTGGTGGAGGGGCAGCAGTGTTAGTCTGGCCCTGGGGCTCGGGGGTCCCCAATCCCCAGTGTTGCAGCCCCAGGCCCCTTGTCTGGGGCCTCTCGGGGACTACCTTAGGGTCAGGGTTAGCAAGCAGGATGCCGGCAGGCCCGAAATGCCCGCTGTGCAGCGAGTGGAGGGGAGGGCCGAATGAGGGGCCAGCGAGCGGGAGCCTGGGCCCAAACATTTGGCGGGGGTGCCTTCGAAGGTAGCCGGGAGCTCAGAGGGCCCTGCCCGTTCTCCCGCCCACATGACCGGTGGGCCCCCTAGAGGCCCAGGTGGCGGGGGGCTGCAGGGTGAGTCCGGCGCTGGGTCTCGGGTCCCCAATCCCAGGCGTTGGGGCGCCAGGCCCCTTGCGAGGGGCCCCTAAGGAGCCCACCTAGAGTTAGGGTTAGCCCCCAGGAGGCCTGCAAGCCCGATCTGCTGGATGTGCAGCGAGCGGAGGGGCAGGCCGAGCTGAGGGCGTTGAGGAGTGGGATCGGGGGCCCAAGAGTTTGGCGCGGGGGCCTTCGAAATGCGCCAGGGGCTCGGTGTGCCCTGCACATTCTCCCGCCCTGAATGACCAGCGGCGCCAATAAAGGCCCGGGTGGCGGTGGGGCGGAGGCTGAGTCCAGCGCTGGGGCGGGGGTCCCCAATCCCTGGCATTGCGGTGCCAGGCCCCTTGGGAGGAGCCCCTTGGGGGCCGACCTAGGGTTAGGATTAGCCCCGAGGAGGCCGGCAGGCAGGATCCAAGGGCGGTGTGGCGGGGGAGGGGCGGGCCGAGGGGAGGGCGCTGGTGAGTGGGAGCGTGGGCACAAGTGTTTTGGCGCAGGCAGCCTTCGAAGCTCGCCAGGGGCTCGGAGGGCCCTACCCGTTCTCCAGCCTGAATGACTGGCGGCGCCCCTAGCGGCCCGGGTGGTGGGGGGCTGCAGGGTGAGTCCAGCGCTGGGGTTCAGAGGTTCCGAATCCCCAGCGTTGGGGCGCCAAGCCCCTTGGGATGGGCCCTCCGGGGACCGACCTAGGGTTAGGATTAGCCTCCAGGAGTACGGCAGGTCCGATCCGCCTGCTGTGTTTCGAGCGGAGGGGCGGGTTGAGGTGAGGGCGCTGACTAGTGGGAACTTGGGCCCAGGCGCTTTGGGCAGCGGGTCCATCGACAGTCGGGTGGCTGGGAGGGCCCTGTAAGTTCTACTGCCCTGAATGAGCGGCAGCGCCCCTAGTGGCCCAGGTGGTGGAGGGGCAGCAGTGTTAGTTTTGCCCTGGGGTCGGGGGTCCCCCAATCCCCAGCGTTGCAGCCCCAGGCCCCTTGTCAGTGACCTCTCGGGGACTGACCTAGGGATAGGGTTAGCAAGCAGGATGCCGGCAGGCCCGAAATGCCGGCTGTGCGGTGAGTGGAGGGGCGGGCGCAGTGAGGGCGCTGGCGAGCAGAAGCCTGGGCCCAAACATTTTGGCGCAGGGGGTTTTCGAAGGTCGCTGGGGGCTCAGAGGGCCCTGCCCGTTCTCCCCCCTGAATAACCAGCGGGCCCGCTAGCGGCCCAGGGGCTGGGGGGCTGCAGGGTGAATTCGGCGCTGGGTCTCGGGTCCCCAGTCCCTGGCGTTGTGGCGCAAAGCACCTTGGGATGGGCCCCTCGGGGACCCACCTAGGGTATGGGTTAGCCCCCAGGAGGCCATCAGGCCCAATCCCCTGGCTGTGTAGCGCACGTTGCGGCGGGCCAGGGGAGGGAGCTGGCGAGCGGTACCGTGGGCCCACAGGTTTTGGCGCGGGGGGGCCTTCGAAGGTCGTTAGGGGCTTGTAGGGCCCTCCCCCTTCTACCGCCTGAATGACCGGCGGCGCTCCTAGCGGCCCGGGTGGCGGTTGGCAGCAGGGTGAGTCCGGCCCTGGGGCTAGGACGTCCAGGATCCCGGGCATGGCGGCGCAAAGCCCCTTGGGAGGGGCCCCTCGGGAACAGACCTAGGGTTAGGGTTAGCCCCCAGGAGGCCGGCAGGTCCTATCCGGCTGCTGTGTTTCGAGCAGAGGGGCGGGTTGAGGTGAGGGCGCTGACTAGTGGGAACGTGGGCCCAAGCGCTTTGGGGCAGGGGTCCATCGAATGTCGAAGGGGGCTTGGAAGGCCCTGCCCCTTCTCCAGCCCTGAATGAGAGACAGCGCTCCTAGTGGCCCAGGTGGTGGACGGCAGTAGTGTTAGTTTGGCCCTGGGGTTCGGGGGTCCCCAATCCCCAGCGTTGCATCCCCAGGCCCCTTGTCAGGGGCCTCTCCGGGACTGACCTAGGGTTAGGGTTAGCAAGCAGAATGCCGGCAGGCCCGAAATGCCGGCTGTGTGGCGAGTGGAGGGGCCGGCGGAGTGAGGGCGCTGGCAAGCAGAAGCCTGGGCCCAAACATTTTGGCGCGGGGGGCCTTCGAAGGTCGCTGGGGGCTCAGAGGGCCCTGCCCGTTCTCCCCCCCTGAATGACCGGCGGCGGCTGAAGCGGCCCGGGTGGCGGGGGGCTGCAGGGTGAGTCCAGCGCTGGGGTTTGGAGGTTCCCAATCCCGACGTTGGGGCGCCAAGCCCCTTGGGATGGGCCCCTCGGGGACCCACCTAGGGTTTGCGTTAGCCCCCAGGAGGCCGTCAGGCCCAATCCCCTGGCTGTGTGGCACGCGGTGGGGCGGGCCGATGAGACAGAGCTGGCGAGCGGGACCGTGGACCCACAAGTTTTGGCTTCGAAGGTCCTCAGGGGCTAGGAGGGCCCTGCCCCTTCTCCCACCTGAATGACCGGTGGCGCCCCTAGCGGCCGGAGTGGCGGGGGGGCTGCAGGCTGATTCCACCGCTGGGGTTCAGTGGTTCCCAGTCCCTGGCGTTGGGTCGCCAAGCCCCTTGGGAGGGGCCCCTCGGGGACCCACCTACGGTTCAGCTTAGCCCCCTGGAGGCCTGCAGGTCCAATCCGCCTGCTGTGTTTCGAGCGGAGGGGCGGGTTGAGGTGAGGGCACTGACTAGTGGGAACGTGGGCCCAAGCGCTTTGGGGCGGGGGGCCGTCGAGGGCAGCGGGGGCTCAGAGGTCCCTGCCCCTTCTGCCGCCCTGAATGAGCGGCAGCGCCCCTAGTGCCCCGGTGGTGGAGGGGCAGAAGTGTTAGTCTGTCCCTGGGGCTCGGGGGTCCCCAATCCCCAGTGTTGCAGCCCCAGGCCCTTTGAAAGGGGCCTCTCGGGGACTGACCTAGGGTCAGGGTTACCAAGCAGGATGCCGGCAGGCCCGAAATGCCCGCTGTGCAGCGAGTGGAGGGGCGGGCAGAATGAGGGCGCTGGCGAGCGGGAGCCTGGGCTCAAACATTTGGCGGGGGGTCCTTCGAAGGTAGCCGGGAGCTCAGAGGGCCCTGCCCGTTCTCCCGCCCTGTATGACCGGTGGGCCCCCTAGAGGCCCAGGTGGCGGGGGGCTGCAGGGTGAGTCCGGCGCTGGGTCTCGGGTCCCCAATTTCCGGCGCTGAGGCGCCGGGCCCCTTGGGTGGGGCCCTTCAGGAGCCCACCTAGACTTAGTGTTAGCCCCCGTGAGGCCGGCAAGCCGGACCTGCTGGATGTGCGGCGAGCAGAGGGGTAGGCTGAGTTGAGGGCGCTGAGGAGTGGGAGCGTGGGCCCAACCGTTTTGGTGCGGGGGCCTTCGAAGGTCATCAGGGGCTAGGAGGGCCCTGCTCCTTCTCCCGCCTGAATGACCGGCGGCGCCCCTAGCGGCCGGAGTGGTGGGGGGCTGCAGGCTGATTCCACCGCTGGGGTTCAGTGGTTCCCAATCCCTGGCGTTGGGTCGCCAAGCCCCTTGGGAGGGGCCCCTCGGGTACCCACCTAGGGTTCAGCTTAGCCCCCAGGAGGCCGGCAGGTCCAATCCGCCTGCTGTGTTTCGAGCGGAGGGGCGGGTTGAGGTGAGGGCGCTGACAAGTGGGAACGTGGGCCCAAGCGCTTTGGGGCGGGGGGGCCATCGAAGGTCGGCGGGGGCTCGGAGGGCCCTGCCCCTTCTCCCGCCTGAATGACCGGCGGCGCCCCTAGCGGCCCAGGTGGCGGGGGGCTGCGGGTACAGTCTGGCGCTCCGTCTCGGGTCCCTAATCCCCGGAGTTTGGGCGCCAGGCCCTTTGGGAGGGGCCCCTCAGGAGCCCACCTAGAGTTAGGGTTAGCCCCCAGGAGGCCGGCAAGCCCTATCTGCTGGATGTGCGGCGAGCGGAGGGGCAGGCCGAGCTGAGGGCGCTGAGGAGTGGGAGCGTGGGCCCAAGCGTTTTGGTGCTGGGGGCCTTCTAATGTCGTCAGGGGCTCGGAGGGCCCTACCCGTTCGACCCTGAATGACTGGCGGCGCCCCTAGCGGCCCGGGTGGCGGGGGGCTGCAGGGTGAGTCCAGTGCTGGGGTTCGGAGGTTCCCAATCTCCAGCGTTGGGGCGCCAAGCCCCTTGGGATGGGCCCTTGGGGGACCGACCTAGGGTTAGGATTAGCCTCCAGGAGTACGGCAGGTCCGATCCGCCTGCTGTGTTTCGAGCGGAGGGGCGGGTTGAGGTGAGGGCGCTGACTAGTGGGAACGTGGGCCCAAGCGCTTTGGGGAGCGGGTGCATCGACGGTCGGGGGGGCTGGGAGGGCCCTGTGAGTTCTCCTGCCCCGAATGAGCGGCAGCGCCCCTAGTGGCCCAGGTGGTGGAGGGGCAACAGTGTTAGTCAGGCCCTGGGGCTCGGGGGTCCCCAATCCCCAGCGTTGCATCCCCAGGCCCCTTGTCAGGGGCCTCTCGGGGACTGACCTAGGGTTAGGGTTAGCAAGCAGGATGCCGGCAGGCCCGAAATGCCGGCTGTGCGGCGAGTGGAGGGGTGGGCGGAGTGAGGGCGCTGGCGAGCAGAAGCCTGGGCCCAAACATTTTGGCGCAGGGGGCCTTCGAAGGTCGCTGGGGGCTCAGAGGGCCCTGCCCGTTCTCCCCCCCTGAATAACCGGCGGGCCCCCTAACGGCCCAGGGGGTGGGGGGCTGCAGGGTGAATCCGGCGCTGGGTCTCGGGTCCCCAGTCCCTGGCGTTGGGATGCCAAGCACCTTGGGATGGGCCCCTCGGGGACCCACCTACGGTTTGGGTTAGCCCCCAGGAGGCCATCAGGCCCAATCCCCTGGCTGTGTAGCGCGCGTTGCGGCGGGCCAGGGGAGGGAGCTGGCGAGCGGGACCGTGGGCCCACAAGTTTTGGCGCGGGGCGGGGCCTTCGAAGGTCGTCAGGGGCTTGTAGGGCCCTGCCCCTTTTACCGCCTGAATGACCGGCAGCGCCAATAACGGCCGGGGTGGCGGTGGGGCGGAGGGTGAGTCCAGCGCTGGGTCTCGGGTCCCCAATCTCAGGCGTTGGGGCGCCAGGCCCCTTGCGAGGGGCCCCTAAGGAGCCCACCTAGAGTTAGGGTTAGCCCCCAGGAGGCCGGCAAGCCCTATCTGCTGGATGTGCGGCGAGCGGAGGGGCAGGCCGAGCTGAGGGCGCTGAGGAGTTGGAGCGTGGGCCCAAGCATTTTGGTGCGGGGGGGCCTTCGAATGTCATCAGGGGCTCGGAGTGCCCTGCACGTTCTCCCGCTCTGAATGATTGGCGGCGCCAATAACGGCCTGGGTGGCGGTGGGGCGGAGGGTGAGTCCAGCGCTGGGGCTCGGGGGTCCCAATCCCCGGGGTTGCGGTGCCAGACCCCTTGGGAGGGGCCCCTTGGGGGCAGAACTAGGGTTAGGATTAGCCCCCAGGAGGCCGGCAGGCAGGATCCTTTGGCGCTGTCGAGCAGGGGGGCGGGCCGAGGGGAGGGCGCTGGAGAGCGGGAGCGTGGGCCCAAGTGTTTTGGCGCAGGGGGCCTTCGAAGCTCGCCTGGGGCTCGGAGGGCCCTACCTGTTCTCCTGCCCTGAATGACCGGCGGCGCCCCAAGCGGCCCGGATGGCGGGGGGCTGCAGGGTGAGTCCAGCGCTGGGGTTTGGAGGTTCCCAATCCCCGGCGTTGGGGCGCCAAGCCCCTTGGGATGGGCCCCTCGGGGACCCACCTAGGGTTTGCGTTAGCCCCCAGGAGGCCGTCAGGCCCAATCCCCTGGCTGTGTGGTGCGCGGAGGGGCGGGCCGAGGGGATGGAGCTGGCGAGCGGGACCGCGGGCCCACAGGTTTTGGCGCGGGGGCCTTCGAAGGAGGTCGGGGGCTCAGAGGGCCCTGCCCCTTCTCCTGCCTGAATGACCGGCGGCGCCCCTAGCAGCCCGGGTGCCAGGGGCCTGCAGGGTGAGTCCGGCCCTGTGGCTAGGAGGTACAGGATCCCCGGCGTGCCTCGCAAGGCCCCTTGGGAGGGGCCCCTCGGGGACCGACCTAGGGTTAGGGTTAGCCCCCAGGAGGCCAGCAGGTCTGATCCGCCTGCTGTTTTTTGAGCGGAGCGGCATGTTGAGGTGAGGGCGCTGACTAGTGGGAACGTGAGCCCAAGCGCGTTGGGGCGGGGGGGCCATCGAAGGTCGGCGGGGGCTTGGAGGGCCCTACCCCTTCTCCCTCCTAAATGACCGGCGGCGCCCCTGCGGCCCAGGTGGCGGGGGGCTGCGGGTAAAGTCCGGCGCTCAGTCTCGGGTCCCCAATCCCAGGCGTTGGGGCACCAGGCCCCTTGGGTGGGGCCCCTCAGGAACCCACCTAGAGTTCGGGTTAGCCCCCAGTAGTCCCGCAAGCCCGATCTGCTGGATGTGCGGCGAGCGGAGGGGCAGGCCGAGCTGAGGGCGCTGAGGACTGGGAGCGTTGGCCCAAGCGTTTTGGCGCGGGGGGCCTTCAAAAGTCGTCAGGGGCTCGGAGTGCACTGCACGTTCTCCCGCTCTGAATGATCGGCAGCGCCAATAAGGGCCTGGGTGGCGGTGGGGCGAAGGGTGAGTCCAGCGCTGGGGCTCGGGGGTCCCAATCCCCGGCGTTGCGGTGCTAGGCCCCTTGGGAGGGGCCCCTCGGGGCCGAACAAAGGTTAGGATTAGCCCCCAGGAGGCCGGCAGGCAGGATCCACGGCCGGTGTGGCGAGCGGAGGGGGGGGCGGCCAGAGGGGAGGGCGCTGGAGAGCGGAGCGTGGCCCCAAGTGTTTTGGCGCAGGGGGCCTTCGAAGCTCCCCGGGGCCTCAGAGGGCCCTACCCGTTCTCCCCCCCTGAATGACCGGCGGCGCCCCTAGCGGCCCGGGTGCCGGGGGGCTGCAGGGTGAGTCCAGCGCTGGGGTTTGGAGGTTCCCTATCCCCGCCATTGGGGCGCCAAGCCCCTTGGGATGGGCCCCTCGGGGACCCACCTAGGGTTTGGGTTAGCCCCCAGGAGGCCTTCAGGCCCAATCCCCTGGCTGTGTGGCTCGCGGTGGGGCAGACCGAGGGGAGGGAGCTCGCTAGCGGGACCGTGGGCCCACAGGTTTTGGCGCGGGGCCTTCTAAGGAGGTCGGGGGCTCGGAGGGCCCTGCCCCTTCTCCAGCCTGAATAACCTGCGGCGCCCCTAGCAGCCCGGGTGCCAGGGGGCTGCAGGGTGAGTCCGGCCCTGGGGCTAGGACGTCCAGGATCCCAGGCATGGCCGCGCAAGGCCCTTTGGGAGGGGCCCCTCTGGGACCGCCCTAGGGTGAAGGTTACCCCCAGGTGGCCGGCAGGTCCGATCCGCCTGCTGTCTTTCGAGCGGAGGGGCCGGTTGAGGTGAGGGCGCTGACTAGTGGGAACAAGGGCCCAAGCGCTTTGGGGCGGGGGGCCATCGAAGCTCAGCGGGGGCTCAGAGGGCCCTGCCAGTTCTTCAGCCCTGAATGAGCGGCAGCGCCCCTAGTGGCCCAGGTGGTGGAGGGGCAGCAGTTTTAGTCTTGCCCTGGGGCTCGGGGGTCCCCATGCCCGGAGTTGCGGTGCCAGGACCCTTGGGAGGGGCCCCTCGGGGGCCCACCTAGGGTTAGGATTAGCCCCCAGGACGCCGGCAGGCAGGATCCACCGGCGGTGTGGCGAGCCGAGGGTCCGGCCGAGGGGAGGGCGCTGGAGAGTGGAGCGTGGGCCCAAGTGTTTTGGCGCAGGGGGTCTTCGAAGCTCCCCGGGGGCTCAGAGGGCCCTACCCGTTCTCCCCCCCTGAATGACCAGTGGCGCCCCTAGCGGCCCGGTTGGCGGGGGGCTGCAGGGTGAGTCCAGCGCTGGGGTTTGGAGGTTCCCAATCCCCAGCGTTGGGGTGCCAAGATCCTTGGGATGGGCCCCTCTGGGACCCACCTAGGGTTTGCGTTAGCCCCCAGGAGGCCGTCAGGCCCAATCCCCTGGCTGTGTGGCGCGCAGTGGGGCGGGCCGAGTGGACGGAGCTGGCGAGCGGGACCGTGGGCCCACAGGTTTTGGCGTGGGGGACTTCGAAGATCCTCAGGGGCTAGGAGGGCCCTGCCCCTTCTCCCGCCCCGTATGACTGGTGGGCCCCCTGGAGGCCCAGGTGGCGGGGGGCTGCAGGTTGAGTCCGGCGCTGGGTCTCGGGTCCCAAACCTCCGCCGCTGTGGCGCCAGGCACCTTGTGTGGGGCCCCTCAGGAGCCCACCTAGAGTTATTGTTAGCCCCCGGGAGGCCGGCAAGCCCGACCTGCTGGATGTGCGGCGAGCAGAGGGGTAGGCCGAGCTGAGGGCGCTGAGGAGTGGGAGCGTAGGCCCAACCGTTTTGGCGCGGGGGGGGCCTTCGAAGGTTGCCTGGGGCACAGAGGGCCCTGCCCATTCTCACGCCCTGAATGACCGGTGGGCCCCCTAGCGGCCCAGGTGGTGGGGGGCTGTGGGTAAAGTCCGGCCCTTGGTCTCGGGTCCCCAATCCCCGGCGTTGGGGCGCCAGGCCCCTTGGGTGGGGCCCCTCAGGAGCCCACCTAGAGTTAAGGTTAGCCCCCAGGACTCCTGCAAGCCCGATCTGCTGGAGGTACAGCGAACGGAGGGGCAGGCCGAGCTGAGGGCGCTGAGGAGTGGGAACGTGGGCCCAAGCGTTTCGGCACGGGGGGCCTTCGAAAGTCTCAGGGGCTCGGAGTGCCCTGCACGTTCTCCCACTCTGAATGACCGGCGGCGCCAATAACGGCCTGGGTGGCGGTGGGGCAGAGGGTGAGTCCAGTGCTGGGGCTCGGGGGTCCCAATCCCCGGCGTTGCGGTGCCAGACCCCTTGGGAGTGGCCCCTCGGGTGCCGAACAAGGGTTAGGATTAGCCCCCAGGAGGCCGGCAGGCAGGATCCAGGGGCGGTGTGGCGAGCGGGGGGGGGGGGGCGGAGGGGAGGGCACTGGAGAGCGGAGTGTGGGCCCAAGTGTTTTGGCGCACGGGGCCTTCGAAGCTCCCCGGGAATTCGGAGGGCCTTACCCGTTCTCCCCCCCTTAATGACCGGCGGCGCTCCTAGTGGCCCTGGTGGCGTGGGGCTGCAGGGTGAGTCCAGCGCTGGGGTTTGGAGATTCCCAATCCCCGGCGTTGGGGCGCCAAACCCCTTGGGATGGTCCCCTCGGGGACCCACCTAGGGTTTGCGTGAGCCCCCAGGAGGCCGTCAGGCCCAATCCCCTGGCTGTGTGGCGCGCGGAGGGGCGGGCCGAGGGGACGGAGCTGGCGAGCGGGACCGTGGGCCCACAGGTTTTGGCGTGGGGGCCTTCGAAGATCCTCAGGGGCTAGTAGGGCCCTGCCCGTTCTCCCGCCTGAATGACCGGCGGCGCCCCTAGCGGCCCCGGTGCCGGGGGCTGCAGGTTGTGTCCGGCCCTGGGGCTAGGACGTCCAGGATCCCGGGCGTGGCTGAGCAAGGCCCCTTGGGAGGGGACGCTCGGGGACTGACCTAGGGTTAGGGTTAGCCCCCAGGAGGCCGGCAGGTCCGATCCGCCTGCTGTGTTTGGAGCGGAGGGGCAGGTTGAGGTGAGGGCGCTGTCTAGAGGGAACGTGGGCCCAAGCGCTTTGGGGCGGGGGGGCCATCGAAGGTCGGCGGGTGCTCGGAGGGCCCTGCCCCTTCTCCTGCCTGAATGACCGGCGGCGCCCCTAGTGCCCAGGTGGTGGAGGGGCAGCAGTGTTAGTCTGGCCCTGGGGCTCGGGGGTCCCCAATCCCCAGTGTTGCAGCCCCAGGCCCCTTGTCTGGGGCCTCTCGGGGACTACCTTAGGGTCAGGGTTAGCAAGCAGGATGCCGGCAGGCCCGAAATGCCCGCTGTGCAGCGAGTGGAGGGGAGGGCCGAATGAGGGGCCAGCGAGCGGGAGCCTGGGCCCAAACATTTGGCGGGGGTGCCTTCGAAGGTAGCCGGGAGCTCAGAGGGCCCTGCCCGTTCTCCCGCCCACATGACCGGTGGGCCCCCTAGAGGCCCAGGTGGCGGGGGGCTGCAGGGTGAGTCCGGCGCTGGGTCTCGGGTCCCCAATCCCAGGCGTTGGGGCGCCAGGCCCCTTGCGAGGGGCCCCTAAGGAGCCCACCTAGAGTTAGGGTTAGCCCCCAGGAGGCCTGCAAGCCCGATCTGCTGGATGTGCAGCGAGCGGAGGGGCAGGCCGAGCTGAGGGCGTTGAGGAGTGGGATCGGGGGCCCAAGAGTTTGGCGCGGGGGCCTTCGAAATGCGCCAGGGGCTCGGTGTGCCCTGCACATTCTCCCGCCCTGAATGACCAGCGGCGCCAATAAAGGCCCGGGTGGCGGTGGGGCGGAGGCTGAGTCCAGCGCTGGGGCGGGGGTCCCCAATCCCTGGCATTGCGGTGCCAGGCCCCTTGGGAGGAGCCCCTTGGGGGCCGACCTAGGGTTAGGATTAGCCCCGAGGAGGCCGGCAGGCAGGATCCAAGGGCGGTGTGGCGGGGGAGGGGCGGGCCGAGGGGAGGGCGCTGGTGAGTGGGAGCGTGGGCACAAGTGTTTTGGCGCAGGCAGCCTTCGAAGCTCGCCAGGGGCTCGGAGGGCCCTACCCGTTCTCCAGCCTGAATGACTGGCGGCGCCCCTAGCGGCCCGGGTTGTGGGGGGCTGCAGGGTGAGTCCAGCGCTGGGGTTCAGAGGTTCCCAATCCCCAGCGTTGGGGCGCCAAGCCCCTTGGGATGGGCCCTCCGGGGACCGACCTAGGGTTAGGATTAGCCTCCAGGAGTACGGCAGGTCCGATCCGCCTGCTGTGTTTCGAGCGGAGGGGCGGGTTGAGGTGAGGGCGCTGACTAGTGGGAACTTGGGCCCAGGCGCTTTGGGCAGCGGGTCCATCGACAGTCGGGTGGCTGGGAGGGCCCTGTAAGTTCTACTGCCCTGAATGAGCGGCAGCGCCCCTAGTGGCCCAGGTGGTGGAGGGGCAGCAGTGTTAGTTTTGCCCTGGGGTCGGGGGTCCCCCAATCCCCAGCGTTGCAGCCCCAGGCCCCTTGTCAGTGACCTCTCGGGGACTGACCTAGGGATAGGGTTAGCAAGCAGGATGCCGGCAGGCCCGAAATGCCGGCTGTGCGGTGAGTGGAGGGGCGGGCGCAGTGAGGGCGCTGGCGAGCAGAAGCCTGGGCCCAAACATTTTGGCGCAGGGGGTTTTCGAAGGTCGCTGGGGGCTCAGAGGGCCCTGCCCGTTCTCCCCCCTGAATAACCAGCGGGCCCGCTAGCGGCCCAGGGGCTGGGGGGCTGCAGGGTGAATTCGGCGCTGGGTCTCAGGTCCCCAGTCCCTGGCGTTGTGGCGCAAAGCACCTTGGGATGGGCCCCTCGGGGACCCACCTAGGGTATGGGTTAGCCCCCAGGAGGCCATCAGGCCCAATCCCCTGGCTGTGTAGCGCACGTTGCGGCGGGCCAGGGGAGGGAGCTGGCGAGCGGTACCGTGGGCCCACAGGTTTTGGCGCGGGGGGGCCTTCGAAGGTCGTTAGGGGCTTGTAGGGCCCTCCCCCTTCTACCGCCTGAATGACCGGCGGCGCTCCTAGCGGCCCGGGTGGCGGTTGGCAGCAGGGTGAGTCCGGCCCTGGGGCTAGGACGTCCAGGATCCCGGGCATGGCGGCGCAAAGCCCCTTGGGAGGGGCCCCTCGGGAACAGACCTAGGGTTAGGGTTAGCCCCCAGGAGGCCGGCAGGTCCTATCCGGCTGCTGTGTTTCGAGCAGAGGGGCGGGTTGAGGTGAGGGCGCTGACTAGTGGGAACGTGGGCCCAAGCGCTTTGGGGCAGGGGTCCATCGAATGTCGAAGGGGGCTTGGAAGGCCCTGCCCCTTCTCCAGCCCTGAATGAGAGACAGCGCTCCTAGTGGCCCAGGTGGTGGACGGCAGTAGTGTTAGTTTGGCCCTGGGGTTCGGGGGTCCCCAATCCCCAGCGTTGCATCCCCAGGCCCCTTGTCAGGGGCCTCTCCGGGACTGACCTAGGGTTAGGGTTAGCAAGCAGAATGCCGGCAGGCCCGAAATGCCGGCTGTGTGGCGAGTGGAGGGGCCGGCGGAGTGAGGGCGCTGGCAAGCAGAAGCCTGGGCCCAAACATTTTGGCGCGGGGGGCCTTCGAAGGTCGCTGGGGGCTCAGAGGGCCCTGCCCGTTCTCCCCCCCTGAATGACCGGCGGCGGCTGAAGCGGCCCGGGTGGCGGGGGGCTGCAGGGTGAGTCCAGCGCTGGGGTTTGGAGGTTCCCAATCCCGACGTTGGGGCGCCAAGCCCCTTGGGATGGGCCCCTCGGGGACCCACCTAGGGTTTGCGTTAGCCCCCAGGAGGCCGTCAGGCCCAATCCCCTGGCTGTGTGGCACGCGGTGGGGCGGGCCGATGAGACAGAGCTGGCGAGCGGGACCGTGGACCCACAAGTTTTGGCTTCGAAGGTCCTCAGGGGCTAGGAGGGCCCTGCCCCTTCTCCCACCTGAATGACCGGTGGCGCCCCTAGCGGCCGGAGTGGCGGGGGGGCTGCAGGCTGATTCCACCGCTGGGGTTCAGTGGTTCCCAGTCCCTGGCGTTGGGTCGCCAAGCCCCTTGGGAGGGGCCCCTCGGGGACAGCTTAGCCCCCTGGAGGCCTGCAGGTCCAATCCGCCTGCTGTGTTTCGAGCGGAGGGGCGGGTTGAGGTGAGGGCACTGACTAGTGGGAACGTGGGCCCAAGCGCTTTGGGGCGGGGGGCCGTCGAGGGCAGCGGGGGCTCAGAGGTCCCTGCCCCTTCTGCCGCCCTGAATGAGCGGCAGCGCCCCTAGTGCCCCGGTGGTGGAGGGGCAGAAGTGTTAGTCTGTCCCTGGGGCTCGGGGGTCCCCAATCCCCAGTGTTGCAGCCCCAGGCCCTTTGAAAGGGGCCTCTCGGGGACTGACCTAGGGTCAGGGTTACCAAGCAGGATGCCGGCAGGCCCGAAATGCCCGCTGTGCAGCGAGTGGAGGGGCGGGCAGAATGAGGGCGCTGGCGAGCGGGAGCCTGGGCTCAAACATTTGGCGGGGGGTCCTTCGAAGGTAGCCGGGAGCTCAGAGGGCCCTGCCCGTTCTCCCGCCCTGTATGACCGGTGGGCCCCCTAGAGGCCCAGGTGGCGGGGGGCTGCAGGGTGAGTCCGGCGCTGGGTCTCGGGTCCCCAATTTCCGGCGCTGAGGCGCCGGGCCCCTTGGGTGGGGCCCTTCAGGAGCCCACCTAGACTTAGTGTTAGCCCCCGTGAGGCCGGCAAGCCGGACCTGCTGGATGTGCGGCGAGCAGAGGGGTAGGCTGAGTTGAGGGCGCTGAGGAGTGGGAGCGTGGGCCCAACCGTTTTGGTGCGGGGGCCTTCGAAGGTCATCAGGGGCTAGGAGGGCCCTGCTCCTTCTCCCGCCTGAATGACCGGCGGCGCCCCTAGCGGCCGGAGTGGTGGGGGGCTGCAGGCTGATTCCACCGCTGGGGTTCAGTGGTTCCCAATCCCTGGCGTTGGGTCGCCAAGCCCCTTGGGAGGGGCCCCTCGGGTACCCACCTAGGGTTCAGCTTAGCCCCCAGGAGGCCGGCAGGTCCAATCCGCCTGCTGTGTTTCGAGCGGAGGGGCGGGTTGAGGTGAGGGCGCTGACAAGTGGGAACGTGGGCCCAAGCGCTTTGGGGCGGGGGGGCCATCGAAGGTCGGCGGGGGCTCGGAGGGCCCTGCCCCTTCTCCCGCCTGAATGACCGGCGGCGCCCCTAGCGGCCCAGGTGGCGGGGGGCTGCGGGTACAGTCTGGCGCTCCGTCTCGGGTCCCTAATCCCCGGAGTTTGGGCGCCAGGCCCTTTGGGAGGGGCCCCTCAGGAGCCCACCTAGAGTTAGGGTTAGCCCCCAGGAGGCCGGCAAGCCCTATCTGCTGGATGTGCGGCGAGCGGAGGGGCAGGCCGAGCTGAGGGCGCTGAGGAGTGGGAGCGTGGGCCCAAGCGTTTTGGTGCTGGGGGCCTTCTAATGTCGTCAGGGGCTCGGAGGGCCCTACCCGTTCGACCCTGAATGACTGGCGGCGCCCCTAGCGGCCCGGGTGGCGGGGGGCTGCAGGGTGAGTCCAGTGCTGGGGTTCGGAGGTTCCCAATCTCCAGCGTTGGGGCGCCAAGCCCCTTGGGATGGGCCCTTGGGGGACCGACCTAGGGTTAGGATTAGCCTCCAGGAGTACGGCAGGTCCGATCCGCCTGCTGTGTTTCGAGCGGAGGGGCGGGTTGAGGTGAGGGCGCTGACTAGTGGGAACGTGGGCCCAAGCGCTTTGGGGAGCGGGTGCATCGACGGTCGGGGGGGCTGGGAGGGCCCTGTGAGTTCTCCTGCCCCGAATGAGCGGCAGCGCCCCTAGTGGCCCAGGTGGTGGAGGGGCAACAGTGTTAGTCAGGCCCTGGGGCTCGGGGGTCCCCAATCCCCAGCGTTGCATCCCCAGGCCCCTTGTCAGGGGCCTCTCGGGGACTGACCTAGGGTTAGGGTTAGCAAGCAGGATGCCGGCAGGCCCGAAATGCCGGCTGTGCGGCGAGTGGAGGGGTGGGCGGAGTGAGGGCGCTGGCGAGCAGAAGCCTGGGCCCAAACATTTTGGCGCAGGGGGCCTTCGAAGGTCGCTGGGGGCTCAGAGGGCCCTGCCCGTTCTCCCCCCCTGAATAACCGGCGGGCCCCCTAACGGCCCAGGGGGTGGGGGGCTGCAGGGTGAATCCGGCGCTGGGTCTCGGGTCCCCAGTCCCTGGCGTTGGGATGCCAAGCACCTTGGGATGGGCCCCTCGGGGACCCACCTACGGTTTGGGTTAGCCCCCAGGAGGCCATCAGGCCCAATCCCCTGGCTGTGTAGCGCGCGTTGCGGCGGGCCAGGGGAGGGAGCTGGCGAGCGGGACCGTGGGCCCACAAGTTTTGGCGCGGGGCGGGGCCTTCGAAGGTCGTCAGGGGCTTGTAGGGCCCTGCCCCTTTTACCGCCTGAATGACCGGCAGCGCCAATAACGGCCGGGGTGGCGGTGGGGCGGAGGGTGAGTCCAGCGCTGGGTCTCGGGTCCCCAATCTCAGGCGTTGGGGCGCCAGGCCCCTTGCGAGGGGCCCCTAAGGAGCCCACCTAGAGTTAGGGTTAGCCCCCAGGAGGCCGGCAAGCCCTATCTGCTGGATGTGCGGCGAGCGGAGGGGCAGGCCGAGCTGAGGGCGCTGAGGAGTTGGAGCGTGGGCCCAAGCATTTTGGTGCGGGGGGGCCTTCGAATGTCATCAGGGGCTCGGAGTGCCCTGCACGTTCTCCCGCTCTGAATGATTGGCGGCGCCAATAACGGCCTGGGTGGCGGTGGGGCGGAGGGTGAGTCCAGCGCTGGGGCTCGGGGGTCCCAATCCCCGGGGTTGCGGTGCCAGGCCCCTTGGGAGGGGCCCCTTGGGGGCAGAACTAGGGTTAGGATTAGCCCCCAGGAGGCCGGCAGGCAGGATCCTTTGGCGCTGTCGAGCAGGGGGGCGGGCCGAGGGGAGGGCGCTGGAGAGCGGGAGCGTGGGCCCAAGTGTTTTGGCGCAGGGGGCCTTCGAAGCTCGCCTGGGGCTCGGAGGGCCCTACCTGTTCTCCTGCCCTGAATGACCGGCGGCGCCCCAAGCGGCCCGGATGGCGGGGGGCTGCAGGGTGAGTCCAGCGCTGGGGTTTGGAGGTTCCCAATCCCCGGCGTTGGGGCGCCAAGCCCCTTGGGATGGGCCCCTCGGGGACCCACCTAGGGTTTGCGTTAGCCCCCAGGAGGCCGTCAGGCCCAATCCCCTGGCTGTGTGGTGCGCGGAGGGGCGGGCCGAGGGGATGGAGCTGGCGAGCGGGACCGCGGGCCCACAGGTTTTGGCGCGGGGGCCTTCGAAGGAGGTCGGGGGCTCAGAGGGCCCTGCCCCTTCTCCTGCCTGAATGACCGGCGGCGCCCCTAGCAGCCCGGGTGCCAGGGGCCTGCAGGGTGAGTCCGGCCCTGTGGCTAGGAGGTACAGGATCCCCGGCGTGCCTCGCAAGGCCCCTTGGGAGGGGCCCCTCGGGGACCGACCTAGGGTTAGGGTTAGCCCCCAGGAGGCCAGCAGGTCTGATCCGCCTGCTGTTTTTTGAGCGGAGCGGCATGTTGAGGTGAGGGCGCTGACTAGTGGGAACGTGAGCCCAAGCGCGTTGGGGCGGGGGGGCCATCGAAGGTCGGCGTGGGCTTGGAGGGCCCTACCCCTTCTCCCTCCTAAATGACCGGCGGCGCCCCTGCGGCCCAGGTGGCGGGGGGCTGCGGGTAAAGTCCGGCGCTCGGTCTCGGGTCCCCAATCCCAGGCGTTGGGGCACCAGGCCCCTTGGGTGGGGCCCCTCAGGAACCCACCTAGAGTTCGGGTTAGCCCCCAGTAGTCCCGCAAGCCCGATCTGCTGGATGTGCGGCGAGCGGAGGGGCAGGCCGAGCTGAGGGCGCTGAGGACTGGGAGCGTTGGCCCAAGCGTTTTGGCGCGGGGGGCCTTCAAAAGTCGTCAGGGGCTCGGAGTGCACTGCACGTTCTCCCGCTCTGAATGATCGGCAGCGCCAATAAGGGCCTGGGTGGCGGTGGGGCGAAGGGTGAGTCCAGCGCTGGGGCTCGGGGGTCCCAATCCCCGGCGTTGCGGTGCTAGGCCCCTTGGGAGGGGCCCCTCGGGGCCGAACAAAGGTTAGGATTAGCCCCCAGGAGGCCGGCAGGCAGGATCCACGGCCGGTGTGGCGAGCGGAGGGGGGGGCGGCCAGAGGGGAGGGCGCTGGAGAGCGGAGCGTGGCCCCAAGTGTTTTGGCGCAGGGGGCCTTCGAAGCTCCCCGGGGCCTCAGAGGGCCCTACCCGTTCTCCCCCCCTGAATGACCGGCGGCGCCCCTAGCGGCCCGGGTGCTGGGGGGCTGCAGGGTGAGTCCAGCGCTGGGGTTTGGAGGTTCCCTATCCCCGCCATTGGGGCGCCAAGCCCCTTGGGATGGGCCCCTCGGGGACCCACCTAGGGTTTGGGTTAGCCCCCAGGAGGCCTTCAGGCCCAATCCCCTGGCTGTGTGGCTCGCGGTGGGGCAGACCGAGGGGAGGGAGCTCGCTAGCGGGACCGTGGGCCCACAGGTTTTGGCGCGGGGCCTTCTAAGGAGGTCGGGGGCTCGGAGGGCCCTGCCCCTTCTCCAGCCTGAATAACCTGCGGCGCCCCTAGCAGCCCGGGTGCCAGGGGGCTGCAGGGTGAGTCCGGCCCTGGGGCTAGGACGTCCAGGATCCCAGGCATGGCCGCGCAAGGCCCTTTGGGAGGGGCCCCTCTGGGACCGCCCTAGGGTGAAGGTTACCCCCAGGTGGCCGGCAGGTCCGATCCGCCTGCTGTCTTTCGAGCGGAGGGGCCGGTTGAGGTGAGGGCGCTGACTAGTGGGAACAAGGGCCCAAGCGCTTTGGGGCGGGGGGCCATCGAAGCTCAGCGGGGGCTCAGAGGGCCCTGCCAGTTCTTCAGCCCTGAATGAGCGGCAGCGCCCCTAGTGGCCCAGGTGGTGGAGGGGCAGCAGTTTTAGTCTTGCCCTGGGGCTCGGGGGTCCCCATGCCCGGAGTTGCGGTGCCAGGACCCTTGGGAGGGGCCCCTCGGGGGCCCACCTAGGGTTAGGATTAGCCCCCAGGACGCCGGCAGGCAGGATCCACCGGCGGTGTGGCGAGCCGAGGGTCCGGCCGAGGGGAGGGCGCTGGAGAGTGGAGCGTGGGCCCAAGTGTTTTGGCGCAGGGGGTCTTCGAAGCTCCCCGGGGGCTCAGAGGGCCCTACCCGTTCTCCCCCCCTGAATGACCAGTGGCGCCCCTAGCGGCCCGGTTGGCGGGGGGCTGCAGGGTGAGTCCAGCGCTGGGGTTTGGAGGTTCCCAATCCCCAGCGTTGGGGTGCCAAGATCCTTGGGATGGGCCCCTCTGGGACCCACCTAGGGTTTGCGTTAGCCCCCAGGAGGCCGTCAGGCCCAATCCCCTGGCTGTGTGGCGCGCAGTGGGGCGGGCCGAGTGGACGGAGCTGGCGAGCGGGACCGTGGGCCCACAGGTTTTGGCGTGGGGGACTTCGAAGATCCTCAGGGGCTAGGAGGGCCCTGCCCCTTCTCCCGCCCCGTATGACTGGTGGGCCCCCTGGAGGCCCAGGTGGCGGGGGGCTGCAGGTTGAGTCCGGCGCTGGGTCTCGGGTCCCAAACCTCCGCCGCTGTGGCGCCAGGCACCTTGTGTGGGGCCCCTCAGGAGCCCACCTAGAGTTATTGTTAGCCCCCGGGAGGCCGGCAAGCCCGACCTGCTGGATGTGCGGCGAGCAGAGGGGTAGGCCGAGCTGAGGGCGCTGAGGAGTGGGAGCGTAGGCCCAACCGTTTTGGCGCGGGGGGGGCCTTCGAAGGTTGCCTGGGGCACAGAGGGCCCTGCCCATTCTCACGCCCTGAATGACCGGTGGGCCCCCTAGCGGCCCAGGTGGTGGGGGGCTGTGGGTAAAGTCCGGCCCTTGGTCTCGGGTCCCCAATCCCCGGCGTTGGGGCGCCAGGCCCCTTGGGTGGGGCCCCTCAGGAGCCCACCTAGAGTTAAGGTTAGCCCCCAGGACTCCTGCAAGCCCGATCTGCTGGAGGTACAGCGAACGGAGGGGCAGGCCGAGCTGAGGGCGCTGAGGAGTGGGAACGTGGGCCCAAGCGTTTCGGCACGGGGGGCCTTCGAAAGTCTCAGGGGCTCGGAGTGCCCTGCACGTTCTCCCACTCTGAATGACCGGCGGCGCCAATAACGGCCTGGGTGGCGGTGGGGCAGAGGGTGAGTCCAGTGCTGGGGCTCGGGGGTCCCAATCCCCGGCGTTGCGGTGCCAGACCCCTTGGGAGTGGCCCCTCGGGTGCCGAACAAGGGTTAGGATTAGCCCCCAGGAGGCCCGCAGGCAGGATCCAGGGGCGGTGTGGCGAGCGGGGGGGGGGGGGGCGGAGGGGAGGGCACTGGAGAGCGGAGTGTGGGCCCAAGTGTTTTGGCGCACGGGGCCTTCGAAGCTCCCCGGGAATTCGGAGGGCCTTACCCGTTCTCCCCCCCTTAATGACCGGCGGCGCTCCTAGTGGCCCTGGTGGCGTGGGGCTGCAGGGTGAGTCCAGCGCTGGGGTTTGGAGATTCCCAATCCCCGGCGTTGGGGCGCCAAACCCCTTGGGATGGTCCCCTCGGGGACCCACCTAGGGTTTGCGTGAGCCCCCAGGAGGCCGTCAGGCCCAATCCCCTGGCTGTGTGGCGCGCGGAGGGGCGGGCCGAGGGGACGGAGCTGGCGAGCGGGACCGTGGGCCCACAGGTTTTGGCGTGGGGGCCTTCGAAGATCCTCAGGGGCTAGTAGGGCCCTGCCCGTTCTCCCGCCTGAATGACCGGCGGCGCCCCTAGCGGCCCCGGTGCCGGGGGCTGCAGGTTGTGTCCGGCCCTGGGGCTAGGACGTCCAGGATCCCGGGCGTGGCTGAGCAAGGCCCCTTGGGAGGGGACGCTCGGGGACTGACCTAGGGTTAGGGTTAGCCCCCAGGAGGCCGGCAGGTCCGATCCGCCTGCTGTGTTTGGAGCGGAGGGGCAGGTTGAGGTGAGGGCGCTGTCTAGAGGGAACGTGGGCCCAAGCGCTTTGGGGCGGGGGGGCCATCGAAGGTCGGCGGGTGCTCGGAGGGCCCTGCCCCTTCTCCTGCCTGAATGACCGGCGGCGCCCCTAGTGCCCAGGTGGTGGAGGGGCAGCAGTGTTAGTCTGGCCCTGGGGCTCGGGGGTCCCCAATCCCCAGTGTTGCAGCCCCAGGCCCCTTGTCTGGGGCCTCTCGGGGACTACCTTAGGGTCAGGGTTAGCAAGCAGGATGCCGGCAGGCCCGAAATGCCCGCTGTGCAGCGAGTGGAGGGGAGGGCCGAATGAGGGGCCAGCGAGCGGGAGCCTGGGCCCAAACATTTGGCGGGGGTGCCTTCGAAGGTAGCCGGGAGCTCAGAGGGCCCTGCCCGTTCTCCCGCCCACATGACCGGTGGGCCCCCTAGAGGCCCAGGTGGCGGGGGGCTGCAGGGTGAGTCCGGCGCTGGGTCTCGGGTCCCCAATCCCAGGCGTTGGGGCGCCAGGCCCCTTGCGAGGGGCCCCTAAGGAGCCCACCTAGAGTTAGGGTTAGCCCCCAGGAGGCCTGCAAGCCCGATCTGCTGGATGTGCAGCGAGCGGAGGGGCAGGCCGAGCTGAGGGCGTTGAGGAGTGGGATCGGGGGCCCAAGAGTTTGGCGCGGGGGCCTTCGAAATGCGCCAGGGGCTCGGTGTGCCCTGCACATTCTCCCGCCCTGAATGACCAGCGGCGCCAATAAAGGCCCGGGTGGCGGTGGGGCGGAGGCTGAGTCCAGCGCTGGGGCGGGGGTCCCCAATCCCTGGCATTGCGGTGCCAGGCCCCTTGGGAGGAGCCCCTTGGGGGCCGACCTAGGGTTAGGATTAGCCCCGAGGAGGCCGGCAGGCAGGATCCAAGGGCGGTGTGGCGGGGGAGGGGCGGGCCGAGGGGAGGGCGCTGGTGAGTGGGAGCGTGGGCACAAGTGTTTTGGCGCAGGCAGCCTTCGAAGCTCGCCAGGGGCTCGGAGGGCCCTACCCGTTCTCCAGCCTGAATGACTGGCGGCGCCCCTAGCGGCCCGGGTTGTGGGGGGCTGCAGGGTGAGTCCAGCGCTGGGGTTCAGAGGTTCCCAATCCCCAGCGTTGGGGCGCCAAGCCCCTTGGGATGGGCCCTCCGGGGACCGACCTAGGGTTAGGATTAGCCTCCAGGAGTACGGCAGGTCCGATCCGCCTGCTGTGTTTCGAGCGGAGGGGCGGGTTGAGGTGAGGGCGCTGACTAGTGGGAACTTGGGCCCAGGCGCTTTGGGCAGCGGGTCCATCGACAGTCGGGTGGCTGGGAGGGCCCTGTAAGTTCTACTGCCCTGAATGAGCGGCAGCGCCCCTAGTGGCCCAGGTGGTGGAGGGGCAGCAGTGTTAGTTTTGCCCTGGGGTCGGGGGTCCCCCAATCCCCAGCGTTGCAGCCCCAGGCCCCTTGTCAGTGACCTCTCGGGGACTGACCTAGGGATAGGGTTAGCAAGCAGGATGCCGGCAGGCCCGAAATGCCGGCTGTGCGGTGAGTGGAGGGGCGGGCGCAGTGAGGGCGCTGGCGAGCAGAAGCCTGGGCCCAAACATTTTGGCGCAGGGGGTTTTCGAAGGTCGCTGGGGGCTCAGAGGGCCCTGCCCGTTCTCCCCCCTGAATAACCAGCGGGCCCGCTAGCGGCCCAGGGGCTGGGGGGCTGCAGGGTGAATTCGGCGCTGGGTCTCGGGTCCCCAGTCCCTGGCGTTGTGGCGCAAAGCACCTTGGGATGGGCCCCTCGGGGACCCACCTAGGGTATGGGTTAGCCCCCAGGAGGCCATCAGGCCCAATCCCCTGGCTGTGTAGCGCACGTTGCGGCGGGCCAGGGGAGGGAGCTGGCGAGCGGTACCGTGGGCCCACAGGTTTTGGCGCGGGGGGGCCTTCGAAGGTCGTTAGGGGCTTGTAGGGCCCTCCCCCTTCTACCGCCTGAATGACCGGCGGCGCTCCTAGCGGCCCGGGTGGCGGTTGGCAGCAGGGTGAGTCCGGCCCTGGGGCTAGGACGTCCAGGATCCCGGGCATGGCGGCGCAAAGCCCCTTGGGAGGGGCCCCTCGGGAACAGACCTAGGGTTAGGGTTAGCCCCCAGGAGGCCGGCAGGTCCTATCCGGCTGCTGTGTTTCGAGCAGAGGGGCGGGTTGAGGTGAGGGCGCTGACTAGTGGGAACGTGGGCCCAAGCGCTTTGGGGCAGGGGTCCATCGAATGTCGAAGGGGGCTTGGAAGGCCCTGCCCCTTCTCCAGCCCTGAATGAGAGACAGCGCTCCTAGTGGCCCAGGTGGTGGACGGCAGTAGTGTTAGTTTGGCCCTGGGGTTCGGGGGTCCCCAATCCCCAGCGTTGCAGCCCCAGGCCCCTTGTCAGGGGCCTCTCCGGGACTGACCTAGGGTTAGGGTTAGCAAGCAGAATGCCGGCAGGCCCGAAATGCCGGCTGTGTGGCGAGTGGAGGGGCCGGCGGAGTGAGGGCGCTGGCAAGCAGAAGCCTGGGCCCAAACATTTTGGCGCGGGGGGCCTTCGAAGGTCGCTGGGGGCTCAGAGGGCCCTGCCCGTTCTCCCCCCCTGAATGACCGGCGGCGGCTGAAGCGGCCCGGGTGGCGGGGGGCTGCAGGGTGAGTCCAGCGCTGGGGTTTGGAGGTTCCCAATCCCGACGTTGGGGCGCCAAGCCCCTTGGGATGGGCCCCTCGGGGACCCACCTAGGGTTTGCGTTAGCCCCCAGGAGGCCGTCAGGCCCAATCCCCTGGCTGTGTGGCACGCGGTGGGGCGGGCCGATGAGACAGAGCTGGCGAGCGGGACCGTGGACCCACAAGTTTTGGCGTGGGGGCCTTCGAAGGTCCTCAGGGGCTAGGAGGGCCCTGCCCCTTCTCCCACCTGAATGACCGGTGGCGCCCCTAGCGGCCGGAGTGGCGGGGGGGCTGCAGGCTGATTCCACCGCTGGGGTTCAGTGGTTCCCAGTCCCTGGCGTTGGGTCGCCAAGCCCCTTGGGAGGGGCCCCTCGGGGACCCACCTACGGTTCAGCTTAGCCCCCTGGAGGCCTGCAGGTCCAATCCGCCTGCTGTGTTTCGAGCGGAGGGGCGGGTTGAGGTGAGGGCACTGACTAGTGGGAACGTGGGCCCAAGCGCTTTGGGGCGGGGGGCCGTCGAGGGCAGCGGGGGCTCAGAGGTCCCTGCCCCTTCTGCCGCCCTGAATGAGCGGCAGCGCCCCTAGTGCCCCGGTGGTGGAGGGGCAGAAGTGTTAGTCTGTCCCTGGGGCTCGGGGGTCCCCAATCCCCAGTGTTGCAGCCCCAGGCCCTTTGAAAGGGGCCTCTCGGGGACTGACCTAGGGTCAGGGTTACCAAGCAGGATGCCGGCAGGCCCGAAATGCCCGCTGTGCAGCGAGTGGAGGGGCGGGCAGAATGAGGGCGCTGGCGAGCGGGAGCCTGGGCTCAAACATTTGGCGGGGGGTCCTTCGAAGGTAGCCGGGAGCTCAGAGGGCCCTGCCCGTTCTCCCGCCCTGTATGACCGGTGGGCCCCCTAGAGGCCCAGGTGGCGGGGGGCTGCAGGGTGAGTCCGGCGCTGGGTCTCGGGTCCCCAATTTCCGGCGCTGAGGCGCCGGGCCCCTTGGGTGGGGCCCTTCAGGAGCCCACCTAGACTTAGTGTTAGCCCCCGTGAGGCCGGCAAGCCGGACCTGCTGGATGTGCGGCGAGCAGAGGGGTAGGCTGAGTTGAGGGCGCTGAGGAGTGGGAGCGTGGGCCCAACCGTTTTGGTGCGGGGGCCTTCGAAGGTCATCAGGGGCTAGGAGGGCCCTGCTCCTTCTCCCGCCTGAATGACCGGCGGCGCCCCTAGCGGCCGGAGTGGTGGGGGGCTGCAGGCTGATTCCACCGCTGGGGTTCAGTGGTTCCCAATCCCTGGCGTTGGGTCGCCAAGCCCCTTGGGAGGGGCCCCTCGGGTACCCACCTAGGGTTCAGCTTAGCCCCCAGGAGGCCGGCAGGTCCAATCCGCCTGCTGTGTTTCGAGCGGAGGGGCGGGTTGAGGTGAGGGCGCTGACAAGTGGGAACGTGGGCCCAAGCGCTTTGGGGCGGGGGGGCCATCGAAGGTCGGCGGGGGCTCGGAGGGCCCTGCCCCTTCTCCCGCCTGAATGACCGGCGGCGCCCCTAGCGGCCCAGGTGGCGGGGGGCTGCGGGTACAGTCTGGCGCTCCGTCTCGGGTCCCTAATCCCCGGAGTTTGGGCGCCAGGCCCTTTGGGAGGGGCCCCTCAGGAGCCCACCTAGAGTTAGGGTTAGCCCCCAGGAGGCCGGCAAGCCCTATCTGCTGGATGTGCGGCGAGCGGAGGGGCAGGCCGAGCTGAGGGCGCTGAGGAGTGGGAGCGTGGGCCCAAGCGTTTTGGTGCTGGGGGCCTTCTAATGTCGTCAGGGGCTCGGAGGGCCCTACCCGTTCGACCCTGAATGACTGGCGGCGCCCCTAGCGGCCCGGGTGGCGGGGGGCTGCAGGGTGAGTCCAGTGCTGGGGTTCGGAGGTTCCCAATCTCCAGCGTTGGGGCGCCAAGCCCCTTGGGATGGGCCCTTGGGGGACCGACCTAGGGTTAGGATTAGCCTCCAGGAGTACGGCAGGTCCGATCCGCCTGCTGTGTTTCGAGCGGAGGGGCGGGTTGAGGTGAGGGCGCTGACTAGTGGGAACGTGGGCCCAAGCGCTTTGGGGAGCGGGTGCATCGACGGTCGGGGGGGCTGGGAGGGCCCTGTGAGTTCTCCTGCCCCGAATGAGCGGCAGCGCCCCTAGTGGCCCAGGTGGTGGAGGGGCAACAGTGTTAGTCAGGCCCTGGGGCTCGGGGGTCCCCAATCCCCAGCGTTGCATCCCCAGGCCCCTTGTCAGGGGCCTCTCGGGGACTGACCTAGGGTTAGGGTTAGCAAGCAGGATGCCGGCAGGCCCGAAATGCCGGCTGTGCGGCGAGTGGAGGGGTGGGCGGAGTGAGGGCGCTGGCGAGCAGAAGCCTGGGCCCAAACATTTTGGCGCAGGGGGCCTTCGAAGGTCGCTGGGGGCTCAGAGGGCCCTGCCCGTTCTCCCCCCCTGAATAACCGGCGGGCCCCCTAACGGCCCAGGGGGTGGGGGGCTGCAGGGTGAATCCGGCGCTGGGTCTCGGGTCCCCAGTCCCTGGCGTTGGGATGCCAAGCACCTTGGGATGGGCCCCTCGGGGACCCACCTACGGTTTGGGTTAGCCCCCAGGAGGCCATCAGGCCCAATCCCCTGGCTGTGTAGCGCGCGTTGCGGCGGGCCAGGGGAGGGAGCTGGCGAGCGGGACCGTGGGCCCACAAGTTTTGGCGCGGGGCGGGGCCTTCGAAGGTCGTCAGGGGCTTGTAGGGCCCTGCCCCTTTTACCGCCTGAATGACCGGCAGCGCCAATAACGGCCGGGGTGGCGGTGGGGCGGAGGATGAGTCCAGCGCTGGGTCTCGGGTCCCCAATCTCAGGCGTTGGGGCGCCAGGCCCCTTGCGAGGGGCCCCTAAGGAGCCCACCTAGAGTTAGGGTTAGCCCCCAGGAGGCCGGCAAGCCCTATCTGCTGGATGTGCGGCGAGCGGAGGGGCAGGCCGAGCTGAGGGCGCTGAGGAGTTGGAGCGTGGGCCCAAGCATTTTGGTGCGGGGGGGCCTTCGAATGTCATCAGGGGCTCGGAGTGCCCTGCACGTTCTCCCGCTCTGAATGATTGGCGGCGCCAATAACGGCCTGGGTGGCGGTGGGGCGGAGGGTGAGTCCAGCGCTGGGGCTCGGGGGTCCCAATCCCCGGGGTTGCGGTGCCAGGCCCCTTGGGAGGGGCCCCTTGGGGGCAGAACTAGGGTTAGGATTAGCCCCCAGGAGGCCGGCAGGCAGGATCCTTTGGCGCTGTCGAGCAGGGGGGCGGGCCGAGGGGAGGGCGCTGGAGAGCGGGAGCGTGGGCCCAAGTGTTTTGGCGCAGGGGGCCTTCGAAGCTCGCCTGGGGCTCGGAGGGCCCTACCTGTTCTCCTGCCCTGAATGACCGGCGGCGCCCCAAGCGGCCCGGATGGCGGGGGGCTGCAGGGTGAGTCCAGCGCTGGGGTTTGGAGGTTCCCAATCCCCGGCGTTGGGGCGCCAAGCCCCTTGGGATGGGCCCCTCGGGGACCCACCTAGGGTTTGCGTTAGCCCCCAGGAGGCCGTCAGGCCCAATCCCCTGGCTGTGTGGTGCGCGGAGGGGCGGGCCGAGGGGATGGAGCTGGCGAGTGGGACCGCGGGCCCACAGGTTTTGGCGCGGGGGCCTTCGAAGGAGGTCGGGGGCTCAGAGGGCCCTGCCCCTTCTCCTGCCTGAATGACCGGCGGCGCCCCTAGCAGCCCGGGTGCCAGGGGCCTGCAGGGTGAGTCCGGCCCTGTGGCTAGGAGGTACAGGATCCCCGGCGTGCCTCGCAAGGCCCCTTGGGAGGGGCCCCTCGGGGACCGACCTAGGGTTAGGGTTAGCCCCCAGGAGGCCAGCAGGTCTGATCCGCCTGCTGTTTTTTGAGCGGAGCGGCATGTTGAGGTGAGGGCGCTGACTAGTGGGAACGTGAGCCCAAGCGCGTTGGGGCGGGGGGGCCATCGAAGGTCGGCGGGGGCTTGGAGGGCCCTACCCCTTCTCCCTCCTAAATGACCGGCGGCGCCCCTGCGGCCCAGGTGGCGGGGGGCTGCGGGTAAAGTCCGGCGCTCGGTCTCGGGTCCCCAATCCCAGGCGTTGGGGCACCAGGCCCCTTGGGTGGGGCCCCTCAGGAACCCACCTAGAGTTCGGGTTAGCCCCCAGTAGTCCCGCAAGCCCGATCTGCTGGATGTGCGGCGAGCGGAGGGGCAGGCCGAGCTGAGGGCGCTGAGGACTGGGAGCGTTGGCCCAAGCGTTTTGGCGCGGGGGGCCTTCAAAAGTCGTCAGGGGCTCGGAGTGCACTGCACGTTCTCCCGCTCTGAATGATCGGCAGCGCCAATAAGGGCCTGGGTGGCGGTGGGGCGAAGGGTGAGTCCAGCGCTGGGGCTCGGGGGTCCCAATCCCCGGCGTTGCGGTGCTAGGCCCCTTGGGAGGGGCCCCTCGGGGCCGAACAAAGGTTAGGATTAGCCCCCAGGAGGCCGGCAGGCAGGATCCACGGCCGGTGTGGCGAGTGGAGGGGGGGGCGGCCGGAGGGGAGGGCGCTGGAGAGCGGAGCGTGGCCCCAAGTGTTTTGGCGCAGGGGGCCTTCGAAGCTCCCCGGGGCCTCAGAGGGCCCTACCCGTTCTCCCCCCCTGAATGACCGGCGGCGCCCCTAGCGGCCCGGTTGGCGGGGGGCTGCAGGGTGAGTCCAGCGCTGGGGTTTGGAGGTTCCCAATCCCCAGCGTTGGGGTGCCAAGATCCTTGGGATGGGCCCCTCTGGGACCCACCTAGGGTTTGCGTTTGCCCCCAGGAGGCCGTCAGGCCCAATCCCCTGGCTGTGTGGCGCGCGGTGGGGCGGGCCGAGTGGACGGAGCTGGCGAGCGGGACCGTGGGCCCACAGTTTTTGGCGTGGGGGACTTCGAAGATCCTCAGGGGCTAGGAGGGCCCTGTCCCTTCTCCCGCCTGAATGACCGGCGGCGCCCCTAGCGGCCCGGGTGGCGGGGGCTTCAGGGTGTGTCCGGCCCTGGGGCTAGGACGTCCAGGAACCCGGGCGTGGCAGCGCAAGGCCCCTTGGGAGGGGCCCCTCGGGGACCAACGAGGGTTAGGGTTAGCCCCCAGGAGCCCGTCAGGACCAATCCCCTGGCTGTGTGGCACGCGGTGGGGCGGGCCGAGGGGACTCAGCTGGCGAGCGGGACCGTGGGCCCACAGGTTTTGGCGTGGGGGACTTCGAAGATCCTCAGGGGCTAGGAGGGCCCTGCCCCTTCTCCCGCCCCGTATGACCGGTGGGCCCCCTGGAGGCCCAGGTGGCGGGGGGCTGCAGGGTGAGTCCGGCGCTGGGTCTCGGGTCCCAAACCTCCGCCGCTGTGGCGCCAGGCACCTTGTGTGGGGCCCCTCAGGAGCCCACCTAGAGTTATTGTTAGCCCCCGGGAGGCCGGCAAGCCCGACCTGCTGGATGTGCGGCGAGCAGAGGGGTAGGCCGAGCTGAGGGCGCTGAGGAGTGGGAGCGTAGGCCCAACCGTTTTGGCGCGGGGGGGGCCTTCGAAGGTTGCCTGGGGCACAGAGGGCCCTGCCCATTCTCACGCCCTGAATGACCGGTGGGCCCCCTAGCGGCCCAGGTGGTGGGGGGCTGCGGGTAAAGTCCGGCCCTTGGTCTCGGGTCCCCAATCCCCGGCGTTGGGGCGCCAGGCCCCTTGGGTGGGGCCCCTCAGGAGCCCACCTAGAGTTAAGGTTAGCCCCCAGGACTCCTGCAAGCCCGATCTGCTGGAGGTACGGCGAATGGAGGGGCAGGCCGAGCTGAGGGCGCTGAGGAGTGGGAACGTGGGCCCAAGCGTTTTGGCACGGGGGGCCTTCGAAAGTCTCAGGGCCTCGGAGTGCCCTGCACGTTCTCCCACTCTGAATGACTGGCGGCGCCAATAACGGCCTGGGTGGCGGTGGGGCAGAGGGTGAGTCCAGCGCTGGGGCTCGGGGGTCCCAATCCCCGGCGTTGCGGTGCCAGACCCCTTGGGAGTGGCCCCTCGGGTGCCGAACAAGGGTTAGGATTAGCCCCCAGGAGGCCGGCAGGCAGGATCCAGGGGCGGTGTTGCGAGCGGGGGGGGGGGGCCGGAGGGGAGGGCACTGGAGAGCGGAGTGTGGGCCCAAGTGTTTTGGCGCACGGGGCCTTCGAAGCTCCCCGGGAATTCGGAGGGCCTTACCCGTTCTCCCCCCCTTAATGACCGGCGGCGCTCCTAGTGGCCCTGGTGGCGTGGGGCTGCAGGGTGAGTCCAGCGCTGGGGTTTGGAGATTCCCAATCCCCGGCGTTGGGGCGCCAAACCCCTTGGGATGGTCCCCTCGGGGACCCACCTAGGGTTTGCGTGAGCCCCCAGGAGGCCGTCAGGCCCAATCCCCTGGCTGTGTGGCGCGCGGAGGGGCGGGCCGAGGGGACGGAGCTGGCGAGCGGGACCGTGGGCCCACAGGTTTTGGCGTGGGGGCCTTCGAAGATCCTCAGGGGCTAGTAGGGCCCTGCCCGTTCTCCCGCCTGAATGACCGGCGGCGCCCCTAGCGGCCCCGGTGCCGGGGGCTGCAGGTTGTGTCCGGCCCTGGGGCTAGGACGTCCAGGATCCCGGGCGTGGCTGAGCAAGGCCCCTTGGGAGGGGACGCTCGGGGACTGACCTAGGGTTAGGGTTAGCCCCCAGGAGGCCGGCAGGTCCGATCCGCCTGCTGTGTTTGGAGCGGAGGGGCAGGTTGAGGTGAGGGCGCTGTCTAGAGGGAACGTGGGCCCAAGCGCTTTGGGGCGGGGGGGCCATCGAAGGTCGGCGGGTGCTCGGAGGGCCCTGCCCCTTCTCCTGCCTGAATGACCGGCGGCGCCCCTAGTGCCCAGGTGGTGGAGGGGCAGCAGTGTTAGTCTGGCCCTGGGGCTCGGGGGTCCCCAATCCCCAGTGTTGCAGCCCCAGGCCCCTTGTCTGGGGCCTCTCGGGGACTACCTTAGGGTCAGGGTTAGCAAGCAGGATGCCGGCAGGCCCGAAATGCCCGCTGTGCAGCGAGTGGAGGGGAGGGCCGAATGAGGGGCCAGCGAGCGGGAGCCTGGGCCCAAACATTTGGCGGGGGTGCCTTCGAAGGTAGCCGGGAGCTCAGAGGGCCCTGCCCGTTCTCCCGCCCACATGACCGGTGGGCCCCCTAGAGGCCCAGGTGGCGGGGGGCTGCAGGGTGAGTCCGGCGCTGGGTCTCGGGTCCCCAATCCCAGGCGTTGGGGCGCCAGGCCCCTTGCGAGGGGCCCCTAAGGAGCCCACCTAGAGTTAGGGTTAGCCCCCAGGAGGCCTGCAAGCCCGATCTGCTGGATGTGCAGCGAGCGGAGGGGCAGGCCGAGCTGAGGGCGTTGAGGAGTGGGATCGGGGGCCCAAGAGTTTGGCGCGGGGGCCTTCGAAATGCGCCAGGGGCTCGGTGTGCCCTGCACATTCTCCCGCCCTGAATGACCAGCGGCGCCAATAAAGGCCCGGGTGGCGGTGGGGCGGAGGCTGAGTCCAGCGCTGGGGCGGGGGTCCCCAATCCCTGGCATTGCGGTGCCAGGCCCCTTGGGAGGAGCCCCTTGGGGGCCGACCTAGGGTTAGGATTAGCCCCGAGGAGGCCGGCAGGCAGGATCCACGGGCGGTGTGGCGGGGGAGGGGCGGGCCGAGGGGAGGGCGCTGGTGAGTGGGAGCGTGGGCACAAGTGTTTTGGCGCAGGCAGCCTTCGAAGCTCGCCAGGGGCTCGGAGGGCCCTACCCGTTCTCCAGCCTGAATGACTGGCGGCGCCCCTAGCGGCCCGGGTGGTGGGGGGCTGCAGGGTGAGTCCAGCGCTGGGGTTCAGAGGTTCCCAATCCCCAGCGTTGGGGCGCCAAGCCCCTTGGGATGGGCCCTCCGGGGACCGACCTAGGGTTAGGATTAGCCTCCAGGAGTACGGCAGGTCCGATCCGCCTGCTGTGTTTCGAGCGGAGGGGCGGGTTGAGGTGAGGGCGCTGACTAGTGGGAACTTGGGCCCAGGCGCTTTGGGCAGCGGGTCCATCGACAGTCGGGTGGCTGGGAGGGCCCTGTAAGTTCTACTGCCCTGAATGAGCGGCAGCGCCCCTAGTGGCCCAGGTGGTGGAGGGGCAGCAGTGTTAGTTTTGCCCTGGGGTCGGGGGTCCCCCAATCCCCAGCGTTGCAGCCCCAGGCCCCTTGTCAGTGACCTCTCGGGGACTGACCTAGGGATAGGGTTAGCAAGCAGGATGCCGGCAGGCCCGAAATGCCGGCTGTGCGGTGAGTGGAGGGGCGGGCGCAGTGAGGGCGCTGGCGAGCAGAAGCCTGGGCCCAAACATTTTGGCGCAGGGGGTTTTCGAAGGTCGCTGGGGGCTCAGAGGGCCCTGCCCGTTCTCCCCCCTGAATAACCAGCGGGCCCGCTAGCGGCCCAGGGGCTGGGGGGCTGCAGGGTGAATTCGGCGCTGGGTCTCAGGTCCCCAGTCCCTGGCGTTGTGGCGCAAAGCACCTTGGGATGGGCCCCTCGGGGACCCACCTAGGGTATGGGTTAGCCCCCAGGAGGCCATCAGGCCCAATCCCCTGGCTGTGTAGCGCACGTTGCGGCGGGCCAGGGGAGGGAGCTGGCGAGCGGTACCGTGGGCCCACAGGTTTTGGCGCGGGGGGGCCTTCGAAGGTCGTTAGGGGCTTGTAGGGCCCTCCCCCTTCTACCGCCTGAATGACCGGCGGCGCTCCTAGCGGCCCGGGTGGCGGTTGGCAGCAGGGTGAGTCCGGCCCTGGGGCTAGGACGTCCAGGATCCCGGGCATGGCGGCGCAAAGCCCCTTGGGAGGGGCCCCTCGGGAACAGACCTAGGGTTAGGGTTAGCCCCCAGGAGGCCGGCAGGTCCTATCCGGCTGCTGTGTTTCGAGCAGAGGGGCGGGTTGAGGTGAGGGCGCTGACTAGTGGGAACGTGGGCCCAAGCGCTTTGGGGCAGGGGTCCATCGAATGTCGAAGGGGGCTTGGAAGGCCCTGCCCCTTCTCCAGCCCTGAATGAGAGACAGCGCTCCTAGTGGCCCAGGTGGTGGACGGCAGTAGTGTTAGTTTGGCCCTGGGGTTCGGGGGTCCCCAATCCCCAGCGTTGCAGCCCCAGGCCCCTTGTCAGGGGCCTCTCCGGGACTGACCTAGGGTTAGGGTTAGCAAGCAGAATGCCGGCAGGCCCGAAATGCCGGCTGTGTGGCGAGTGGAGGGGCCGGCGGAGTGAGGGCGCTGGCAAGCAGAAGCCTGGGCCCAAACATTTTGGCGCGGGGGGCCTTCGAAGGTCGCTGGGGGCTCAGAGGGCCCTGCCCGTTCTCCCCCCCTGAATGACCGGCGGCGGCTGAAGCGGCCCGGGTGGCGGGGGGCTGCAGGGTGAGTCCAGCGCTGGGGTTTGGAGGTTCCCAATCCCGACGTTGGGGCGCCAAGCCCCTTGGGATGGGCCCCTCGGGGACCCACCTAGGGTTTGCGTTAGCCCCCAGGAGGCCGTCAGGCCCAATCCCCTGGCTGTGTGGCACGCGGTGGGGCGGGCCGATGAGACAGAGCTGGCGAGCGGGACCGTGGACCCACAAGTTTTGGCGTGGGGGCCTTCGAAGGTCCTCAGGGGCTAGGAGGGCCCTGCCCCTTCTCCCACCTGAATGACCGGTGGCGCCCCTAGCGGCCGGAGTGGCGGGGGGGCTGCAGGCTGATTCCACCGCTGGGGTTCAGTGGTTCCCAGTCCCTGGCGTTGGGTCGCCAAGCCCCTTGGGAGGGGCCCCTCGGGGACCCACCTACGGTTCAGCTTAGCCCCCTGGAGGCCTGCAGGTCCAATCCGCCTGCTGTGTTTCGAGCGGAGGGGCGGGTTGAGGTGAGGGCACTGACTAGTGGGAACGTGGGCCCAAGCGCTTTGGGGCGGGGGGCCGTCGAGGGCAGCGGGGGCTCAGAGGTCCCTGCCCCTTCTGCCGCCCTGAATGAGCGGCAGCGCCCCTAGTGCCCCGGTGGTGGAGGGGCAGAAGTGTTAGTCTGTCCCTGGGGCTCGGGGGTCCCCAATCCCCAGTGTTGCAGCCCCAGGCCCTTTGAAAGGGGCCTCTCGGGGACTGACCTAGGGTCAGGGTTACCAAGCAGGATGCCGGCAGGCCCGAAATGCCCGCTGTGCAGCGAGTGGAGGGGCGGGCAGAATGAGGGCGCTGGCGAGCGGGAGCCTGGGCTCAAACATTTGGCGGGGGGTCCTTCGAAGGTAGCCGGGAGCTCAGAGGGCCCTGCCCGTTCTCCCGCCCTGTATGACCGGTGGGCCCCCTAGAGGCCCAGGTGGCAGGGGGCTGCAGGGTGAGTCCGGCGCTGGGTCTCGGGTCCCCAATTTCCGGCGCTGAGGCGCCGGGCCCCTTGGGTGGGGCCCTTCAGGAGCCCACCTAGACTTAGTGTTAGCCCCCGTGAGGCCGGCAAGCCGGACCTGCTGGATGTGCGGCAAGCAGAGGGGTAGGCTGAGTTGAGGGCGCTGAGGAGTGGGAGCGTGGGCCCAACCGTTTTGGTGCGGGGGCCTTCGAAGGTCATCAGGGGCTAGGAGGGCCCTGCTCCTTCTCCCGCCTGAATGACCGGCGGCGCCCCTAGCGGCCGGAGTGGTGGGGGGCTGCAGGCTGATTCCACCGCTGGGGTTCAGTGGTTCCCAATCCCTGGCGTTGGGTCGCCAAGCCCCTTGGGAGGGGCCCCTCGGGTACCCACCTAGGGTTCAGCTTAGCCCCCAGGAGGCCGGCAGGTCCAATCCGCCTGCTGTGTTTCGAGCGGAGGGGCGAGTTGAGGTGAGGGCGCTGACAAGTGGGAACGTGGGCCCAAGCGCTTTGGGGCGGGGGGGCCATCGAAGGTCGGCGGGGGCTCGGAGGGCCCTGCCCCTTCTCCCGCCTGAATGACCGGCGGCGCCCCTAGCGGCCCAGGTGGCGGGGGGCTGCGGGTACAGTCTGGCGCTCCGTCTCGGGTCCCTAATCCCCGGAATTTGGGCGCCAGGCCCTTTGGGAGGGGCCCCTCAGGAGCCCACCTAGAGTTAGGGTTAGCCCCCAGGAGGCCGGCAAGCCCTATCTGCTGGATGTGCGGCGAGCGGAGGGGCAGGCCGAGCTGAGGGCGCTGAGGAGTGGGAGCGTGGGCCCAAGCGTTTTGGTGCTGGGGGCCTTCTAATGTCGTCAGGGGCTCGGAGGGCCCTACCCGTTCGACCCTGAATGACTGGCGGCGCCCCTAGCGGCCCGGGTGGCGGGGGGCTGCAGGGTGAGTCCAGTGCTGGGGTTCGGAGGTTCCCAATCTCCAGCGTTGGGGCGCCAAGCCCCTTGGGATGGGCCCTTGGGGGACCGACCTAGGGTTAGGATTAGCCTCCAGGAGTACGGCAGGTCCGATCCGCCTGCTGTGTTTCGAGCGGAGGGGCGGGTTGAGGTGAGGGCGCTGACTAGTGGGAACGTGGGCCCAAGCGCTTTGGGGAGCGGGTGCATCGACGGTCGGGGGGGCTGGGAGGGCCCTGTGAGTTCTCCTGCCCCGAATGAGCGGCAGCGCCCCTAGTGGCCCAGGTGGTGGAGGGGCAACAGTGTTAGTCAGGCCCTGGGGCTCGGGGGTCCCCAATCCCCAGCGTTGCATCCCCAGGCCCCTTGTCAGGGGCCTCTCGGGGACTGACCTAGGGTTAGGGTTAGCAAGCAGGATGCCGGCAGGCCCGAAATGCCGGCTGTGCGGCGAGTGGAGGGGTGGGCGGAGTGAGGGCGCTGGCGAGCAGAAGCCTGGGCCCAAACATTTTGGCGCAGGGGGCCTTCGAAGGTCGCTGGGGGCTCAGAGGGCCCTGCCCGTTCTCCCCCCCTGAATAACCGGCGGGCCCCCTAACGGCCCAGGGGGTGGGGGGCTGCAGGGTGAATCCGGCGCTGGGTCTCGGGTCCCCAGTCCCTGGCGTTGGGATGCCAAGCACCTTGGGATGGGCCCCTCGGGGACCCACCTACGGTTTGGGTTAGCCCCCAGGAGGCCATCAGGCCCAATCCCCTGGCTGTGTAGCGCGCGTTGCGGCGGGCCAGGGGAGGGAGCTGGCGAGCGGGACCGTGGGCCCACAAGTTTTGGCGCGGGGCGGGGCCTTCGAAGGTCGTCAGGGGCTTGTAGGGCCCTGCCCCTTTTACCGCCTGAATGACCGGCAGCGCCAATAACGGCCGGGGTGGCGGTGGGGCGGAGGGTGAGTCCAGCGCTGGGTCTCGGGTCCCCAATCTCAGGCGTTGGGGCGCCAGGCCCCTTGCGAGGGGCCCCTAAGGAGCCCACCTAGAGTTAGGGTTAGCCCCCAGGAGGCCGGCAAGCCCTATCTGCTGGATGTGCGGCGAGCGGAGGGGCAGGCCGAGCTGAGGGCGCTGAGGAGTTGGAGCGTGGGCCCAAGCATTTTGGTGCGGGGGGGCCTTCGAATGTCATCAGGGGCTCGGAGTGCCCTGCACGTTCTCCCGCTCTGAATGATTGGCGGCGCCAATAACGGCCTGGGTGGCGGTGGGGCGGAGGGTGAGTCCAGCGCTGGGGCTCGGGGGTCCCAATCCCCGGGGTTGCGGTGCCAGGCCCCTTGGGAGGGGCCCCTTGGGGGCAGAACTAGGGTTAGGATTAGCCCCCAGGAGGCCGGCAGGCAGGATCCTTTGGCGCTGTCGAGCAGGGGGGCGGGCCGAGGGGAGGGCGCTGGAGAGCGGGAGCGTGGGCCCAAGTGTTTTGGCGCAGGGGGCCTTCGAAGCTCGCCTGGGGCTCGGAGGGCCCTACCTGTTCTCCTGCCCTGAATGACCGGCGGCGCCCCAAGCGGCCCGGATGGCGGGGGGCTGCAGGGTGAGTCCAGCGCTGGGGTTTGGAGGTTCCCAATCCCCGGCGTTGGGGCGCCAAGCCCCTTGGGATGGGCCCCTCAGGGACCCACCTAGGGTTTGCGTTAGCCCCCAGGAGGCCGTCAGGCCCAATCCCCTGGCTGTGTGGTGCGCGGAGGGGCGGGCCGAGGGGATGGAGCTGGCGAGCGGGACCGCGGGCCCACAGGTTTTGGCGCGGGGGCCTTCGAAGGAGGTCGGGGGCTCAGAGGGCCCTGCCCCTTCTCCTGCCTGAATGACCGGCGGCGCCCCTAGCAGCCTGGGTGCCAGGGGCCTGCAGGGTGAGTCCGGCCCTGTGTCTAGGAGGTACAGGATCCCCGGCGTGCCTCGCAAGGCCCCTTGGGAGGGGCCCCTCGGGGACCGACCTAGGGTTAGGGTTAGCCCCCAGGAGGCCAGCAGGTCTGATCCGCCTGCTGTTTTTTGAGCGGAGCGGCATGTTGAGGTGAGGGCGCTGACTAGTGGGAACGTGAGCCCAAGCGCGTTGGGGCGGGGGGGCCATCGAAGGTCGGCGTGGGCTTGGAGGGCCCTACCCCTTCTCCCTCCTAAATGACCGGCGGCGCCCCTGCGGCCCAGGTGGCGGGGGGCTGCGGGTAAAGTCCGGCGCTCGGTCTCGGGTCCCCAATCCCAGGCGTTGGGGCACCAGGCCCCTTGGGTGGGGCCCCTCAGGAACCCACCTAGAGTTCGGGTTAGCCCCCAGTAGTCCCGCAAGCCCGATCTGCTGGATGTGCGGCGAGCGGAGGGGCAGGCCGAGCTGAGGGCGCTGAGGACTGGGAGCGTTGGCCCAAGCGTTTTGGCGCGGGGGGCCTTCAAAAGTCGTCAGGGGCTCGGAGTGCACTGCACGTTCTCCCGCTCTGAATGATCGGCAGCGCCAATAAGGGCCTGGGTGGCGGTGGGGCGAAGGGTGAGTCCAGCGCTGGGGCTCGGGGGTCCCAATCCCCGGCGTTGCGGTGCTAGGCCCCTTGGGAGGGGCCCCTCGGGGCCGAACAAAGGTTAGGATTAGCCCCCAGGAGGCCGGCAGGCAGGATCCACGGCCGGTGTGGCGAGCGGAGGGGGGGGCGGCCGGAGGGGAGGGCGCTGGAGAGCGGAGCGTGGCCCCAAGTGTTTTGGCGCAGGGGGCCTTCGAAGCTCCCCGGGGCCTCAGAGGGCCCTACCCGTTCTCCCCCCCTGAATGACCGGCGGCGCCCCTAGCGGCCCGGGTGCCGGGGGGCTGCAGGGTGAGTCCAGCGCTGGGGTTTGGAGGTTCCCTATCCCCGCCATTGGGGCGCCAAGCCCCTTGGGATGGGCCCCTCGGGGACCCACCTAGGGTTTGGGTTAGCCCCCAGGAGGCCTTCAGGCCCAATCCCCTGGCTGTGTGGCTCGCGGTGGGGCAGACCGAGGGGAGGGAGCTCGCTAGCGGGACCGTGGGCCCACAGGTTTTGGCGCGGGGCCTTCTAAGGAGGTCGGGGGCTCGGAGGGCCCTGCCCCTTCTCCCGCCTGAATAACCTGCGGCGCCCCTAGCAGCCCGGGTGCCAGGGGGCTGCAGGGTGAGTCCGGCCCTGGGGCTAGGACGTCCAGGATCCCAGGCATGGCCGCGCAAGACCCTTTGGGAGGGGCCCCTCCGGGACCGCCCTAGGGTGAAGGTTACCCCCAGGTGGCCGGCAGGTCCGATCCGCCTGCTGTCTTTCGAGCGGAGGGGCCGGTTGAGGTGAGGGCGCTGACTAGTGGGAACAAGGGCCCAAGCGCTTTGGGGCGGGGGGCCATCGAAGCTCAGTGGGGGCTCAGAGGGCCCTGCCAGTTCTTCAGCCCTGAATGAGCGGCAGCGCCCCTAGTGGCCCAGGTGGTGGAGGGGCAGCAGTTTTAGTCTTGCCCTGGGGCTCGGGGGTCCCCAATGCCCGGAGTTGCGGTGCCAGGACCCTTGGGAGGGGCCCCTCGGGGGCCCACCTAGGGTTAGGATTAGCCCCCAGGACGCCGGCAGGCAGGATCCACCGGCGGTGTGGCGAGCCGAGGGTCCGGCCGAGGGGAGGGCGCTGGAGAGTGGAGCGTGGGCCCAAGTGTTTTGGCGCAGGGGGTCTTCGAAGCTCCCCGGGGGCTCAGAGGGCCCTACCCGTTCTCCCCCCCTGAATGACCGGTGGCGCCCCTAGCGGCCCGGTTGGCGGGGGGCTGCAGGGTGAGTCCAGCGCTGGGGTTTGGAGGTTCCCAATCCCCAGCGTTGGGGTGCCAAGATCCTTGGGATGGGCCCCTCTGGGACCCACCTAGGGTTTGCGTTAGCCCCCAGGAGGCCGTCAGGCCCAATCCCCTGGCTGTGTGGCGCGCGGTGGGGCGGGCCGAGTGGACGGAGCTGGCGAGCGGGACCGTGGGCCCACAGGTTTTGGCGTGGGGGACTTCGAAGATCCTCAGGGGCTAGGAGGGCCCTGTCCCTTCTCCCGCCTGAATGACCGGCGGCGCCCCTAGCGGCCCGGGTGGCGGGGGCTTCAGGGTGTGTCCGGCCCTGGGGCTAGGACGTCCAGGAACCCGGGCGTGGCAGCGCAAGGCCCCTTGGGAGGGGCCCCTCGGGGACCAACGAGGGTTAGGGTTAGCCCCCAGGAGCCCGTCAGGCCCAATCCCCTGGCTGTGTGGCACGCGGTGGGCGGGCCGAGGGGACTCAGCTGGCGAGCGGGACCGTGGGCCCACAGGTTTTGGCGTGGGGGACTTCGAAGATCCTCAGGGGCTAGGAGGGCCCTGCCCCTTCTCCCGCCCCGTATGACCGGTGGGCCCCCTGGAGGCCCAGGTGGCGGGGGGCTGCAGGGTGAGTCCGGCGCTGGGTCTCGGGTCCCAAACCTCCGCCGCTGTGGCGCCAGGCACCTTGTGTGGGGCCCCTCAGGAGCCCACCTAGAGTTATTGTTAGCCCCCGGGAGGCCGGCAAGCCCGACCTGCTGGATGTGCGGCGAGCAGAGGGGTAGGCCGAGCTGAGGGCGCTGAGGAGTGGGAGCGTAGGCCCAACCGTTTTGGCGCGGGGGGGGCCTTCGAAGGTTGCCTGGGGCACAGAGGGCCCTGCCCATTCTCACGCCCTGAATGACCGGTGGGCCCCCTAGCGGCCCAGGTGGTGGGGGGCTGCGGGTAAAGTCCGGCCCTTGGTCTCGGGTCCCCAATCCCCGGCGTTGGGGCGCCAGGCCCCTTGGGTGGGGCCCCTCAGGAGCCCACCTAGAGTTAAGGTTAGCCCCCAGGACTCCTGCAAGCCCGATCTGCTGGAGGTACGGCGAACGGAGGGGCAGGCCGAGCTGAGGGCGCTGAGGAGTGGGAACGTGGGCCCAAGCGTTTTGGCACGGGGGGCCTTCGAAAGTCTCAGGGGCTCGGAGTGCCCTGCACGTTCTCCCACTCTGAATGACCGGCGGCGCCAATAACGGCCTGGGTGGCGGTGGGGCAGAGGGTGAGTCCAGTGCTGGGGCTCGGGGGTCCCAATCCCCGGCGTTGCGGTGCCAGACCCCTTGGGAGTGGCCCCTCGGGTGCCGAACAAGGGTTAGGATTAGCCCCCAGGAGGCCGGCAGGCAGGATCCAGGGGCGGTGTGGCGAGCGGGGGGGGGGCCGGAGGGGAGGGCACTGGAGAGCGGAGTGTGGGCCCAAGTGTTTTGGCGCACGGGGCCTTCGAAGCTCCCCGGGAATTCGGAGGGCCTTACCCGTTCTCCCCCCCTTAATGACCGGCGGCGCTCCTAGTGGCCCTGGTGGCGTGGGGCTGCAGGGTGAGTCCAGCGCTGGGGTTTGGAGATTCCCAATCCCCGGCGTTGGGGCGCCAAACCCCTTGGGATGGTCCCCTCGGGGACCCACCTAGGGTTTGCGTGAGCCCCCAGGAGGCCGTCAGGCCCAATCCCCTGGCTGTGTGGCGCGCGGAGGGGCGGGCCGAGGGGACGGAGCTGGCGAGCGGGACCGTGGGCCCACAGGTTTTGGCGTGGGGGCCTTCGAAGATCCTCAGGGGCTAGTAGGGCCCTGCCCGTTCTCCCGCCTGAATGACCGGCGGCGCCCCTAGCGGCCCCGGTGCCGGGGGCTGCAGGTTGTGTCCGGCCCTGGGGCTAGGACGTCCAGGATCCCGGGCGTGGCTGAGCAAGGCCCCTTGGGAGGGGACGCTCGGGGACTGACCTAGGGTTAGGGTTAGCCCCCAGGAGGCCGGCAGGTCCGATCCGCCTGCTGTGTTTGGAGCGGAGGGGCAGGTTGAGGTGAGGGCGCTGTCTAGAGGGAACGTGGGCCCAAGCGCTTTGGGGCGGGGGGGCCATCGAAGGTCGGCGGGTGCTCGGAGGGCCCTGCCCCTTCTCCTGCCTGAATGACCGGCGGCGCCCCTAGTGCCCAGGTGGTGGAGGGGCAGCAGTGTTAGTCTGGCCCTGGGGCTCGGGGGTCCCCAATCCCCAGTGTTGCAGCCCCAGGCCCCTTGTCTGGGGCCTCTCGGGGACTACCTTAGGGTCAGGGTTAGCAAGCAGGATGCCGGCAGGCCCGAAATGCCCGCTGTGCAGCGAGTGGAGGGGAGGGCCGAATGAGGGGCCAGCGAGCGGGAGCCTGGGCCCAAACATTTGGCGGGGGTGCCTTCGAAGGTAGCCGGGAGCTCAGAGGGCCCTGCCCGTTCTCCCGCCCACATGACCGGTGGGCCCCCTAGAGGCCCAGGTGGCGGGGGGCTGCAGGGTGAGTCCGGCGCTGGGTCTCGGGTCCCCAATCCCAGGCGTTGGGGCGCCAGGCCCCTTGCGAGGGGCCCCTAAGGAGCCCACCTAGAGTTAGGGTTAGCCCCCAGGAGGCCTGCAAGCCCGATCTGCTGGATGTGCAGCGAGCGGAGGGGCAGGCCGAGCTGAGGGCGTTGAGGAGTGGGATCGGGGGCCCAAGAGTTTGGCGCGGGGGCCTTCGAAATGCGCCAGGGGCTCGGTGTGCCCTGCACATTCTCCCGCCCTGAATGACCAGCGGCGCCAATAAAGGCCCGGGTGGCGGTGGGGCGGAGGCTGAGTCCAGCGCTGGGGCGGGGGTCCCCAATCCCTGGCATTGCGGTGCCAGGCCCCTTGGGAGGAGCCCCTTGGGGGCCGACCTAGGGTTAGGATTAGCCCCGAGGAGGCCGGCAGGCAGGATCCAAGGGCGGTGTGACGGGGGAGGGGCGGGCCGAGGGGAGGGCGCTGGTGAGTGGGAGCGTGGGCACAAGTGTTTTGGCGCAGGCAGCCTTCGAAGCTCGCCAGGGGCTCGGAGGGCCCTACCCGTTCTCCAGCCTGAATGACTGGCGGCGCCCCTAGCGGCCCGGGTGGTGGGGGGCTGCAGGGTGAGTCCAGCGCTGGGGTTCAGAGGTTCCGAATCCCCAGCGTTGGGGCGCCAAGCCCCTTGGGATGGGCCCTCCGGGGACCGACCTAGGGTTAGGATTAGCCTCCAGGAGTACGGCAGGTCCGATCCGCCTGCTGTGTTTCGAGCGGAGGGGCGGGTTGAGGTGAGGGCGCTGACTAGTGGGAACTTGGGCCCAGGCGCTTTGGGCAGCGGGTCCATCGACAGTCGGGTGGCTGGGAGGGCCCTGTAAGTTCTACTGCCCTGAATGAGCGGCAGCGCCCCTAGTGGCCCAGGTGGTGGAGGGGCAGCAGTGTTAGTTTTGCCCTGGGGTCGGGGGTCCCCCAATCCCCAGCGTTGCAGCCCCAGGCCCCTTGTCAGTGACCTCTCGGGGACTGACCTAGGGATAGGGTTAGCAAGCAGGATGCCGGCAGGCCCGAAATGCCGGCTGTGCGGTGAGTGGAGGGGCGGGCGCAGTGAGGGCGCTGGCGAGCAGAAGCCTGGGCCCAAACATTTTGGCGCAGGGGGTTTTCGAAGGTCGCTGGGGGCTCAGAGGGCCCTGCCCGTTCTCCCCCCTGAATAACCAGCGGGCCCGCTAGCGGCCCAGGGGCTGGGGGGCTGCAGGGTGAATTCGGCGCTGGGTCTCGGGTCCCCAGTCCCTGGCGTTGTGGCGCAAAGCACCTTGGGATGGGCCCCTCGGGGACCCACCTAGGGTATGGGTTAGCCCCCAGGAGGCCATCAGGCCCAATCCCCTGGCTGTGTAGCGCACGTTGCGGCGGGCCAGGGGAGGGAGCTGGCGAGCGGGACCGTGGGCCCACAGGTTTTGGCGCGGGGGGGCCTTCGAAGGTCGTTAGGGGCTTGTAGGGCCCTCCCCCTTCTACCGCCTGAATGACCGGCGGCGCTCCTAGCGGCCCGGGTGGCGGTTGGCAGCAGGGTGAGTCCGGCCCTGGGGCTAGGACGTCCAGGATCCCGGGCATGGCGGCGCAAAGCCCCTTGGGAGGGGCCCCTCGGGAACAGACCTAGGGTTAGGGTTAGCCCCCAGGAGGCCGGCAGGTCCTATCCGGCTGCTGTGTTTCGAGCAGAGGGGCGGGTTGAGGTGAGGGCGCTGACTAGTGGGAACGTGGGCCCAAGCGCTTTGGGGCAGGGGTCCATCGAATGTCGAAGGGGGCTTGGAAGGCCCTGCCCCTTCTCCAGCCCTGAATGAGAGACAGCGCTCCTAGTGGCCCAGGTGGTGGACGGCAGTAGTGTTAGTTTGGCCCTGGGGTTCGGGGGTCCCCAATCCCCAGCGTTGCAGCCCCAGGCCCCTTGTCAGGGGCCTCTCCGGGACTGACCTAGGGTTAGGGTTAGCAAGCAGAATGCCGGCAGGCCCGAAATGCCGGCTGTGTGGCGAGTGGAGGGGCCGGCGGAGTGAGGGCGCTGGCAAGCAGAAGCCTGGGCCCAAACATTTTGGCGCGGGGGGCCTTCGAAGGTCGCTGGGGGCTCAGAGGGCCCTGCCCGTTCTCCCCCCCTGAATGACCGGCGGCGGCTGAAGCGGCCCGGGTGGCGGGGGGCTGCAGGGTGAGTCCAGCGCTGGGGTTTGGAGGTTCCCAATCCCGACGTTGGGGCGCCAAGCCCCTTGGGATGGGCCCCTCGGGGACCCACCTAGGGTTTGCGTTAGCCCCCAGGAGGCCGTCAGGCCCAATCCCCTGGCTGTGTGGCACGCGGTGGGGCGGGCCGATGAGACAGAGCTGGCGAGCGGGACCGTGGACCCACAAGTTTTGGCGTGGGGGCCTTCGAAGGTCCTCAGGGGCTAGGAGGGCCCTGCCCCTTCTCCCACCTGAATGACCGGTGGCGCCCCTAGCGGCCGGAGTGGCGGGGGGGCTGCAGGCTGATTCCACCGCTGGGGTTCAGTGGTTCCCAGTCCCTGGCGTTGGGTCGCCAAGCCCCTTGGGAGGGGCCCCTCGGGGACCCACCTACGGTTCAGCTTAGCCCCCTGGAGGCCTGCAGGTCCAATCCGCCTGCTGTGTTTCGAGCGGAGGGGCGGGTTGAGGTGAGGGCACTGACTAGTGGGAACGTGGGCCCAAGCGCTTTGGGGCGGGGGGCCGTCGAGGGCAGCGGGGGCTCAGAGGTCCCTGCCCCTTCTGCCGCCCTGAATGAGCGGCAGCGCCCCTAGTGCCCCGGTGGTGGAGGGGCAGAAGTGTTAGTCTGTCCCTGGGGCTCGGGGGTCCCCAATCCCCAGTGTTGCAGCCCCAGGCCCTTTGAAAGGGGCCTCTCGGGGACTGACCTAGGGTCAGGGTTACCAAGCAGGATGCCGGCAGGCCCGAAATGCCCGCTGTGCAGCGAGTGGAGGGGCGGGCAGAATGAGGGCGCTGGCGAGCGGGAGCCTGGGCTCAAACATTTGGCGGGGGGTCCTTCGAAGGTAGCCGGGAGCTCAGAGGGCCCTGCCCGTTCTCCCGCCCTGTATGACCGGTGGGCCCCCTAGAGGCCCAGGTGGCGGGGGGCTGCAGGGTGAGTCCGGCGCTGGGTCTCGGGTCCCCAATTTCCGGCGCTGAGGCGCCGGGCCCCTTGGGTGGGGCCCTTCAGGAGCCCACCTAGACTTAGTGTTAGCCCCCGTGAGGCCGGCAAGCCGGACCTGCTGGATGTGCGGCGAGCAGAGGGGTAGGCTGAGTTGAGGGCGCTGAGGAGTGGGAGCGTGGGCCCAACCGTTTTGGTGCGGGGGCCTTCGAAGGTCATCAGGGGCTAGGAGGGCCCTGCTCCTTCTCCCGCCTGAATGACCGGCGGCGCCCCTAGCGGCCGGAGTGGTGGGGGGCTGCAGGCTGATTCCACCGCTGGGGTTCAGTGGTTCCCAATCCCTGGCGTTGGGTCGCCAAGCCCCTTGGGAGGGGCCCCTCGGGTACCCACCTAGGGTTCAGCTTAGCCCCCAGGAGGCCGGCAGGTCCAATCCGCCTGCTGTGTTTCGAGCGGAGGGGCGGGTTGAGGTGAGGGCGCTGACAAGTGGGAACGTGGGCCCAAGCGCTTTGGGGCGGGGGGGCCATCGAAGGTCGGCGGGGGCTCGGAGGGCCCTGCCCCTTCTCCCGCCTGAATGACCGGCGGCGCCCCTAGCGGCCCAGGTGGCGGGGGGCTGCGGGTACAGTCTGGCGCTCCGTCTCGGGTCCCTAATCCCCGGAATTTGGGCGCCAGGCCCTTTGGGAGGGGCCCCTCAGGAGCCCACCTAGAGTTAGGGTTAGCCCCCAGGAGGCCGGCAAGCCCTATCTGCTGGATGTGCGGCGAGCGGAGGGGCAGGCCGAGCTGAGGGCGCTGAGGAGTGGGAGCGTGGGCCCAAGCGTTTTGGTGCTGGGGGCCTTCTAATGTCGTCAGGGGCTCGGAGGGCCCTACCCGTTCGACCCTGAATGACTGGCGGCGCCCCTAGCGGCCCGGGTGGCGGGGGGCTGCAGGGTGAGTCCAGTGCTGGGGTTCGGAGGTTCCCAATCTCCAGCGTTGGGGCGCCAAGCCCCTTGGGATGGGCCCTTGGGGGACCGACCTAGGGTTAGGATTAGCCTCCAGGAGTACGGCAGGTCCGATCCGCCTGCTGTGTTTCGAGCGGAGGGGCGGGTTGAGGTGAGGGCGCTGACTAGTGGGAACGTGGGCCCAAGCGCTTTGGGGAGCGGGTGCATCGACGGTCGGGGGGGCTGGGAGGGCCCTGTGAGTTCTCCTGCCCCGAATGAGCGGCAGCGCCCCTAGTGGCCCAGGTGGTGGAGGGGCAACAGTGTTAGTCAGGCCCTGGGGCTCGGGGGTCCCCAATCCCCAGCGTTGCATCCCCAGGCCCCTTGTCAGGGGCCTCTCGGGGACTGACCTAGGGTTAGGGTTAGCAAGCAGGATGCCGGCAGGCCCGAAATGCCGGCTGTGCGGCGAGTGGAGGGGTGGGCGGAGTGAGGGCGCTGGCGAGCAGAAGCCTGGGCCCAAACATTTTGGCGCAGGGGGCCTTCGAAGGTCGCTGGGGGCTCAGAGGGCCCTGCCCGTTCTCCCCCCCTGAATAACCGGCGGGCCCCCTAACGGCCCAGGGGGTGGGGGGCTGCAGGGTGAATCCGGCGCTGGGTCTCGGGTCCCCAGTCCCTGGCGTTGGGATGCCAAGCACCTTGGGATGGGCCCCTCGGGGACCCACCTACGGTTTGGGTTAGCCCCCAGGAGGCCATCAGGCCCAATCCCCTGGCTGTGTAGCGCGCGTTGCGGCGGGCCAGGGGAGGGAGCTGGCGAGCGGGACCGTGGGCCCACAAGTTTTGGCGCGGGGCGGGGCCTTCGAAGGTCGTCAGGGGCTTGTAGGGCCCTGCCCCTTTTACCGCCTGAATGACCGGCAGCGCCAATAACGGCCGGGGTGGCGGTGGGGCGGAGGGTGAGTCCAGCGCTGGGTCTCGGGTCCCCAATCTCAGGCGTTGGGGCGCCAGGCCCCTTGCGAGGGGCCCCTAAGGAGCCCACCTAGAGTTAGGGTTAGCCCCCAGGAGGCCGGCAAGCCCTATCTGCTGGATGTGCGGCGAGCGGAGGGGCAGGCCGAGCTGAGGGCGCTGAGGAGTTGGAGCGTGGGCCCAAGCATTTTGGTGCGGGGGGGCCTTCGAATGTCATCAGGGGCTCGGAGTGCCCTGCACGTTCTCCCGCTCTGAATGATTGGCGGCGCCAATAACGGCCTGGGTGGCGGTGGGGCGGAGGGTGAGTCCAGCGCTGGGGCTCGGGGGTCCCAATCCCCGGGGTTGCGGTGCCAGGCCCCTTGGGAGGGGCCCCTTGGGGGCAGAACTAGGGTTAGGATTAGCCCCCAGGAGGCCGGCAGGCAGGATCCTTTGGCGCTGTCGAGCAGGGGGGCGGGCCGAGGGGAGGGCGCTGGAGAGCGGGAGCGTGGGCCCAAGTGTTTTGGCGCAGGGGGCCTTCGAAGCTCGCCTGGGGCTCGGAGGGCCCTACCTGTTCTCCTGCCCTGAATGACCGGCGGCGCCCCAAGCGGCCCGGATGGCGGGGGGCTGCAGGGTGAGTCCAGCGCTGGGGTTTGGAGGTTCCCAATCCCCGGCGTTGGGGCGCCAAGCCCCTTGGGATGGGCCCCTCAGGGACCCACCTAGGGTTTGCGTTAGCCCCCAGGAGGCCGTCAGGCCCAATCCCCTGGCTGTGTGGTGCGCGGAGGGGCGGGCCGAGGGGATGGAGCTGGCGAGCGGGACCGCGGGCCCACAGGTTTTGGCGCGGGGGCCTTCGAAGGAGGTCGGGGGCTCAGAGGGCCCTGCCCCTTCTCCTGCCTGAATGACCGGCGGCGCCCCTAGCAGCCTGGGTGCCAGGGGCCTGCAGGGTGAGTCCGGCCCTGTGTCTAGGAGGTACAGGATCCCCGGCGTGCCTCGCAAGGCCCCTTGGGAGGGGCCCCTCGGGGACCGACCTAGGGTTAGGGTTAGCCCCCAGGAGGCCAGCAGGTCTGATCCGCCTGCTGTTTTTTGAGCGGAGCGGCATGTTGAGGTGAGGGCGCTGACTAGTGGGAACGTGAGCCCAAGCGCGTTGGGGCGGGGGGGCCATCGAAGGTCGGCGTGGGCTTGGAGGGCCCTACCCCTTCTCCCTCCTAAATGACCGGCGGCGCCCCTGCGGCCCAGGTGGCGGGGGGCTGCGGGTAAAGTCCGGCGCTCGGTCTCGGGTCCCCAATCCCAGGCGTTGGGGCACCAGGCCCCTTGGGTGGGGCCCCTCAGGAACCCACCTAGAGTTCGGGTTAGCCCCCAGTAGTCCCGCAAGCCCGATCTGCTGGATGTGCGGCGAGCGGAGGGGCAGGCCGAGCTGAGGGCGCTGAGGACTGGGAGCGTTGGCCCAAGCGTTTTGGCGCGGGGGGCCTTCAAAAGTCGTCAGGGGCTCGGAGTGCACTGCACGTTCTCCCGCTCTGAATGATCGGCAGCGCCAATAAGGGCCTGGGTGGCGGTGGGGCGAAGGGTGAGTCCAGCGCTGGGGCTCGGGGGTCCCAATCCCCGGCGTTGCGGTGCTAGGCCCCTTGGGAGGGGCCCCTCGGGGCCGAACAAAGGTTAGGATTAGCCCCCAGGAGGCCGGCAGGCAGGATCCACGGCCGGTGTGGCGAGCGGAGGGGGGGGCGGCCGGAGGGGAGGGCGCTGGAGAGCGGAGCGTGGCCCCAAGTGTTTTGGCGCAGGGGGCCTTCGAAGCTCCCCGGGGCCTCAGAGGGCCCTACCCGTTCTCCCCCCCTGAATGACCGGCGGCGCCCCTAGCGGCCCGGGTGCCGGGGGGCTGCAGGGTGAGTCCAGCGCTGGGGTTTGGAGGTTCCCTATCCCCGCCATTGGGGCGCCAAGCCCCTTGGGATGGGCCCCTCGGGGACCCACCTAGGGTTTGGGTTAGCCCCCAGGAGGCCTTCAGGCCCAATCCCCTGGCTGTGTGGCTCGCGGTGGGGCAGACCGAGGGGAGGGAGCTCGCTAGCGGGACCGTGGGCCCACAGGTTTTGGCGCGGGGCCTTCTAAGGAGGTCGGGGGCTCGGAGGGCCCTGCCCCTTCTCCCGCCTGAATAACCTGCGGCGCCCCTAGCAGCCCGGGTGCCAGGGGGCTGCAGGGTGAGTCCGGCCCTGGGGCTAGGACGTCCAGGATCCCAGGCATGGCCGCGCAAGACCCTTTGGGAGGGGCCCCTCCGGGACCGCCCTAGGGTGAAGGTTACCCCCAGGTGGCCGGCAGGTCCGATCCGCCTGCTGTCTTTCGAGCGGAGGGGCCGGTTGAGGTGAGGGCGCTGACTAGTGGGAACAAGGGCCCAAGCGCTTTGGGGCGGGGGGCCATCGAAGCTCAGTGGGGGCTCAGAGGGCCCTGCCAGTTCTTCAGCCCTGAATGAGCGGCAGCGCCCCTAGTGGCCCAGGTGGTGGAGGGGCAGCAGTTTTAGTCTTGCCCTGGGGCTCGGGGGTCCCCAATGCCCGGAGTTGCGGTGCCAGGACCCTTGGGAGGGGCCCCTCGGGGGCCCACCTAGGGTTAGGATTAGCCCCCAGGACGCCGGCAGGCAGGATCCACCGGCGGTGTGGCGAGCCGAGGGTCCGGCCGAGGGGAGGGCTCTGGAGAGTGGAGCGTGGGCCCAAGTGTTTTGGCGCAGGGGGTCTTCGAAGCTCCCCGGGGGCTCAGAGGGCCCTACCCGTTCTCCCCCCCCTGAATGACCGGTGGCGCCCCTAGCGGCCCGGTTGGCGGGGGGCTGCAGGGTGAGTCCAGCGCTGGGGTTTGGAGGTTCCCAATCCCCAGCGTTGGGGTGCCAAGATCCTTGGGATGGGCCCCTCTGGGACCCACCTAGGGTTTGCGTTAGCCCCCAGGAGGCCGTCAGGCCCAATCCCCTGGCTGTGTGGCGCGCGGTGGGGCGGGCCGAGTGGACGGAGCTGGCGAGCGGGACCGTGGGCCCACAGGTTTTGGCGTGGGGGACTTCGAAGATCCTCAGGGGCTAGGAGGGCCCTGTCCCTTCTCCCGCCTGAATGACCGGCGGCGCCCCTAGCGGCCCGGGTGGCGGGGGCTTCAGGGTGTGTCCGGCCCTGGGGCTAGGACGTCCAGGAACCCGGGCGTGGCAGCGCAAGGCCCCTTGGGAGGGGCCCCTCGGGGACCAACGAGGGTTAGGGTTAGCCCCCAGGAGCCCGTCAGGCCCAATCCCCTGGCTGTGTGGCACGCGGTGGGCGGGCCGAGGGGACTCAGCTGGCGAGCGGGACCGTGGGCCCACAGGTTTTGGCGTGGGGGACTTCGAAGATCCTCAGGGGCTAGGAGGGCCCTGCCCCTTCTCCCGCCCCGTATGACCGGTGGGCCCCCTGGAGGCCCAGGTGGCGGGGGGCTGCAGGGTGAGTCCGGCGCTGGGTCTCGGGTCCCAAACCTCCGCCGCTGTGGCGCCAGGCACCTTGTGTGGGGCCCCTCAGGAGCCCACCTAGAGTTATTGTTAGCCCCCGGGAGGCCGGCAAGCCCGACCTGCTGGATGTGCGGCGAGCAGAGGGGTAGGCCGAGCTGAGGGCGCTGAGGAGTGGGAGCGTAGGCCCAACCGTTTTGGCGCGGGGGGGGCCTTCGAAGGTTGCCTGGGGCACAGAGGGCCCTGCCCATTCTCACGCCCTGAATGACCGGTGGGCCCCCTAGCGGCCCAGGTGGTGGGGGGCTGCGGGTAAAGTCCGGCCCTTGGTCTCGGGTCCCCAATCCCCGGCGTTGGGGCGCCAGGCCCCTTGGGTGGGGCCCCTCAGGAGCCCACCTAGAGTTAAGGTTAGCCCCCAGGACTCCTGCAAGCCCGATCTGCTGGAGGTACGGCGAACGGAGGGGCAGGCCGAGCTGAGGGCGCTGAGGAGTGGGAACGTGGGCCCAAGCGTTTTGGCACGGGGGGCCTTCGAAAGTCTCAGGGGCTCGGAGTGCCCTGCACGTTCTCCCACTCTGAATGACCGGCGGCGCCAATAACGGCCTGGGTGGCGGTGGGGCAGAGGGTGAGTCCAGTGCTGGGGCTCGGGGGTCCCAATCCCCGGCGTTGCGGTGCCAGACCCCTTGGGAGTGGCCCCTCGGGTGCCGAACAAGGGTTAGGATTAGCCCCCAGGAGGCCGGCAGGCAGGATCCAGGGGCGGTGTGGCGAGCGGGGGGGGGGCCGGAGGGGAGGGCACTGGAGAGCGGAGTGTGGGCCCAAGTGTTTTGGCGCACGGGGCCTTCGAAGCTCCCCGGGAATTCGGAGGGCCTTACCCGTTCTCCCCCCCTTAATGACCGGCGGCGCTCCTAGTGGCCCTGGTGGCGTGGGGCTGCAGGGTGAGTCCAGCGCTGGGGTTTGGAGATTCCCAATCCCCGGCGTTGGGGCGCCAAACCCCTTGGGATGGTCCCCTCGGGGACCCACCTAGGGTTTGCGTGAGCCCCCAGGAGGCCGTCAGGCCCAATCCCCTGGCTGTGTGGCGCGCGGAGGGGCGGGCCGAGGGGACGGAGCTGGCGAGCGGGACCGTGGGCCCACAGGTTTTGGCGTGGGGGCCTTCGAAGATCCTCAGGGGCTAGTAGGGCCCTGCCCGTTCTCCCGCCTGAATGACCGGCGGCGCCCCTAGCGGCCCCGGTGCCGGGGGCTGCAGGTTGTGTCCGGCCCTGGGGCTAGGACGTCCAGGATCCCGGGCGTGGCTGAGCAAGGCCCCTTGGGAGGGGACGCTCGGGGACTGACCTAGGGTTAGGGTTAGCCCCCAGGAGGCCGGCAGGTCCGATCCGCCTGCTGTGTTTGGAGCGGAGGGGCAGGTTGAGGTGAGGGCGCTGTCTAGAGGGAACGTGGGCCCAAGCGCTTTGGGGCGGGGGGGCCATCGAAGGTCGGCGGGTGCTCGGAGGGCCCTGCCCCTTCTCCTGCCTGAATGACCGGCGGCGCCCCTAGTGCCCAGGTGGTGGAGGGGCAGCAGTGTTAGTCTGGCCCTGGGGCTCGGGGGTCCCCAATCCCCAGTGTTGCAGCCCCAGGCCCCTTGTCTGGGGCCTCTCGGGGACTACCTTAGGGTCAGGGTTAGCAAGCAGGATGCCGGCAGGCCCGAAATGCCCGCTGTGCAGCGAGTGGAGGGGAGGGCCGAATGAGGGGCCAGCGAGCGGGAGCCTGGGCCCAAACATTTGGCGGGGGTGCCTTCGAAGGTAGCCGGGAGCTCAGAGGGCCCTGCCCGTTCTCCCGCCCACATGACCGGTGGGCCCCCTAGAGGCCCAGGTGGCGGGGGGCTGCAGGGTGAGTCCGGCGCTGGGTCTCGGGTCCCCAATCCCAGGCGTTGGGGCGCCAGGCCCCTTGCGAGGGGCCCCTAAGGAGCCCACCTAGAGTTAGGGTTAGCCCCCAGGAGGCCTGCAAGCCCGATCTGCTGGATGTGCAGCGAGCGGAGGGGCAGGCCGAGCTGAGGGCGTTGAGGAGTGGGATCGGGGGCCCAAGAGTTTGGCGCGGGGGCCTTCGAAATGCGCCAGGGGCTCGGTGTGCCCTGCACATTCTCCCGCCCTGAATGACCAGCGGCGCCAATAAAGGCCCGGGTGGCGGTGGGGCGGAGGCTGAGTCCAGCGCTGGGGCGGGGGTCCCCAATCCCTGGCATTGCGGTGCCAGGCCCCTTGGGAGGAGCCCCTTGGGGGCCGACCTAGGGTTAGGATTAGCCCCGAGGAGGCCGGCAGGCAGGATCCACGGGCGGTGTGGCGGGGGAGGGGCGGGCCGAGGGGAGGGCGCTGGTGAGTGGGAGCGTGGGCACAAGTGTTTTGGCGCAGGCAGCCTTCGAAGCTCGCCAGGGGCTCGGAGGGCCCTACCCGTTCTCCAGCCTGAATGACTGGCGGCGCCCCTAGCGGCCCGGGTGGTGGGGGGCTGCAGGGTGAGTCCAGCGCTGGGGTTCAGAGGTTCCCAATCCCCAGCGTTGGGGCGCCAAGCCCCTTGGGATGGGCCCTCCGGGGACCGACCTAGGGTTAGGATTAGCCTCCAGGAGTACGGCAGGTCCGATCCGCCTGCTGTGTTTCGAGCGGAGGGGCGGGTTGAGGTGAGGGCGCTGACTAGTGGGAACTTGGGCCCAGGCGCTTTGGGCAGCGGGTCCATCGACAGTCGGGTGGCTGGGAGGGCCCTGTAAGTTCTACTGCCCTGAATGAGCGGCAGCGCCCCTAGTGGCCCAGGTGGTGGAGGGGCAGCAGTGTTAGTTTTGCCCTGGGGTCGGGGGTCCCCCAATCCCCAGCGTTGCAGCCCCAGGCCCCTTGTCAGTGACCTCTCGGGGACTGACCTAGGGATAGGGTTAGCAAGCAGGATGCCGGCAGGCCCGAAATGCCGGCTGTGCGGTGAGTGGAGGGGCGGGCGCAGTGAGGGCGCTGGCGAGCAGAAGCCTGGGCCCAAACATTTTGGCGCAGGGGGTTTTCGAAGGTCGCTGGGGGCTCAGAGGGCCCTGCCCGTTCTCCCCCCTGAATAACCAGCGGGCCCGCTAGCGGCCCAGGGGCTGGGGGGCTGCAGGGTGAATTCGGCGCTGGGTCTCGGGTCCCCAGTCCCTGGCGTTGTGGCGCAAAGCACCTTGGGATGGGCCCCTCGGGGACCCACCTAGGGTATGGGTTAGCCCCCAGGAGGCCATCAGGCCCAATCCCCTGGCTGTGTAGCGCACGTTGCGGCGGGCCAGGGGAGGGAGCTGGCGAGCGGGACCGTGGGCCCACAGGTTTTGGCGCGGGGGGGCCTTCGAAGGTCGTTAGGGGCTTGTAGGGCCCTCCCCCTTCTACCGCCTGAATGACCGGCGGCGCTCCTAGCGGCCCGGGTGGCGGTTGGCAGCAGGGTGAGTCCGGCCCTGGGGCTAGGACGTCCAGGATCCCGGGCATGGCGGCGCAAAGCCCCTTGGGAGGGGCCCCTCGGGAACAGACCTAGGGTTAGGGTTAGCCCCCAGGAGGCCGGCAGGTCCTATCCGGCTGCTGTGTTTCGAGCAGAGGGGCGGGTTGAGGTGAGGGCGCTGACTAGTGGGAACGTGGGCCCAAGCGCTTTGGGGCAGGGGTCCATCGAATGTCGAAGGGGGCTTGGAAGGCCCTGCCCCTTCTCCAGCCCTGAATGAGAGACAGCGCTCCTAGTGGCCCAGGTGGTGGACGGCAGTAGTGTTAGTTTGGCCCTGGGGTTCGGGGGTCCCCAATCCCCAGCGTTGCAGCCCCAGGCCCCTTGTCAGGGGCCTCTCCGGGACTGACCTAGGGTTAGGGTTAGCAAGCAGAATGCCGGCAGGCCCGAAATGCCGGCTGTGTGGCGAGTGGAGGGGCCGGCGGAGTGAGGGCGCTGGCAAGCAGAAGCCTGGGCCCAAACATTTTGGCGCGGGGGGCCTTCGAAGGTCGCTGGGGGCTCAGAGGGCCCTGCCCGTTCTCCCCCCCTGAATGACCGGCGGCGGCTGAAGCGGCCCGGGTGGCGGGGGGCTGCAGGGTGAGTCCAGCGCTGGGGTTTGGAGGTTCCCAATCCCGACGTTGGGGCGCCAAGCCCCTTGGGATGGGCCCCTCGGGGACCCACCTAGGGTTTGCGTTAGCCCCCAGGAGGCCGTCAGGCCCAATCCCCTGGCTGTGTGGCACGCGGTGGGGCGGGCCGATGAGACAGAGCTGGCGAGCGGGACCGTGGACCCACAAGTTTTGGCGTGGGGGCCTTCGAAGGTCCTCAGGGGCTAGGAGGGCCCTGCCCCTTCTCCCACCTGAATGACCGGTGGCGCCCCTAGCGGCCGGAGTGGCGGGGGGGCTGCAGGCTGATTCCACCGCTGGGGTTCAGTGGTTCCCAGTCCCTGGCGTTGGGTCGCCAAGCCCCTTGGGAGGGGCCCCTCGGGGACCCACCTACGGTTCAGCTTAGCCCCCTGGAGGCCTGCAGGTCCAATCCGCCTGCTGTGTTTCGAGCGGAGGGGCGGGTTGAGGTGAGGGCACTGACTAGTGGGAACGTGGGCCCAAGCGCTTTGGGGCGGGGGGCCGTCGAGGGCAGCGGGGGCTCAGAGGTCCCTGCCCCTTCTGCCGCCCTGAATGAGCGGCAGCGCCCCTAGTGCCCCGGTGGTGGAGGGGCAGAAGTGTTAGTCTGTCCCTGGGGCTCGGGGGTCCCCAATCCCCAGTGTTGCAGCCCCAGGCCCTTTGAAAGGGGCCTCTCGGGGACTGACCTAGGGTCAGGGTTACCAAGCAGGATGCCGGCAGGCCCGAAATGCCCGCTGTGCAGCGAGTGGAGGGGCGGGCAGAATGAGGGCGCTGGCGAGCGGGAGCCTGGGCTCAAACATTTGGCGGGGGGTCCTTCAAAGGTAGCCGGGAGCTCAGAGGGCCCTGCCCGTTCTCCCGCCCTGTATGACCGGTGGGCCCCCTAGAGGCCCAGGTGGCGGGGGGCTGCAGGGTGAGTCCGGCGCTGGGTCTCGGGTCCCCAATTTCCGGCGCTGAGGCGCCGGGCCCCTTGGGTGGGGCCCTTCAGGAGCCCACCTAGACTTAGTGTTAGCCCCCGTGAGGCCGGCAAGCCGGACCTGCTGGATGTGCGGCGAGCAGAGGGGTAGGCTGAGTTGAGGGCGCTGAGGAGTGGGAGCGTGGGCCCAACCGTTTTGGTGCGGGGGCCTTCGAAGGTCATCAGGGGCTAGGAGGGCCCTGCCCCTTCTCCCGCCTGAATGACCGGCGGCGCCCCTAGCGGCCCAGGTGGCGGGGGGCTGCGGGTACAGTCTGGCGCTCCGTCTCGGGTCCCTAATCCCCGGAATTTGGGCGCCAGGCCCTTTGGGAGGGGCCCCTCAGGAGCCCACCTAGAGTTAGGGTTAGCCCCCAGGAGGCCGGCAAGCCCTATCTGCTGGATGTGCGGCGAGCGGAGGGGCAGGCCGAGCTGAGGGCGCTGAGGAGTGGGAGCGTGGGCCCAAGCGTTTTGGTGCTGGGGGCCTTCTAATGTCGTCAGGGGCTCGGAGGGCCCTACCCGTTCGACCCTGAATGACTGGCGGCGCCCCTAGCGGCCAGGGTGGCGGGGGGCTGCAGGGTGAGTCCAGTGCTGGGGTTCGGAGGTTCCCAATCTCCAGCGTTGGGGCGCCAAGCCCCTTGGGATGGGCCCTTGGGGGACCGACCTAGGGTTAGGATTAGCCTCCAGGAGTACGGCAGGTCCGATCCGCCTGCTGTGTTTCGAGCGGAGGGGCGGGTTGAGGTGAGGGCGCTGACTAGTGGGAACGTGGGCCCAAGCGCTTTGGGGAGCGGGTGCATCGACGGTCGGGGGGGCTGGGAGGGCCCTGTGAGTTCTCCTGCCCCGAATGAGCGGCAGCGCCCCTAGTGGCCCAGGTGGTGGAGGGGCAACAGTGTTAGTCAGGCCCTGGGGCTCGGGGGTCCCCAATCCCCAGCGTTGCATCCCCAGGCCCCTTGTCAGGGGCCTCTCGGGGACTGACCTAGGGTTAGGGTTAGCAAGCAGGATGCCGGCAGGCCCGAAATGCCGGCTGTGCGGCGAGTGGAGGGGTGGGCGGAGTGAGGGCGCTGGCGAGCAGAAGCCTGGGCCCAAACATTTTGGCGCAGGGGGCCTTCGAAGGTCGCTGGGGGCTCAGAGGGCCCTGCCCGTTCTCCCCCCCTGAATAACCGGCGGGCCCCCTAACGGCCCAGGGGGTGGGGGGCTGCAGGGTGAATCCGGCGCTGGGTCTCGGGTCCCCAGTCCCTGGCGTTGGGATGCCAAGCACCTTGGGATGGGCCCCTCGGGGACCCACCTACGGTTTGGGTTAGCCCCCAGGAGGCCATCAGGCCCAATCCCCTGGCTGTGTAGCGCGCGTTGCGGCGGGCCAGGGGAGGGAGCTGGCGAGCGGGACCGTGGGCCCACAAGTTTTGGCGCGGGGCGGGGCCTTCGAAGGTCGTCAGGGGCTTGTAGGGCCCTGCCCCTTTTACCGCCTGAATGACCGGCAGCGCCAATAACGGCCGGGGTGGCGGTGGGGCGGAGGGTGAGTCCAGCGCTGGGTCTCGGGTCCCCAATCTCAGGCGTTGGGGCGCCAGGCCCCTTGCGAGGGGCCCCTAAGGAGCCCACCTAGAGTTAGGGTTAGCCCCCAGGAGGCCGGCAAGCCCTATCTGCTGGATGTGCGGCGAGCGGAGGGGCAGGCCGAGCTGAGGGCGCTGAGGAGTTGGAGCGTGGGCCCAAGCATTTTGGTGCGGGGGGGCCTTCGAATGTCATCAGGGGCTCGGAGTGCCCTGCACGTTCTCCCGCTCTGAATGATTGGCGGCGCCAATAACGGCCTGGGTGGCGGTGGGGCGGAGGGTGAGTCCAGCGCTGGGGCTCGGGGGTCCCAATCCCCGGGGTTGCGGTGCCAGGCCCCTTGGGAGGGGCCCCTTGGGGGCAGAACTAGGGTTAGGATTAGCCCCCAGGAGGCCGGCAGGCAGGATCCTTTGGCGCTGTCGAGCAGGGGGGCGGGCCGAGGGGAGGGCGCTGGAGAGCGGGAGCGTGGGCCCAAGTGTTTTGGCGCAGGGGGCCTTCGAAGCTCGCCTGGGGCTCGGAGGGCCCTACCTGTTCTCCTGCCCTGAATGACCGGCGGCGCCCCAAGCGGCCCGGATGGCGGGGGGCTGCAGGGTGAGTCCAGCGCTGGGGTTTGGAGGTTCCCAATCCCCGGCGTTGGGGCGCCAAGCCCCTTGGGATGGGCCCCTCGGGGACCCACCTAGGGTTTGCGTTAGCCCCCAGGAGGCCGTCAGGCCCAATCCCCTGGCTGTGTGGTGCGCGGAGGGGCGGGCCGAGGGGATGGAGCTGGCGAGCGGGACCGCGGGCCCACAGGTTTTGGCGCGGGGGCCTTCGAAGGAGGTCGGGGGCTCAGAGGGCCCTGCCCCTTCTCCTGCCTGAATGACCGGCGGCGCCCCTAGCAGCCCGGGTGCCAGGGGCCTGCAGGGTGAGTCCGGCCCTGTGGCTAGGAGGTACAGGATCCCCGGCGTGCCTCGCAAGGCCCCTTGGGAGGGGCCCCTCGGGGACCGACCTAGGGTTAGGGTTAGCCCCCAGGAGGCCAGCAGGTCTGATCCGCCTGCTGTTTTTTGAGCGGAGCGGCATGTTGAGGTGAGGGCGCTGACTAGTGGGAACGTGAGCCCAAGCGCGTTGGGGCGGGGGGGCCATCGAAGGTCGGCGTGGGCTTGGAGGGCCCTACCCCTTCTCCCTCCTAAATGACCGGCGGCGCCCCTGCGGCCCAGGTGGCGGGGGGCTGCGGGTAAAGTCCGGCGCTCGGTCTCGGGTCCCCAATCCCAGGCGTTGGGGCACCAGGCCCCTTGGGTGGGGCCCCTCAGGAACCCACCTAGAGTTCGGGTTAGCCCCCAGTAGTCCCGCAAGCCCGATCTGCTGGATGTGCGGCGAGCGGAGGGGCAGGCCGAGCTGAGGGCGCTGAGGACTGGGAGCGTTGGCCCAAGCGTTTTGGCGCGGGGGGCCTTCAAAAGTCGTCAGGGGCTCGGAGTGCACTGCACGTTCTCCCGCTCTGAATGATCGGCAGCGCCAATAAGGGCCTGGGTGGCGGTGGGGCGAAGGGTGAGTCCAGCGCTGGGGCTCGGGGGTCCCAATCCCCGGCGTTGCGGTGCTAGGCCCCTTGGGAGGGGCCCCTCGGGGCCGAACAAAGGTTAGGATTAGCCCCCAGGAGGCCGGCAGGCAGGATCCACGGCCGCTGTGGCGAGCGGAGGGGGGGGCGGCCGGAGGGGAGGGCGCTGGAGAGCGGAGCGTGGCCCCAAGTGTTTTGGCGCAGGGGGCCTTCGAAGCTCCCCGGGGCCTCAGAGGGCCCTACCCGTTCTCCCCCCCTGAATGACCGGCGGCGCCCCTAGCGGCCCGGGTGCCGGGGGGCTGCAGGGTGAGTCCAGCGCTGGGGTTTGGAGGTTCCCTATCCCCGCCATTGGGGCGCCAAGCCCCTTGGGATGGGCCCCTCGGGGACCCACCTAGGGTTTGGGTTAGCCCCCAGGAGGCCTTCAGGCCCAATCCCCTGGCTGTGTGGCTCGCGGTGGGGCAGACCGAGGGGAGGGAGCTCGCTAGCGGGACCGTGGGCCCACAGGTTTTGGCGCGGGGCCTTCTAAGGAGGTCGGGGGCTCGGAGGGCCCTGCCCCTTCTCCCGCCTGAATAACCTGCGGCGCCCCTAGCAGCCCGGGTGCCAGGGGGCTGCAGGGTGAGTCCGGCCCTGGGGCTAGGACGTCCAGGATCCCAGGCATGGCCGCGCAAGACCCTTTGGGAGGGGCCCCTCCGGGACCGCCCTAGGGTGAAGGTTACCCCCAGGTGGCCGGCAGGTCCGATCCGCCTGCTGTCTTTCGAGCGGAGGGGCCGGTTGAGGTGAGGGCGCTGACTAGTGGGAACAAGGGCCCAAGCGCTTTGGGGCGGGGGGCCATCGAAGCTCAGTGGGGGCTCAGAGGGCCCTGCCAGTTCTTCAGCCCTGAATGAGCGGCAGCGCCCCTAGTGGCCCAGGTGGTGGAGGGGCAGCAGTTTTAGTCTTGCCCTGGGGCTCGGGGGTCCCCAATGCCCGGAGTTGCGGTGCCAGGACCCTTGGGAGGGGCCCCTCGGGGGCCCACCTAGGGTTAGGATTAGCCCCCAGGACGCCGGCAGGCAGGATCCACCGGCGGTGTGGCGAGCCGAGGGTCCGGCCGAGGGGAGGGCGCTGGAGAGTGGAGCGTGGGCCCAAGTGTTTTGGCGCAGGGGGTCTTCGAAGCTCCCCGGGGGCTCAGAGGGCCCTACCCGTTCTCCCCCCCTGAATGACCGGTGGCGCCCCTAGCGGCCCGGTTGGCGGGGGGCTGCAGGGTGAGTCCAGCGCTGGGGTTTGGAGGTTCCCAATCCCCAGCGTTGGGGTGCCAAGATCCTTGGGATGGGCCCCTCTGGGACCCACCTAGGGTTTGCGTTAGCCCCCAGGAGGCCGTCAGGCCCAATCCCCTGGCTGTGTGGCGCGCGGTGGGGCGGGCCGAGTGGACGGAGCTGGCGAGCGGGACCGTGGGCCCACAGGTTTTGGCGTGGGGGACTTCGAAGATCCTCAGGGGCTAGGAGGGCCCTGTCCCTTCTCCCGCCTGAATGACCGGCGGCGCCCCTAGCGGCCCGGGTGGCGGGGGCTTCAGGGTGTGTCCGGCCCTGGGGCTAGGACGTCCAGGAACCCGGGCGTGGCAGCGCAAGGCCCCTTGGGAGGGGCCCCTCGGGGACCAACGAGGGTTAGGGTTAGCCCCCAGGAGCCCGTCAGGCCCAATCCCCTGGCTGTGTGGCACGCGGTGGGCGGGCCGAGGGGACTCAGCTGGCGAGCGGGACCGTGGGCCCACAGGTTTTGGCGTGGGGGACTTCGAAGATCCTCAGGGGCTAGGAGGGCCCTGCCCCTTCTCCCGCCCCGTATGACCGGTGGGCCCCCTGGAGGCCCAGGTGGCGGGGGGCTGCAGGGTGAGTCCGGCGCTGGGTCTCGGGTCCCAAACCTCCGCCGCTGTGGCGCCAGGCACCTTGTGTGGGGCCCCTCAGGAGCCCACCTAGAGTTATTGTTAGCCCCCGGGAGGCCGGAAAGCCCGACCTGCTGGATGTGCGGCGAGCAGAGGGGTAGGCCGAGCTGAGGGCGCTGAGGAGTGGGAGCGTAGGCCCAACCGTTTTGGCGCGGGGGGGGCCTTCGAAGGTTGCCTGGGGCACAGAGGGCCCTGCCCATTCTCACGCCCTGAATGACCGGTGGGCCCCCTAGCGGCCCAGGTGGTGGGGGGCTGCGGGTAAAGTCCGGCCCTTGGTCTCGGGTCCCCAATCCCCGGCGTTGGGGCGCCAGGCCCCTTGGGTGGGGCCCCTCAGGAGCCCACCTAGAGTTAAGGTTAGCCCCCAGGACTCCTGCAAGCCCGATCTGCTGGAGGTACGGCGAACGGAGGGGCAGGCCGAGCTGAGGGCGCTGAGGAGTGGGAACGTGGGCCCAAGCGTTTTGGCACGGGGGGCCTTCGAAAGTCTCAGGGGCTCGGAGTGCCCTGCACGTTCTCCCACTCTGAATGACCGGCGGCGCCAATAACGGCCTGGGTGGCGGTGGGGCAGAGGGTGAGTCCAGTGCTGGGGCTCGGGGGTCCCAATCCCCGGCGTTGCGGTGCCAGACCCCTTGGGAGTGGCCCCTCGGGTGCCGAACAAGGGTTAGGATTAGCCCCCAGGAGGCCGGCAGGCAGGATCCAGGGGCGGTGTGGCGAGCGGGGGGGGGGGGCCGGAGGGGAGGGCACTGGAGAGCGGAGTGTGGGCCCAAGTGTTTTGGCGCACGGGGCCTTCGAAGCTCCCCGGGAATTCGGAGGGCCTTACCCGTTCTCCCCCCCTTAATGACCGGCGGCGCTCCTAGTGGCCCTGGTGGCGTGGGGCTGCAGGGTGAGTCCAGCGCTGGGGTTTGGAGATTCCCAATCCCCAGCGTTGGGGCGCCAAACCCCTTGGGATGGTCCCCTCGGGGACCCACCTAGGGTTTGCGTGAGCCCCCAGGAGGCCGTCAGGCCCAATCCCCTGGCTGTGTGGCGCGCGGAGGGGCGGGCCGAGGGGACGGAGCTGGCGAGCGGGACCGTGGGCCCACAGGTTTTGGCGTGGGGGCCTTCGAAGATCCTCAGGGGCTAGTAGGGCCCTGCCCGTTCTCCCGCCTGAATGACCGGCGGCGCCCCTAGCGGCCCCGGTGCCGGGGGCTGCAGGTTGTGTCCGGCCCTGGGGCTAGGACGTCCAGGATCCCGGGCGTGGCTGAGCAAGGCCCCTTGGGAGGGGACGCTCGGGGACTGACCTAGGGTTAGGGTTAGCCCCCAGGAGGCCGGCAGGTCCGATCCGCCTGCTGTGTTTGGAGCGGAGGGGCAGGTTGAGGTGAGGGCGCTGTCTAGAGGGAACGTGGGCCCAAGCGCTTTGGGGCGGGGGGGCCATCGAAGGTCGGCGGGTGCTCGGAGGGCCCTGCCCCTTCTCCTGCCTGAATGACCGGCGGCGCCCCTAGTGCCCAGGTGGTGGAGGGGCAGCAGTGTTAGTCTGGCCCTGGGGCTCGGGGGTCCCCAATCCCCAGTGTTGCAGCCCCAGGCCCCTTGTCTGGGGCCTCTCGGGGACTACCTTAGGGTCAGGGTTAGCAAGCAGGATGCCGGCAGGCCCGAAATGCCCGCTGTGCAGCGAGTGGAGGGGAGGGCCGAATGAGGGGCCAGCGAGCGGGAGCCTGGGCCCAAACATTTGGCGGGGGTGCCTTCGAAGGTAGCCGGGAGCTCAGAGGGCCCTGCCCGTTCTCCCGCCCACATGACCGGTGGGCCCCCTAGAGGCCCAGGTGGCGGGGGGCTGCAGGGTGAGTCCGGCGCTGGGTCTCGGGTCCCCAATCCCAGGCGTTGGGGCGCCAGGCCCCTTGCGAGGGGCCCCTAAGGAGCCCACCTAGAGTTAGGGTTAGCCCCCAGGAGGCCTGCAAGCCCGATCTGCTGGATGTGCAGCGAGCGGAGGGGCAGGCCGAGCTGAGGGCGTTGAGGAGTGGGATCGGGGGCCCAAGAGTTTGGCGCGGGGGCCTTCGAAATGCGCCAGGGGCTCGGTGTGCCCTGCACATTCTCCCGCCCTGAATGACCAGCGGCGCCAATAAAGGCCCGGGTGGCGGTGGGGCGGAGGCTGAGTCCAGCGCTGGGGCGGGGGTCCCCAATCCCTGGCATTGCGGTGCCAGGCCCCTTGGGAGGAGCCCCTTGGGGGCCGACCTAGGGTTAGGATTAGCCCCGAGGAGGCCGGCAGGCAGGATCCACGGGCGGTGTGGCGGGGGAGGGGCGGGCCGAGGGGAGGGCGCTGGTGAGTGGGAGCGTGGGCACAAGTGTTTTGGCGCAGGCAGCCTTCGAAGCTCGCCAGGGGCTCGGAGGGCCCTACCCGTTCTCCAGCCTGAATGACTGGCGGCGCCCCTAGCGGCCCGGGTGGTGGGGGGCTGCAGGGTGAGTCCAGCGCTGGGGTTCAGAGGTTCCGAATCCCCAGCGTTGGGGCGCCAAGCCCCTTGGGATGGGCCCTCCGGGGACCGACCTAGGGTTAGGATTAGCCTCCAGGAGTACGGCAGGTCCGATCCGCCTGCTGTGTTTCGAGCGGAGGGGCGGGTTGAGGTGAGGGCGCTGACTAGTGGGAACTTGGGCCCAGGCGCTTTGGGCAGCGGGTCCATCGACAGTCGGGTGGCTGGGAGGGCCCTGTAAGTTCTACTGCCCTGAATGAGCGGCAGCGCCCCTAGTGGCCCAGGTGGTGGAGGGGCAGCAGTGTTAGTTTTGCCCTGGGGTCGGGGGTCCCCCAATCCCCAGCGTTGCAGCCCCAGGCCCCTTGTCAGTGACCTCTCGGGGACTGACCTAGGGATAGGGTTAGCAAGCAGGATGCCGGCAGGCCCGAAATGCCGGCTGTGCGGTGAGTGGAGGGGCGGGCGCAGTGAGGGCGCTGGCGAGCAGAAGCCTGGGCCCAAACATTTTGGCGCAGGGGGTTTTCGAAGGTCGCTGGGGGCTCAGAGGGCCCTGCCCGTTCTCCCCCCTGAATAACCAGCGGGCCCGCTAGCGGCCCAGGGGCTGGGGGGCTGCAGGGTGAATTCGGCGCTGGGTCTCGGGTCCCCAGTCCCTGGCGTTGTGGCGCAAAGCACCTTGGGATGGGCCCCTCGGGGACCCACCTAGGGTATGGGTTAGCCCCCAGGAGGCCATCAGGCCCAATCCCCTGGCTGTGTAGCGCACGTTGCGGCGGGCCAGGGGAGGGAGCTGGCGAGCGGGACCGTGGGCCCACAGGTTTTGGCGCGGGGGGGCCTTCGAAGGTCGTTAGGGGCTTGTAGGGCCCTCCCCCTTCTACCGCCTGAATGACCGGCGGCGCTCCTAGCGGCCCGGGTGGCGGTTGGCAGCAGGGTGAGTCCGGCCCTGGGGCTAGGACGTCCAGGATCCCAGGCATGGCGGCGCAAAGCCCCTTGGGAGGGGCCCCTCGGGAACAGACCTAGGGTTAGGGTTAGCCCCCAGGAGGCCGGCAGGTCCTATCCGGCTGCTGTGTTTCGAGCAGAGGGGCGGGTTGAGGTGAGGGCGCTGACTAGTGGGAACGTGGGCCCAAGCGCTTTGGGGCAGGGGTCCATCGAATGTCGAAGGGGGCTTGGAAGGCCCTGCCCCTTCTCCAGCCCTGAATGAGAGACAGCGCTCCTAGTGGCCCAGGTGGTGGACGGCAGTAGTGTTAGTTTGGCCCTGGGGTTCGGGGGTCCCCAATCCCCAGCGTTGCAGCCCCAGGCCCCTTGTCAGGGGCCTCTCCGGGACTGACCTAGGGTTAGGGTTAGCAAGCAGAATGCCGGCAGGCCCGAAATGCCGGCTGTGTGGCGAGTGGAGGGGCCGGCGGAGTGAGGGCGCTGGCAAGCAGAAGCCTGGGCCCAAACATTTTGGCGCGGGGGGCCTTCGAAGGTCGCTGGGGGCTCAGAGGGCCCTGCCCGTTCTCCCCCCCTGAATGACCGGCGGCGGCTGAAGCGGCCCGGGTGGCGGGGGGCTGCAGGGTGAGTCCAGCGCTGGGGTTTGGAGGTTCCCAATCCCGACGTTGGGGCGCCAAGCCCCTTGGGATGGGCCCCTCGGGGACCCACCTAGGGTTTGCGTTAGCCCCCAGGAGGCCGTCAGGCCCAATCCCCTGGCTGTGTGGCACGCGGTGGGGCGGGCCGATGAGACAGAGCTGGCGAGCGGGACCGTGGACCCACAAGTTTTGGCGTGGGGGCCTTCGAAGGTCCTCAGGGGCTAGGAGGGCCCTGCCCCTTCTCCCACCTGAATGACCGGTGGCGCCCCTAGCGGCCGGAGTGGCGGGGGGGCTGCAGGCTGATTCCACCGCTGGGGTTCAGTGGTTCCCAGTCCCTGGCGTTGGGTCGCCAAGCCCCTTGGGAGGGGCCCCTCGGGGACCCACCTACGGTTCAGCTTAGCCCCCTGGAGGCCTGCAGGTCCAATCCGCCTGCTGTGTTTCGAGCGGAGGGGCGGGTTGAGGTGAGGGCACTGACTAGTGGGAACGTGGGCCCAAGCGCTTTGGGGCGGGGGGCCGTCGAGGGCAGCGGGGGCTCAGAGGTCCCTGCCCCTTCTGCCGCCCTGAATGAGCGGCAGCGCCCCTAGTGCCCCGGTGGTGGAGGGGCAGAAGTGTTAGTCTGTCCCTGGGGCTCGGGGGTCCCCAATCCCCAGTGTTGCAGCCCCAGGCCCTTTGAAAGGGGCCTCTCGGGGACTGACCTAGGGTCAGGGTTACCAAGCAGGATGCCGGCAGGCCCGAAATGCCCGCTGTGCAGCGAGTGGAGGGGCGGGCAGAATGAGGGCGCTGGCGAGCGGGAGCCTGGGCTCAAACATTTGGCGGGGGGTCCTTCGAAGGTAGCCGGGAGCTCAGAGGGCCCTGCCCGTTCTCCCGCCCTGTATGACCGGTGGGCCCCCTAGAGGCCCAGGTGGCGGGGGGCTGCAGGGTGAGTCCGGCGCTGGGTCTCGGGTCCCCAATTTCCGGCGCTGAGGCGCCGGGCCCCTTGGGTGGGGCCCTTCAGGAGCCCACCTAGACTTAGTGTTAGCCCCCGTGAGGCCGGCAAGCCGGACCTGCTGGATGTGCGGCGAGCAGAGGGGTAGGCTGAGTTGAGGGCGCTGAGGAGTGGGAGCGTGGGCCCAACCGTTTTGGTGCGGGGGCCTTCGAAGGTCATCAGGGGCTAGGAGGGCCCTGCTCCTTCTCCCGCCTGAATGACCGGCGGCGCCCCTAGCGGCCGGAGTGGTGGGGGGCTGCAGGCTGATTCCACCGCTGGGGTTCAGTGGTTCCCAATCCCTGGCGTTGGGTCGCCAAGCCCCTTGGGAGGGGCCCCTCGGGTACCCACCTAGGGTTCAGCTTAGCCCCCAGGAGGCCGGCAGGTCCAATCCGCCTGCTGTGTTTCGAGCGGAGGGGCGGGTTGAGGTGAGGGCGCTGACAAGTGGGAACGTGGGCCCAAGCGCTTTGGGGCGGGGGGGCCATCGAAGGTCGGCGGGGGCTCGGAGGGCCCTGCCCCTTCTCCCGCCTGAATGACCGGCGGCGCCCCTAGCGGCCCAGGTGGCGGGGGGCTGCGGGTACAGTCTGGCGCTCCATCTCGGGTCCCTAATCCCCGGAGTTTGGGCGCCAGGCCCTTTGGGAGGGGCCCCTCAGGAGCCCACCTAGAGTTAGGGTTAGCCCCCAGGAGGCCGGCAAGCCCTATCTGCTGGATGTGCGGTGAGCGGAGGGGCAGGCCGAGCTGAGGGCGCTGAGGAGTGGGAGCGTGGGCCCAAGCGTTTTGGTGCTGGGGGCCTTCTAATGTCGTCAGGGGCTCGGAGGGCCCTACCCGTTCGACCCTGAATGACTGGCGGCGCCCCTAGCGGCCCGGGTGGCGGGGGGCTGCAGGGTGAGTCCAGTGCTGGGGTTCGGAGGTTCCCAATCTCCAGCGTTGGGGCGCCAAGCCCCTTGGGATGGGCCCTTGGGGGACCGACCTAGGGTTAGGATTAGCCTCCAGGAGTACGGCAGGTCCGATCCGCCTGCTGTGTTTCGAGCGGAGGGGCGGGTTGAGGTGAGGGCGCTGACTAGTGGGAACGTGGGCCCAAGCGCTTTGGGGAGCGGGTGCATCGACGGTCGGGGGGGGCTGGGAGGGCCCTGTGAGTTCTCCTGCCCCGAATGAGCGGCAGCGCCCCTAGTGGCCCAGGTGGTGGAGGGGCAACAGTGTTAGTCAGGCCCTGGGGCTCGGGGGTCCCCAATCCCCAGCGTTGCATCCCCAGGCCCCTTGTCAGGGGCCTCTCGGGGACTGACCTAGGGTTAGGGTTAGCAAGCAGGATGCCGGCAGGCCCGAAATGCCGGCTGTGCGGCGAGTGGAGGGGTGGGCGGAGTGAGGGCGCTGGCGAGCAGAAGCCTGGGCCCAAACATTTTGGCGCAGGGGGCCTTCGAAGGTCGCTGGGGGCTCAGAGGGCCCTGCCCGTTCTCCCCCCCTGAATAACCGGCGGGCCCCCTAACGGCCCAGGGGGTGGGGGGCTGCAGGGTGAATCCGGCGCTGGGTCTCGGGTCCCCAGTCCCTGGCGTTGGGATGCCAAGCACCTTGGGATGGGCCCCTCGGGGACCCACCTACGGTTTGGGTTAGCCCCCAGGAGGCCATCAGGCCCAATCCCCTGGCTGTGTAGCGCGCGTTGCGGCGGGCCAGGGGAGGGAGCTGGCGAGCGGGACCGTGGGCCCACAAGTTTTGGCGCGGGGCGGGGCCTTCGAAGGTCGTCAGGGGCTTGTAGGGCCCTGCCCCTTTTACCGCCTGAATGACCGGCAGCGCCAATAACGGCCGGGGTGGCGGTGGGGCGGAGGGTGAGTCCAGCGCTGGGTCTCGGGTCCCCAATCTCAGGCGTTGGGGCGCCAGGCCCCTTGCGAGGGGCCCCTAAGGAGCCCACCTAGAGTTAGGGTTAGCCCCCAGGAGGCCGGCAAGCCCTATCTGCTGGATGTGCGGCGAGCGGAGGGGCAGGCCGAGCTGAGGGCGCTGAGGAGTTGGAGCGTGGGCCCAAGCATTTTGGTGCGGGGGGGCCTTCGAATGTCATCAGGGGCTCGGAGTGCCCTGCACGTTCTCCCGCTCTGAATGATTGGCGGCGCCAATAACGGCCTGGGTGGCGGTGGGGCGGAGGGTGAGTCCAGCGCTGGGGCTCGGGGGTCCCAATCCCCGGGGTTGCGGTGCCAGGCCCCTTGGGAGGGGCCCCTTGGGGGCAGAACTAGGGTTAGGATTAGCCCCCAGGAGGCCGGCAGGCAGGATCCTTTGGCGCTGTCGAGCAGGGGGGCGGGCCGAGGGGAGGGCGCTGGAGAGCGGGAGCGTGGGCCCAAGTGTTTTGGCGCAGGGGGCCTTCGAAGCTCGCCTGGGGCTCGGAGGGCCCTACCTGTTCTCCTGCCCTGAATGACCGGCGGCGCCCCAAGCGGCCCGGATGGCGGGGGGCTGCAGGGTGAGTCCAGCGCTGGGGTTTGGAGGTTCCCAATCCCCGGCGTTGGGGCGCCAAGCCCCTTGGGATGGGCCCCTCGGGGACCCACCTAGGGTTTGCGTTAGCCCCCAGGAGGCCGTCAGGCCCAATCCCCTGGCTGTGTGGTGCGCGGAGGGGCGGGCCGAGGGGATGGAGCTGGCGAGCGGGACCGCGGGCCCACAGGTTTTGGCGCGGGGGCCTTCGAAGGAGGTCGGGGGCTCAGAGGGCCCTGCCCCTTCTCCTGCCTGAATGACCGGCGGCGCCCCTAGCAGCCTGGGTGCCAGGGGCCTGCAGGGTGAGTCCGGCCCTGTGTCTAGGAGGTACAGGATCCCCGGCGTGCCTCGCAAGGCCCCTTGGGAGGGGCCCCTCGGGGACCGACCTAGGGTTAGGGTTAGCCCCCAGGAGGCCAGCAGGTCTGATCCGCCTGCTGTTTTTTGAGCGGAGCGGCATGTTGAGGTGAGGGCGCTGACTAGTGGGAACGTGAGCCCAAGCGCGTTGGGGCGGGGGGGCCATCGAAGGTCGGCGTGGGCTTGGAGGGCCCTACCCCTTCTCCCTCCTAAATGACCGGCGGCGCCCCTGCGGCCCAGGTGGCGGGGGGCTGCGGGTAAAGTCCGGCGCTCGGTCTCGGGTCCCCAATCCCAGGCGTTGGGGCACCAGGCCCCTTGGGTGGGGCCCCTCAGGAACCCACCTAGAGTTCGGGTTAGCCCCCAGTAGTCCCGCAAGCCCGATCTGCTGGATGTGCGGCGAGCGGAGGGGCAGGCCGAGCTGAGGGCGCTGAGGACTGGGAGCGTTGGCCCAAGCGTTTTGGCGCGGGGGGCCTTCAAAAGTCGTCAGGGGCTCGGAGTGCACTGCACGTTCTCCCGCTCTGAATGATCGGCAGCGCCAATAAGGGCCTGGGTGGCGGTGGGGCGAAGGGTGAGTCCAGCGCTGGGGCTCGGGGGTCCCAATCCCCGGCGTTGCGGTGCTAGGCCCCTTGGGAGGGGCCCCTCGGGGCCGAACAAAGGTTAGGATTAGCCCCCAGGAGGCCGGCAGGCAGGATCCACGGCCGGTGTGGCGAGCGGAGGGGGGGGCGGCCGGAGGGGAGGGCGCTGGAGAGCGGAGCGTGGCCCCAAGTGTTTTGGCGCAGGGGGCCTTCGAAGCTCCCCGGGGCCTCAGAGGGCCCTACCCGTTCTCCCCCCCTGAATGACCGGCGGCGCCCCTAGCGGCCCGGGTGCCGGGGGGCTGCAGGGTGAGTCCAGCGCTGGGGTTTGGAGGTTCCCTATCCCCGCCATTGGGGCGCCAAGCCCCTTGGGATGGGCCCCTCGGGGACCCACCTAGGGTTTGGGTTAGCCCCCAGGAGGCCTTCAGGCCCAATCCCCTGGCTGTGTGGCTCGCGGTGGGGCAGACCGAGGGGAGGGAGCTCGCTAGCGGGACCGTGGGCCCACAGGTTTTGGCGCGGGGCCTTCTAAGGAGGTCGGGGGCTCGGAGGGCCCTGCCCCTTCTCCCGCCTGAATAACCTGCGGCGCCCCTAGCAGCCCGGGTGCCAGGGGGCTGCAGGGTGAGTCCGGCCCTGGGGCTAGGACGTCCAGGATCCCAGGCATGGCCGCGCAAGACCCTTTGGGAGGGGCCCCTCCGGGACCGCCCTAGGGTGAAGGTTACCCCCAGGTGGCCGGCAGGTCCGATCCGCCTGCTGTCTTTCGAGCGGAGGGGCCGGTTGAGGTGAGGGCGCTGACTAGTGGGAACAAGGGCCCAAGCGCTTTGGGGCGGGGGGCCATCGAAGCTCAGTGGGGGCTCAGAGGGCCCTGCCAGTTCTTCAGCCCTGAATGAGCGGCAGCGCCCCTAGTGGCCCAGGTGGTGGAGGGGCAGCAGTTTTAGTCTTGCCCTGGGGCTCGGGGGTCCCCAATGCCCGGAGTTGCGGTGCCAGGACCCTTGGGAGGGGCCCCTCGGGGGCCCACCTAGGGTTAGGATTAGCCCCCAGGACGCCGGCAGGCAGGATCCACCGGCGGTGTGGCGAGCCGAGGGTCCGGCCGAGGGGAGGGCGCTGGAGAGTGGAGCGTGGGCCCAAGTGTTTTGGCGCAGGGGGTCTTCGAAGCTCCCCGGGGGCTCAGAGGGCCCTACCCGTTCTCCCCCCCTGAATGACCGGTGGCGCCCCTAGCGGCCCGGTTGGCGGGGGGCTGCAGGGTGAGTCCAGCGCTGGGGTTTGGAGGTTCCCAATCCCCAGCGTTGGGGTGCCAAGATCCTTGGGATGGGCCCCTCTGGGACCCACCTAGGGTTTGCGTTAGCCCCCAGGAGGCCGTCAGGCCCAATCCCCTGGCTGTGTGGCGCGCGGTGGGGCGGGCCGAGTGGACGGAGCTGGCGAGCGGGACCGTGGGCCCACAGGTTTTGGCGTGGGGGACTTCGAAGATCCTCAGGGGCTAGGAGGGCCCTGTCCCTTCTCCCGCCTGAATGACCGGCGGCGCCCCTAGCGGCCCGGGTGGCGGGGGCTTCAGGGTGTGTCCGGCCCTGGGGCTAGGACGTCCAGGAACCCGGGCGTGGCAGCGCAAGGCCCCTTGGGAGGGGCCCCTCGGGGACCAACGAGGGTTAGGGTTAGCCCCCAGGAGCCCGTCAGGCCCAATCCCCTGGCTGTGTGGCACGCGGTGGGCGGGCCGAGGGGACTCAGCTGGCGAGCGGGACCGTGGGCCCACAGGTTTTGGCGTGGGGGACTTCGAAGATCCTCAGGGGCTAGGAGGGCCCTGCCCCTTCTCCCGCCCCGTATGACCGGTGGGCCCCCTGGAGGCCCAGGTGGCGGGGGGCTGCAGGGTGAGTCCGGCGCTGGGTCTCGGGTCCCAAACCTCCGCCGCTGTGGCGCCAGGCACCTTGTGTGGGGCCCCTCAGGAGCCCACCTAGAGTTATTGTTAGCCCCCGGGAGGCCGGCAAGCCCGACCTGCTGGATGTGCGGCGAGCAGAGGGGTAGGCCGAGCTGAGGGCGCTGAGGAGTGGGAGCGTAGGCCCAACCGTTTTGGCGCGGGGGGGGCCTTCGAAGGTTGCCTGGGGCACAGAGGGCCCTGCCCATTCTCACGCCCTGAATGACCGGTGGGCCCCCTAGCGGCCCAGGTGGTGGGGGGCTGCGGGTAAAGTCCGGCCCTTGGTCTCGGGTCCCCAATCCCCGGCGTTGGGGCGCCAGGCCCCTTGGGTGGGGCCCCTCAGGAGCCCACCTAGAGTTAAGGTTAGCCCCCAGGACTCCTGCAAGCCCGATCTGCTGGAGGTACGGCGAACGGAGGGGCAGGCCGAGCTGAGGGCGCTGAGGAGTGGGAACGTGGGCCCAAGCGTTTTGGCACGGGGGGCCTTCGAAAGTCTCAGGGGCTCGGAGTGCCCTGCACGTTCTCCCACTCTGAATGACCGGCGGCGCCAATAACGGCCTGGGTGGCGGTGGGGCAGAGGGTGAGTCCAGTGCTGGGGCTCGGGGGTCCCAATCCCCGGCGTTGCGGTGCCAGACCCCTTGGGAGTGGCCCCTCGGGTGCCGAACAAGGGTTAGGATTAGCCCCCAGGAGGCCGGCAGGCAGGATCCAGGGGCGGTGTGGCGAGCGGGGGGGGGGCCGGAGGGGAGGGCACTGGAGAGCGGAGTGTGGGCCCAAGTGTTTTGGCGCACGGGGCCTTCGAAGCTCCCCGGGAATTCGGAGGGCCTTACCCGTTCTCCCCCCCTTAATGACCGGCGGCGCTCCTAGTGGCCCTGGTGGCGTGGGGCTGCAGGGTGAGTCCAGCGCTGGGGTTTGGAGATTCCCAATCCCCGGCGTTGGGGCGCCAAACCCCTTGGGATGGTCCCCTCGGGGACCCACCTAGGGTTTGCGTGAGCCCCCAGGAGGCCGTCAGGCCCAATCCCCTGGCTGTGTGGCGCGCGGAGGGGCGGGCCGAGGGGACGGAGCTGGCGAGCGGGACCGTGGGCCCACAGGTTTTGGCGTGGGGGCCTTCGAAGATCCTCAGGGGCTAGTAGGGCCCTGCCCGTTCTCCCGCCTGAATGACCGGCGGCGCCCCTAGCGGCCCCGGTGCCGGGGGCTGCAGGTTGTGTCCGGCCCTGGGGCTAGGACGTCCAGGATCCCGGGCGTGGCTGAGCAAGGCCCCTTGGGAGGGGACGCTCGGGGACTGACCTAGGGTTAGGGTTAGCCCCCAGGAGGCCGGCAGGTCCGATCCGCCTGCTGTGTTTGGAGCGGAGGGGCAGGTTGAGGTGAGGGCGCTGTCTAGAGGGAACGTGGGCCCAAGCGCTTTGGGGCGGGGGGGCCATCGAAGGTCGGCGGGTGCTCGGAGGGCCCTGCCCCTTCTCCTGCCTGAATGACCGGCGGCGCCCCTAGTGCCCAGGTGGTGGAGGGGCAGCAGTGTTAGTCTGGCCCTGGGGCTCGGGGGTCCCCAATCCCCAGTGTTGCAGCCCCAGGCCCCTTGTCTGGGGCCTCTCGGGGACTACCTTAGGGTCAGGGTTAGCAAGCAGGATGCCGGCAGGCCCGAAATGCCCGCTGTGCAGCGAGTGGAGGGGAGGGCCGAATGAGGGGCCAGCGAGCGGGAGCCTGGGCCCAAACATTTGGCGGGGGTGCCTTCGAAGGTAGCCGGGAGCTCAGAGGGCCCTGCCCGTTCTCCCGCCCACATGACCGGTGGGCCCCCTAGAGGCCCAGGTGGCGGGGGGCTGCAGGGTGAGTCCGGCGCTGGGTCTCGGGTCCCCAATCCCAGGCGTTGGGGCGCCAGGCCCCTTGCGAGGGGCCCCTAAGGAGCCCACCTAGAGTTAGGGTTAGCCCCCAGGAGGCCTGCAAGCCCGATCTGCTGGATGTGCAGCGAGCGGAGGGGCAGGCCGAGCTGAGGGCGTTGAGGAGTGGGATCGGGGGCCCAAGAGTTTGGCGCGGGGGCCTTCGAAATGCGCCAGGGGCTCGGTGTGCCCTGCACATTCTCCCGCCCTGAATGACCAGCGGCGCCAATAAAGGCCCGGGTGGCGGTGGGGCGGAGGCTGAGTCCAGCGCTGGGGCGGGGGTCCCCAATCCCTGGCATTGCGGTGCCAGGCCCCTTGGGAGGAGCCCCTTGGGGGCCGACCTAGGGTTAGGATTAGCCCCGAGGAGGCCGGCAGGCAGGATCCACGGGCGGTGTGGCGGGGGAGGGGCGGGCCGAGGGGAGGGCGCTGGTGAGTGGGAGCGTGGGCACAAGTGTTTTGGCGCAGGCAGCCTTCGAAGCTCGCCAGGGGCTCGGAGGGCCCTACCCGTTCTCCAGCCTGAATGACTGGCGGCGCCCCTAGCGGCCCGGGTGGTGGGGGGCTGCAGGGTGAGTCCAGCGCTGGGGTTCAGAGGTTCCGAATCCCCAGCGTTGGGGCGCCAAGCCCCTTGGGATGGGCCCTCCGGGGACCGACCTAGGGTTAGGATTAGCCTCCAGGAGTACGGCAGGTCCGATCCGCCTGCTGTGTTTCGAGCGGAGGGGCGGGTTGAGGTGAGGGCGCTGACTAGTGGGAACTTGGGCCCAGGCGCTTTGGGCAGCGGGTCCATCGACAGTCGGGTGGCTGGGAGGGCCCTGTAAGTTCTACTGCCCTGAATGAGCGGCAGCGCCCCTAGTGGCCCAGGTGGTGGAGGGGCAGCAGTGTTAGTTTTGCCCTGGGGTCGGGGGTCCCCCAATCCCCAGCGTTGCAGCCCCAGGCCCCTTGTCAGTGACCTCTCGGGGACTGACCTAGGGATAGGGTTAGCAAGCAGGATGCCGGCAGGCCCGAAATGCCGGCTGTGCGGTGAGTGGAGGGGCGGGCGCAGTGAGGGCGCTGGCGAGCAGAAGCCTGGGCCCAAACATTTTGGCGCAGGGGGTTTTCGAAGGTCGCTGGGGGCTCAGAGGGCCCTGCCCGTTCTCCCCCCTGAATAACCAGCGGGCCCGCTAGCGGCCCAGGGGCTGGGGGGCTGCAGGGTGAATTCGGCGCTGGGTCTCGGGTCCCCAGTCCCTGGCGTTGTGGCGCAAAGCACCTTGGGATGGGCCCCTCGGGGACCCACCTAGGGTATGGGTTAGCCCCCAGGAGGCCATCAGGCCCAATCCCCTGGCTGTGTAGCGCACGTTGCGGCGGGCCAGGGGAGGGAGCTGGCGAGCGGGACCGTGGGCCCACAGGTTTTGGCGCGGGGGGGCCTTCGAAGGTCGTTAGGGGCTTGTAGGGCCCTCCCCCTTCTACCGCCTGAATGACCGGCGGCGCTCCTAGCGGCCCGGGTGGCGGTTGGCAGCAGGGTGAGTCCGGCCCTGGGGCTAGGACGTCCAGGATCCCGGGCATGGCGGCGCAAAGCCCCTTGGGAGGGGCCCCTCGGGAACAGACCTAGGGTTAGGGTTAGCCCCCAGGAGGCCGGCAGGTCCTATCCGGCTGCTGTGTTTCGAGCAGAGGGGCGGGTTGAGGTGAGGGCGCTGACTAGTGGGAACGTGGGCCCAAGCGCTTTGGGGCAGGGGTCCATCGAATGTCGAAGGGGGCTTGGAAGGCCCTGCCCCTTCTCCAGCCCTGAATGAGAGACAGCGCTCCTAGTGGCCCAGGTGGTGGACGGCAGTAGTGTTAGTTTGGCCCTGGGGTTCGGGGGTCCCCAATCCCCAGCGTTGCAGCCCCAGGCCCCTTGTCAGGGGCCTCTCCGGGACTGACCTAGGGTTAGGGTTAGCAAGCAGAATGCCGGCAGGCCCGAAATGCCGGCTGTGTGGCGAGTGGAGGGGCCGGCGGAGTGAGGGCGCTGGCAAGCAGAAGCCTGGGCCCAAACATTTTGGCGCGGGGGGCCTTCGAAGGTCGCTGGGGGCTCAGAGGGCCCTGCCCGTTCTCCCCCCCTGAATGACCGGCGGCGGCTGAAGCGGCCCGGGTGGCGGGGGGCTGCAGGGTGAGTCCAGCGCTGGGGTTTGGAGGTTCCCAATCCCGACGTTGGGGCGCCAAGCCCCTTGGGATGGGCCCCTCGGGGACCCACCTAGGGTTTGCGTTAGCCCCCAGGAGGCCGTCAGGCCCAATCCCCTGGCTGTGTGGCACGCGGTGGGGCGGGCCGATGAGACAGAGCTGGCGAGCGGGACCGTGGACCCACAAGTTTTGGCGTGGGGGCCTTCGAAGGTCCTCAGGGGCTAGGAGGGCCCTGCCCCTTCTCCCACCTGAATGACCGGTGGCGCCCCTAGCGGCCGGAGTGGCGGGGGGGCTGCAGGCTGATTCCACCGCTGGGGTTCAGTGGTTCCCAGTCCCTGGCGTTGGGTCGCCAAGCCCCTTGGGAGGGGCCCCTCGGGGACCCACCTACGGTTCAGCTTAGCCCCCTGGAGGCCTGCAGGTCCAATCCGCCTGCTGTGTTTCGAGCGGAGGGGCGGGTTGAGGTGAGGGCACTGACTAGTGGGAACGTGGGCCCAAGCGCTTTGGGGCGGGGGGCCGTCGAGGGCAGCGGGGGCTCAGAGGTCCCTGCCCCTTCTGCCGCCCTGAATGAGCGGCAGCGCCCCTAGTGCCCCGGTGGTGGAGGGGCAGAAGTGTTAGTCTGTCCCTGGGGCTCGGGGGTCCCCAATCCCCAGTGTTGCAGCCCCAGGCCCTTTGAAAGGGGCCTCTCGGGGACTGACCTAGGGTCAGGGTTACCAAGCAGGATGCCGGCAGGCCCGAAATGCCCGCTGTGCAGCGAGTGGAGGGGCGGGCAGAATGAGGGCGCTGGCGAGCGGGAGCCTGGGCTCAAACATTTGGCGGGGGGTCCTTCGAAGGTAGCCGGGAGCTCAGAGGGCCCTGCCCGTTCTCCCGCCCTGTATGACCGGTGGGCCCCCTAGAGGCCCAGGTGGCGGGGGGCTGCAGGGTGAGTCCGGCGCTGGGTCTCGGGTCCCCAATTTCCGGCGCTGAGGCGCCGGGCCCCTTGGGTGGGGCCCTTCAGGAGCCCACCTAGACTTAGTGTTAGCCCCCGTGAGGCCGGCAAGCCGGACCTGCTGGATGTGCGGCGAGCAGAGGGGGAGGCTGAGTTGAGGGCGCTGAGGAGTGGGAGCGTGGGCCCAACCGTTTTGGTGCAGGGGCCTTCGAAGGTCATCAGGGGCTAGGAGGGCCCTGCTCCTTCTCCCGCCTGAATGACCGGCGGCGCCCCTAGCGGCCGGAGTGGTGGGGGGCTGCAGGCTGATTCCACCGCTGGGGTTCAGTGGTTCCCAATCCCTGGCGTTGGGTCGCCAAGCCCCTTGGGAGGGGCCCCTCGGGTACCCACCTAGGGTTCAGCTTAGCCCCCAGGAGGCCGGCAGGTCCAATCCGCCTGCTGTGTTTCGAGCGGAGGGGCGGGTTGAGGTGAGGGCGCTGACAAGTGGGAACGTGGGCCCAAGCGCTTTGGGGCGGGGGGGCCATCGAAGGTCGGCGGGGGCTCGGAGGGCCCTGCCCCTTCTCCCGCCTGAATGACCGGCGGCGCCCCTAGCGGCCCAGGTGGCGGGGGGCTGCGGGTACAGTCTGGCGCTCCGTCTCGGGTCCCTAATCCCCGGAGTTTGGGCGCCAGGCCCTTTGGGAGGGGCCCCTCAGGAGCCCACCTAGAGTTAGGGTTAGCCCCCAGGAGGCCGGCAAGCCCTATCTGCTGGATGTGCGGCGAGCGGAGGGGCAGGCCGAGCTGAGGGCGCTGAGGAGTGGGAGCGTGGGCCCAAGCGTTTTGGTGCTGGGGGCCTTCTAATGTCGTCAGGGGCTCGGAGGGCCCTACCCGTTCGACCCTGAATGACTGGCGGCGCCCCTAGCGGCCCGGGTGGCGGGGGGCTGCAGGGTGAGTCCAGTGCTGGGGTTCGGAGGTTCCCAATCTCCAGCGTTGGGGCGCCAAGCCCCTTGGGATGGGCCCTTGGGGGACCGACCTAGGGTTAGGATTAGCCTCCAGGAGTACGGCAGGTCCGATCCGCCTGCTGTGTTTCGAGCGGAGGGGCGGGTTGAGGTGAGGGCGCTGACTAGTGGGAACGTGGGCCCAAGCGCTTTGGGGAGCGGGTGCATCGACGGTCGGGGGGGCTGGGAGGGCCCTGTGAGTTCTCCTGCCCCGAATGAGCGGCAGCGCCCCTAGTGGCCCAGGTGGTGGAGGGGCAACAGTGTTAGTCAGGCCCTGGGGCTCGGGGGTCCCCAATCCCCAGCGTTGCATCCCCAGGCCCCTTGTCAGGGGCCTCTAGGGGACTGACCTAGGGTTAGGGTTAGCAAGCAGGATGCCGGCAGGCCCGAAATGCCGGCTGTGCGGTGAGTGGAGGGGTGGGTGGAGTGAGGGCGCTGGCGAGCAGAAGCCTGGGCCCAAACATTTTGGCGCAGGGGGCCTTCGAAGGTCGCTGGGGGCTCAGAGGGCCCTGCCCGTTCTCCCCCCCTGAATAACCGGCGGGCCCCCTAACGGCCCAGGGGGTGGGGGGCTGCAGGGTGAATCCGGCGCTGGGTCTCGGGTCCCCAGTCCCTGGCGTTGGGATGCCAAGCACCTTGGGATGGGCCCCTCGGGGACCCACCTACGGTTTGGGTTAGCCCCCAGGAGGCCATCAGGCCCAATCCCCTGGCTGTGTAGCGCGCGTTGCGGCGGGCCAGGGGAGGGAGCTGGCGAGCGGGACCGTGGGCCCACAAGTTTTGGCGCGGGGCGGGGCCTTCGAAGGTCGTCAGGGGCTTGTAGGGCCCTGCCCCTTTTACCGCCTGAATGACCGGCAGCGCCAATAACGGCCGGGGTGGCGGTGGGGCGGAGGGTGAGTCCAGCGCTGGGTCTCGGGTCCCCAATCTCAGGCGTTGGGGCGCCAGGCCCCTTGCGAGGGGCCCCTAAGGAGCCCACCTAGAGTTAGGGTTAGCCCCCAGGAGGCCGGCAAGCCCTATCTGCTGGATGTGCGGCGAGCGGAGGGGCAGGCCGAGCTGAGGGCGCTGAGGAGTTGGAGCGTGGGCCCAAGCATTTTGGTGCGGGGGGGCCTTCGAATGTCATCAGGGGCTCGGAGTGCCCTGCACGTTCTCCCGCTCTGAATGATTGGCGGCGCCAATAACGGCCTGGGTGGCGGTGGGGCGGAGGGTGAGTCCAGCGCTGGGGCTCGGGGGTCCCAATCCCCGGGGTTGCGGTGCCAGGCCCCTTGGGAGGGGCCCCTTGGGGGCAGAACTAGGGTTAGGATTAGCCCCCAGGAGGCCGGCAGGCAGGATCCTTTGGCGCTGTCGAGCAGGGGGGCGGGCCGAGGGGAGGGCGCTGGAGAGCGGGAGCGTGGGCCCAAGTGTTTTGGCGCAGGGGGCCTTCGAAGCTCGCCTGGGGCTCGGAGGGCCCTACCTGTTCTCCTGCCCTGAATGACCGGCGGCGCCCCAAGCGGCCCGGATGGCGGGGGGCTGCAGGGTGAGTCCAGCGCTGGGGTTTGGAGGTTCCCAATCCCCGGCGTTGGGGCGCCAAGCCCCTTGGGATGGGCCCCTCGGGGACCCACCTAGGGTTTGCGTTAGCCCCCAGGAGGCCGTCAGGCCCAATCCCCTGGCTGTGTAGTGCGCGGAGGGGCGGGCCGAGGGGATGGAGCTGGCGAGCGGGACCGCGGGCCCACAGGTTTTGGCGCGGGGGCCTTCGAAGGAGGTCGGGGGCTCAGAGGGCCCTGCCCCTTCTCCTGCCTGAATGACCGGCGGCGCCCCTAGCAGCCCGGGTGCCAGGGGCCTGCAGGGTGAGTCCGGCCCTGTGGCTAGGAGGTACAGGATCCCCGGCGTGCCTCGCAAGGCCCCTTGGGAGGGGCCCCTCGGGGACCGACCTAGGGTTAGGGTTAGCCCCCAGGAGGCCAGCAGGTCTGATCCGCCTGCTGTTTTTTGAGCGGAGCGGCATGTTGAGGTGAGGGCGCTGACTAGTGGGAACGTGAGCCCAAGCGCGTTGGGGCGGGGGGGCCATCGAAGGTCGGCGGGGGCTTGGAGGGCCCTACCCCTTCTCCCTCCTAAATGACCGGCGGCGCCCCTGCGGCCCAGGTGGCGGGGGGCTGCGGGTAAAGTCCGGCGCTCGGTCTCGGGTCCCCAATCCCAGGCGTTGGGGCACCAGGCCCCTTGGGTGGGGCCCCTCAGGAACCCACCTAGAGTTCGGGTTAGCCCCCAGTAGTCCCGCAAGCCCGATCTGCTGGATGTGCGGCGAGCGGAGGGGCAGGCCGAGCTGAGGGCGCTGAGGACTGGGAGCGTTGGCCCAAGCGTTTTGGCGCGGGGGGCCTTCAAAAGTCGTCAGGGGCTCGGAGTGCACTGCACGTTCTCCCGCTCTGAATGATCGGCAGCGCCAATAAGGGCCTGGGTGGCGGTGGGGCGAAGGGTGAGTCCAGCGCTGGGGCTCGGGGGTCCCAATCCCCGGCGTTGCGGTGCTAGGCCCCTTGGGAGGGGCCCCTCGGGGCCGAACAAAGGTTAGGATTAGCCCCCAGGAGGCCGGCAGGCAGGATCCACGGCCGGTGTGGCGAGCGGAGGGGGGGGGCGGCCGGAGGGGAGGGCGCTGGAGAGCGGAGCGTGGCCCCAAGTGTTTTGGCGCAGGGGGCCTTCGAAGCTCCCCGGGGCCTCAGAGGGCCCTACCCGTTCTCCCCCCCTGAATGACCGGCGGCGCCCCTAGCGGCCCGGGTGCCGGGGGGCTGCAGGGTGAGTCCAGCGCTGGGGTTTGGAGGTTCCCTATCCCCGCCATTGGGGCGCCAAGCCCCTTGGGATGGGCCCCTCGGGGACCCACCTAGGGTTTGGGTTAGCCCCCAGGAGGCCTTCAGGCCCAATCCCCTGGCTGTGTGGCTCGCGGTGGGGCAGACCGAGGGGAGGGAGCTCGCTAGCGGGACCGTGGGCCCACAGGTTTTGGCGCGGGGCCTTCTAAGGAGGTCGGGGGCTCGGAGGGCCCTGCCCCTTCTCCCGCCTGAATAACCTGCGGCGCCCCTAGCAGCCCGGGTGCCAGGGGGCTGCAGGGTGAGTCCGGCCCTGGGGCTAGGACGTCCAGGATCCCAGGCATGGCCGCGCAAGACCCTTTGGGAAGGGCCCCTCCGGGACCGCCCTCGGGTGAAGGTTACCCCCAGGTGGCCGGCAGGTCCGATCCGCCTGCTGTCTTTCGAGCGGAGGGGCCGGTTGAGGTGAGGGCGCTGACTAGTGGGAACAAGGGCCCAAGCGCTTTGGGGCGGGGGGCCATCGAAGCTCAGCGGGGGCTCAGAGGGCCCTGCCAGTTCTTCAGCCCTGAATGAGCGGCAGCGCCCCTAGTGGCCCAGGTGGTGGAGGGGCAGCAGTTTTAGTCTTGCCCTGGGGCTCGGGGGTCCCCAATGCCCGGAGTTGCGGTGCCAGGACCCTTGGGAGGGGCCCCTCGGGGGCCCACCTAGGGTTAGGATTAGCCCCCAGGACGCCGGCAGGCAGGATCCACCGGCGGTGTGGCGAGCCGAGGGTCCGGCCGATGGGAGGGCTCTGGAGAGTGGAGCGTGGGCCCAAGTGTTTTGGCGCAGGGGGTCTTCGAAGCTCCCCGGGGGCTCAGAGGGCCCTACCCGTTCTCCCCCCCTTAATGACCTGCAGCGCTCCTAGTGGCCCTGGTGGCGTGGGGCTGCAGGGTGAGTCCAGCGCTGGGGTTTGGAGATTCCCAATCCCCGGCGTTGGGGCGCCAAACCCCTTGGGATGGTCCCCTCGGGGACCCACCTAGGGTTTGCGTGAGCCCCCAGGAGGCCGTCAGGCCCAATCCCCTGGCTGTGTGGCGCACGGAGAGGCGGGCCGAGGGGACGGAGCTGGCGAGCGGGACCGTGGGCCCACAGGTTTTGGCGTGGGGGCCTTCGAAGATCCTCAGGGGCTAGTAGGGCCCTGCCCGTTCTCCCGCCTGAATGACCGGCGGCGCCCCTAGCGGCCCCGGTGCCGGGGGCTGCAGGTTGTGTCCGGCCCTGGGGCTAGGACGTCCAGGATCCCGGGCGTGGCTGAGCAAGGCCCCTTGGGAGGGGACGCTCGGGGACTGACCTAGGGTTAGGGTTAGCCCCCAGGAGGCCGGCAGGTCCGATCCGCCTGCTGTGTTTGGAGCGGAGGGGCAGGTTGAGGTGAGGGCGCTGTCTAGAGGGAACGTGGGCCCAAGCGCTTTGGGGCGGGGGGGCCATCGAAGGTCGGCGGGTGCTCGGAGGGCCCTGCCCCTTCTCCTGCCTGAATGACCGGCGGCGCCCCTAGTGCCCAGGTGGTGGAGGGGCAGCAGTGTTAGTCTGGCCCTGGGGCTCGGGGGTCCCCAATCCCCAGTGTTGCAGCCCCAGGCCCCTTGTCTGGGGCCTCTCGGGGACTACCTTAGGGTCAGGGTTAGCAAGCAGGATGCCGGCAGGCCCGAAATGCCCGCTGTGCAGCGAGTGGAGGGGAGGGCCGAATGAGGGGCCAGCGAGCGGGAGCCTGGGCCCAAACATTTGGCGGGGGTGCCTTCGAAGGTAGCCGGGAGCTCAGAGGGCCCTGCCCGTTCTCCCGCCCACATGACCGGTGGGCCCCCTAGAGGCCCAGGTGGCGGGGGGCTGCAGGGTGAGTCCGGCGCTGGGTCTCGGGTCCCCAATCCCAGGCGTTGGGGCGCCAGGCCCCTTGCGAGGGGCCCCTAAGGAGCCCACCTAGAGTTAGGGTTAGCCCCCAGGAGGCCTGCAAGCCCGATCTGCTGGATGTGCAGCGAGCGGAGGGGCAGGCCGAGCTGAGGGCGTTGAGGAGTGGGATCGGGGGCCCAAGAGTTTGGCGCGGGGGCCTTCGAAATGCGCCAGGGGCTCGGTGTGCCCTGCACATTCTCCCGCCCTGAATGACCAGCGGCGCCAATAAAGGCCCGGGTGGCGGTGGGGCGGAGGCTGAGTCCAGCGCTGGGGCGGGGGTCCCCAATCCCTGGCATTGCGGTGCCAGGCCCCTTGGGAGGAGCCCCTTGGGGGCCGACCTAGGGTTAGGATTAGCCCCGAGGAGGCCGGCAGGCAGGATCCAAGGGCGGTGTGGCGGGGGAGGGGCGGGCCGAGGGGAGGGCGCTGGTGAGTGGGAGCGTGGGCACAAGTGTTTTGGCGCAGGCAGCCTTCGAAGCTCGCCAGGGGCTCGGAGGGCCCTACCCGTTCTCCAGCCTGAATGACTGGCGGCGCCCCTAGCGGCCCGGGTGGTGGGGGGCTGCAGGGTGAGTCCAGCGCTGGGGTTCAGAGGTTCCCAATCCCCAGCGTTGGGGCGCCAAGCCCCTTGGGATGGGCCCTCCGGGGACCGACCTAGGGTTAGGATTAGCCTCCAGGAGTACGGCAGGTCCGATCCGCCTGCTGTGTTTCGAGCGGAGGGGCGGGTTGAGGTGAGGGCGCTGACTAGTGGGAACTTGGGCCCAGGCGCTTTGGGCAGCGGGTCCATCGACAGTCGGGTGGCTGGGAGGGCCCTGTAAGTTCTACTGCCCTGAATGAGCGGCAGCGCCCCTAGTGGCCCAGGTGGTGGAGGGGCAGCAGTGTTAGTTTTGCCCTGGGGTCGGGGGTCCCCCAATCCCCAGCGTTGCAGCCCCAGGCCCCTTGTCAGTGACCTCTCGGGGACTGACCTAGGGATAGGGTTAGCAAGCAGGATGCCGGCAGGCCCGAAATGCCGGCTGTGCGGTGAGTGGAGGGGCGGGCGCAGTGAGGGCGCTGGCGAGCAGAAGCCTGGGCCCAAACATTTTGGCGCAGGGGGTTTTCGAAGGTCGCTGGGGGCTCAGAGGGCCCTGCCCGTTCTCCCCCCTGAATAACCAGCGGGCCCGCTAGCGGCCCAGGGGCTGGGGGGCTGCAGGGTGAATTCGGCGCTGGGTCTCGGGTCCCCAGTCCCTGGCGTTGTGGCGCAAAGCACCTTGGGATGGGCCCCTCGGGGACCCACCTAGGGTATGGGTTAGCCCCCAGGAGGCCATCAGGCCCAATCCCCTGGCTGTGTAGCGCACGTTGCGGCGGGCCAGGGGAGGGAGCTGGCGAGCGGGACCGTGGGCCCACAGGTTTTGGCGCGGGGGGGCCTTCGAAGGTCGTTAGGGGCTTGTAGGGCCCTCCCCCTTCTACCGCCTGAATGACCGGCGGCGCTCCTAGCGGCCCGGGTGGCGGTTGGCAGCAGGGTGAGTCCGGCCCTGGGGCTAGGACGTCCAGGATCCCGGGCATGGCGGCGCAAAGCCCCTTGGGAGGGGCCCCTCGGGAACAGACCTAGGGTTAGGGTTAGCCCCCAGGAGGCCGGCAGGTCCTATCCGGCTGCTGTGTTTCGAGCAGAGGGGCGGGTTGAGGTGAGGGCGCTGACTAGTGGGAACGTGGGCCCAAGCGCTTTGGGGCAGGGGTCCATCGAATGTCGAAGGGGGCTTGGAAGGCCCTGCCCCTTCTCCAGCCCTGAATGAGAGACAGCGCTCCTAGTGGCCCAGGTGGTGGACGGCAGTAGTGTTAGTTTGGCCCTGGGGTTCGGGGGTCCCCAATCCCCAGCGTTGCAGCCCCAGGCCCCTTGTCAGGGGCCTCTCCGGGACTGACCTAGGGTTAGGGTTAGCAAGCAGAATGCCGGCAGGCCCGAAATGCCGGCTGTGTGGCGAGTGGAGGGGCCGGCGGAGTGAGGGCGCTGGCAAGCAGAAGCCTGGGCCCAAACATTTTGGCGCGGGGGGCCTTCGAAGGTTGCTGGGGGCTCAGAGGGCCCTGCCCGTTCTCCCCCCCTGAATGACCGGCGGCGGCTGAAGCGGCCCGGGTGGCGGGGGGCTGCAGGGTGAGTCCAGCGCTGGGGTTTGGAGGTTCCCAATCCCGACGTTGGGGCGCCAAGCCCCTTGGGATGGGCCCCTCGGGGACCCACCTAGGGTTTGCGTTAGCCCCCAGGAGGCCGTCAGGCCCAATCCCCTGGCTGTGTGGCACGCGGTGGGGCGGGCCGATGAGACAGAGCTGGCGAGCGGGACCGTGGACCCACAAGTTTTGGCGTGGGGGCCTTCGAAGGTCCTCAGGGGCTAGGAGGGCCCTGCCCCTTCTCCCACCTGAATGACCGGTGGCGCCCCTAGCGGCCGGAGTGGCGGGGGGGCTGCAGGCTGATTCCACCGCTGGGGTTCAGTGGTTCCCAGTCCCTGGCGTTGGGTCGCCAAGCCCCTTGGGAGGGGCCCCTCGGGGACCCACCTACGGTTCAGCTTAGCCCCCTGGAGGCCTGCAGGTCCAATCCGCCTGCTGTGTTTCGAGCGGAGGGGCGGGTTGAGGTGAGGGCACTGACTAGTGGGAACGTGGGCCCAAGCGCTTTGGGGCGGGGGGCCGTCGAGGGCAGCGGGGGCTCAGAGGTCCCTGCCCCTTCTGCCGCCCTGAATGAGCGGCAGCGCCCCTAGTGCCCCGGTGGTGGAGGGGCAGAAGTGTTAGTCTGTCCCTGGGGCTCGGGGGTCCCCAATCCCCAGTGTTGCAGCCCCAGGCCCTTTGAAAGGGGCCTCTCGGGGACTGACCTAGGGTCAGGGTTACCAAGCAGGATGCCGGCAGGCCCGAAATGCCCGCTGTGCAGCGAGTGGAGGGGCGGGCAGAATGAGGGCGCTGGCGAGCGGGAGCCTGGGCTCAAACATTTGGCGGGGGGTCCTTCGAAGGTAGCCGGGAGCTCAGAGGGCCCTGCCCGTTCTCCCGCCCTGTATGACCGGTGGGCCCCCTAGAGGCCCAGGTGGCGGGGGGCTGCAGGGTGAGTCCGGCGCTGGGTCTCGGGTCCCCAATTTCCGGCGCTGAGGCGCCGGGCCCCTTGGGTGGGGCCCTTCAGGAGCCCACCTAGACTTAGTGTTAGCCCCCGTGAGGCCGGCAAGCCGGACCTGCTGGATGTGCGGCGAGCAGAGGGGTAGGCTGAGTTGAGGGCGCTGAGGAGTGGGAGCGTGGGCCCAACCGTTTTGGTGCGGGGGCCTTCGAAGGTCATCAGGGGCTAGGAGGGCCCTGCTCCTTCTCCCGCCTGAATGACCGGCGGCGCCCCTAGCGGCCGGAGTGGTGGGGGGCTGCAGGCTGATTCCACCGCTGGGGTTCAGTGGTTCCCAATCCCTGGCGTTGGGTCGCCAAGCCCCTTGGGAGGGGCCCCTCGGGTACCCACCTAGGGTTCAGCTTAGCCCCCAGGAGGCCGGCAGGTCCAATCCGCCTGCTGTGTTTCGAGCGGAGGGGCGGGTTGAGGTGAGGGCGCTGACAAGTGGGAACGTGGGCCCAAGCGCTTTGGGGCGGGGGGGCCATCGAAGGTCGGCGGGGGCTCGGAGGGCCCTGCCCCTTCTCCCGCCTGAATGACCGGCGGCGCCCCTAGCGGCCCAGGTGGCGGGGGGCTGCGGGTACAGTCTGGCGCTCCATCTCGGGTCCCTAATCCCCGGAGTTTGGGCGCCAGGCCCTTTGGGAGGGGCCCCTCAGGAGCCCACCTAGAGTTAGGGTTAGCCCCCAGGAGGCCGGCAAGCCCTATCTGCTGGATGTGCGGTGAGCGGAGGGGCAGGCCGAGCTGAGGGCGCTGAGGAGTGGGAGCGTGGGCCCAAGCGTTTTGGTGCTGGGGGCCTTCTAATGTCGTCAGGGGCTCGGAGGGCCCTACCCGTTCGACCCTGAATGACTGGCGGCGCCCCTAGCGGCCCGGGTGGCGGGGGGCTGCAGGGTGAGTCCAGTGCTGGGGTTCGGAGGTTCCCAATCTCCAGCGTTGGGGCGCCAAGCCCCTTGGGATGGGCCCTTGGGGGACCGACCTAGGGTTAGGATTAGCCTCCAGGAGTACGGCAGGTCCGATCCGCCTGCTGTGTTTCGAGCGGAGGGGCGGGTTGAGGTGAGGGCGCTGACTAGTGGGAACGTGGGCCCAAGCGCTTTGGGGAGCGGGTGCATCGACGGTCGGGGGGGGCTGGGAGGGCCCTGTGAGTTCTCCTGCCCCGAATGAGCGGCAGCGCCCCTAGTGGCCCAGGTGGTGGAGGGGCAACAGTGTTAGTCAGGCCCTGGGGCTCGGGGGTCCCCAATCCCCAGCGTTGCATCCCCAGGCCCCTTGTCAGGGGCCTCTCGGGGACTGACCTAGGGTTAGGGTTAGCAAGCAGGATGCCGGCAGGCCCGAAATGCCGGCTGTGCGGCGAGTGGAGGGGTGGGCGGAGTGAGGGCGCTGGCGAGCAGAAGCCTGGGCCCAAACATTTTGGCGCAGGGGGCCTTCGAAGGTCGCTGGGGGCTCAGAGGGCCCTGCCCGTTCTCCCCCCCTGAATAACCGGCGGGCCCCCTAACGGCCCAGGGGGTGGGGGGCTGCAGGGTGAATCCGGCGCTGGGTCTCGGGTCCCCAGTCCCTGGCGTTGGGATGCCAAGCACCTTGGGATGGGCCCCTCGGGGACCCACCTACGGTTTGGGTTAGCCCCCAGGAGGCCATCAGGCCCAATCCCCTGGCTGTGTAGCGCGCGTTGCGGCGGGCCAGGGGAGGGAGCTGGCGAGCGGGACCGTGGGCCCACAAGTTTTGGCGCGGGGCGGGGCCTTCGAAGGTCGTCAGGGGCTTGTAGGGCCCTGCCCCTTTTACCGCCTGAATGACCGGCAGCGCCAATAACGGCCGGGGTGGCGGTGGGGCGGAGGGTGAGTCCAGCGCTGGGTCTCGGGTCCCCAATCTCAGGCGTTGGGGCGCCAGGCCCCTTGCGAGGGGCCCCTAAGGAGCCCACCTAGAGTTAGGGTTAGCCCCCAGGAGGCCGGCAAGCCCTATCTGCTGGATGTGCGGCGAGCGGAGGGGCAGGCCGAGCTGAGGGCGCTGAGGAGTTGGAGCGTGGGCCCAAGCATTTTGGTGCGGGGGGGCCTTCGAATGTCATCAGGGGCTCGGAGTGCCCTGCACGTTCTCCCGCTCTGAATGATTGGCGGCGCCAATAACGGCCTGGGTGGCGGTGGGGCGGAGGGTGAGTCCAGCGCTGGGGCTCGGGGGTCCCAATCCCCGGGGTTGCGGTGCCAGGCCCCTTGGGAGGGGCCCCTTGGGGGCAGAACTAGGGTTAGGATTAGCCCCCAGGAGGCCGGCAGGCAGGATCCTTTGGCGCTGTCGAGCAGGGGGGCGGGCCGAGGGGAGGGCGCTGGAGAGCGGGAGCGTGGGCCCAAGTGTTTTGGCGCAGGGGGCCTTCGAAGCTCGCCTGGGGCTCGGAGGGCCCTACCTGTTCTCCTGCCCTGAATGACCGGCGGCGCCCCAAGCGGCCCGGATGGCGGGGGGCTGCAGGGTGAGTCCAGCGCTGGGGTTTGGAGGTTCCCAATCCCCGGCGTTGGGGCGCCAAGCCCCTTGGGATGGGCCCCTCGGGGACCCACCTAGGGTTTGCGTTAGCCCCCAGGAGGCCGTCAGGCCCAATCCCCTGGCTGTGTGGTGCGCGGAGGGGCGGGCCGAGGGGATGGAGCTGGCGAGCGGGACCGCGGGCCCACAGGTTTTGGCGCGGGGGCCTTCGAAGGAGGTCGGGGGCTCAGAGGGCCCTGCCCCTTCTCCTGCCTGAATGACCGGCGGCGCCCCTAGCAGCCTGGGTGCCAGGGGCCTGCAGGGTGAGTCCGGCCCTGTGTCTAGGAGGTACAGGATCCCCGGCGTGCCTCGCAAGGCCCCTTGGGAGGGGCCCCTCGGGGACCGACCTAGGGTTAGGGTTAGCCCCCAGGAGGCCAGCAGGTCTGATCCGCCTGCTGTTTTTTGAGCGGAGCGGCATGTTGAGGTGAGGGCGCTGACTAGTGGGAACGTGAGCCCAAGCGCGTTGGGGCGGGGGGGCCATCGAAGGTCGGCGTGGGCTTGGAGGGCCCTACCCCTTCTCCCTCCTAAATGACCGGCGGCGCCCCTGCGGCCCAGGTGGCGGGGGGCTGCGGGTAAAGTCCGGCGCTCGGTCTCGGGTCCCCAATCCCAGGCGTTGGGGCACCAGGCCCCTTGGGTGGGGCCCCTCAGGAACCCACCTAGAGTTCGGGTTAGCCCCCAGTAGTCCCGCAAGCCCGATCTGCTGGATGTGCGGCGAGCGGAGGGGCAGGCCGAGCTGAGGGCGCTGAGGACTGGGAGCGTTGGCCCAAGCGTTTTGGCGCGGGGGGCCTTCAAAAGTCGTCAGGGGCTCGGAGTGCACTGCACGTTCTCCCGCTCTGAATGATCGGCAGCGCCAATAAGGGCCTGGGTGGCGGTGGGGCGAAGGGTGAGTCCAGCGCTGGGGCTCGGGGGTCCCAATCCCCGGCGTTGCGGTGCTAGGCCCCTTGGGAGGGGCCCCTCGGGGCCGAACAAAGGTTAGGATTAGCCCCCAGGAGGCCGGCAGGCAGGATCCACGGCCGGTGTGGCGAGCGGAGGGGGGGGCGGCCGGAGGGGAGGGCGCTGGAGAGCGGAGCGTGGCCCCAAGTGTTTTGGCGCAGGGGGCCTTCGAAGCTCCCCGGGGCCTCAGAGGGCCCTACCCGTTCTCCCCCCCTGAATGACCGGCGGCGCCCCTAGCGGCCCGGGTGCCGGGGGGCTGCAGGGTGAGTCCAGCGCTGGGGTTTGGAGGTTCCCTATCCCCGCCATTGGGGCGCCAAGCCCCTTGGGATGGGCCCCTCGGGGACCCACCTAGGGTTTGGGTTAGCCCCCAGGAGGCCTTCAGGCCCAATCCCCTGGCTGTGTGGCTCGCGGTGGGGCAGACCGAGGGGAGGGAGCTCGCTAGCGGGACCGTGGGCCCACAGGTTTTGGCGCGGGGCCTTCTAAGGAGGTCGGGGGCTCGGAGGGCCCTGCCCCTTCTCCCGCCTGAATAACCTGCGGCGCCCCTAGCAGCCCGGGTGCCAGGGGGCTGCAGGGTGAGTCCGGCCCTGGGGCTAGGACGTCCAGGATCCCAGGCATGGCCGCGCAAGACCCTTTGGGAGGGGCCCCTCCGGGACCGCCCTAGGGTGAAGGTTACCCCCAGGTGGCCGGCAGGTCCGATCCGCCTGCTGTCTTTCGAGCGGAGGGGCCGGTTGAGGTGAGGGCGCTGACTAGTGGGAACAAGGGCCCAAGCGCTTTGGGGCGGGGGGCCATCGAAGCTCAGTGGGGGCTCAGAGGGCCCTGCCAGTTCTTCAGCCCTGAATGAGCGGCAGCGCCCCTAGTGGCCCAGGTGGTGGAGGGGCAGCAGTTTTAGTCTTGCCCTGGGGCTCGGGGGTCCCCAATGCCCGGAGTTGCGGTGCCAGGACCCTTGGGAGGGGCCCCTCGGGGGCCCACCTAGGGTTAGGATTAGCCCCCAGGACGCCGGCAGGCAGGATCCACCGGCGGTGTGGCGAGCCGAGGGTCCGGCCGAGGGGAGGGCGCTGGAGAGTGGAGCGTGGGCCCAAGTGTTTTGGCGCAGGGGGTCTTCGAAGCTCCCCGGGGGCTCAGAGGGCCCTACCCGTTCTCCCCCCCTGAATGACCGGTGGCGCCCCTAGCGGCCCGGTTGGCGGGGGGCTGCAGGGTGAGTCCAGCGCTGGGGTTTGGAGGTTCCCAATCCCCAGCGTTGGGGTGCCAAGATCCTTGGGATGGGCCCCTCTGGGACCCACCTAGGGTTTGCGTTAGCCCCCAGGAGGCCGTCAGGCCCAATCCCCTGGCTGTGTGGCGCGCGGTGGGGCGGGCCGAGTGGACGGAGCTGGCGAGCGGGACCGTGGGCCCACAGGTTTTGGCGTGGGGGACTTCGAAGATCCTCAGGGGCTAGGAGGGCCCTGTCCCTTCTCCCGCCTGAATGACCGGCGGCGCCCCTAGCGGCCCGGGTGGCGGGGGCTTCAGGGTGTGTCCGGCCCTGGGGCTAGGACGTCCAGGAACCCGGGCGTGGCAGCGCAAGGCCCCTTGGGAGGGGCCCCTCGGGGACCAACGAGGGTTAGGGTTAGCCCCCAGGAGCCCGTCAGGCCCAATCCCCTGGCTGTGTGGCACGCGGTGGGCGGGCCGAGGGGACTCAGCTGGCGAGCGGGACCGTGGGCCCACAGGTTTTGGCGTGGGGGACTTCGAAGATCCTCAGGGGCTAGGAGGGCCCTGCCCCTTCTCCCGCCCCGTATGACCGGTGGGCCCCCTGGAGGCCCAGGTGGCGGGGGGCTGCAGGGTGAGTCCGGCGCTGGGTCTCGGGTCCCAAACCTCCGCCGCTGTGGCGCCAGGCACCTTGTGTGGGGCCCCTCAGGAGCCCACCTAGAGTTATTGTTAGCCCCCGGGAGGCCGGCAAGCCCGACCTGCTGGATGTGCGGCGAGCAGAGGGGTAGGCCGAGCTGAGGGCGCTGAGGAGTGGGAGCGTAGGCCCAACCGTTTTGGCGCGGGGGGGGCCTTCGAAGGTTGCCTGGGGCACAGAGGGCCCTGCCCATTCTCACGCCCTGAATGACCGGTGGGCCCCCTAGCGGCCCAGGTGGTGGGGGGCTGCGGGTAAAGTCCGGCCCTTGGTCTCGGGTCCCCAATCCCCGGCGTTGGGGCGCCAGGCCCCTTGGGTGGGGCCCCTCAGGAGCCCACCTAGAGTTAAGGTTAGCCCCCAGGACTCCTGCAAGCCCGATCTGCTGGAGGTACGGCGAACGGAGGGGCAGGCCGAGCTGAGGGCGCTGAGGAGTGGGAACGTGGGCCCAAGCGTTTTGGCACGGGGGGCCTTCGAAAGTCTCAGGGGCTCGGAGTGCCCTGCACGTTCTCCCACTCTGAATGACCGGCGGCGCCAATAACGGCCTGGGTGGCGGTGGGGCAGAGGGTGAGTCCAGTGCTGGGGCTCGGGGGTCCCAATCCCCGGCGTTGCGGTGCCAGACCCCTTGGGAGTGGCCCCTCGGGTGCCGAACAAGGGTTAGGATTAGCCCCCAGGAGGCCGGCAGGCAGGATCCAGGGGCGGTGTGGCGAGCGGGGGGGGGGGCCGGAGGGGAGGGCACTGGAGAGCGGAGTGTGGGCCCAAGTGTTTTGGCGCACGGGGCCTTCGAAGCTCCCCGGGAATTCGGAGGGCCTTACCCGTTCTCCCCCCCTTAATGACCGGCGGCGCTCCTAGTGGCCCTGGTGGCGTGGGGCTGCAGGGTGAGTCCAGCGCTGGGGTTTGGAGATTCCCAATCCCCGGCGTTGGGGCGCCAAACCCCTTGGGATGGTCCCCTCGGGGACCCACCTAGGGTTTGCGTGAGCCCCCAGGAGGCCGTCAGGCCCAATCCCCTGGCTGTGTGGCGCGCGGAGGGGCGGGCCGAGGGGACGGAGCTGGCGAGCGGGACCGTGGGCCCACAGGTTTTGGCGTGGGGGCCTTCGAAGATCCTCAGGGGCTAGTAGGGCCCTGCCCGTTCTCCCGCCTGAATGACCGGCGGCGCCCCTAGCGGCCCCGGTGCCGGGGGCTGCAGGTTGTGTCCGGCCCTGGGGCTAGGACGTCCAGGATCCCGGGCGTGGCTGAGCAAGGCCCCTTGGGAGGGGACGCTCGGGGACTGACCTAGGGTTAGGGTTAGCCCCCAGGAGGCCGGCAGGTCCGATCCGCCTGCTGTGTTTGGAGCGGAGGGGCAGGTTGAGGTGAGGGCGCTGTCTAGAGGGAACGTGGGCCCAAGCGCTTTGGGGCGGGGGGGCCATCGAAGGTCGGCGGGTGCTCGGAGGGCCCTGCCCCTTCTCCTGCCTGAATGACCGGCGGCGCCCCTAGTGCCCAGGTGGTGGAGGGGCAGCAGTGTTAGTCTGGCCCTGGGGCTCGGGGGTCCCCAATCCCCAGTGTTGCAGCCCCAGGCCCCTTGTCTGGGGCCTCTCGGGGACTACCTTAGGGTCAGGGTTAGCAAGCAGGATGCCGGCAGGCCCGAAATGCCCGCTGTGCAGCGAGTGGAGGGGAGGGCCGAATGAGGGGCCAGCGAGCGGGAGCCTGGGCCCAAACATTTGGCGGGGGTGCCTTCGAAGGTAGCCGGGAGCTCAGAGGGCCCTGCCCGTTCTCCCGCCCACATGACCGGTGGGCCCCCTAGAGGCCCAGGTGGCGGGGGGCTGCAGGGTGAGTCCGGCGCTGGGTCTCGGGTCCCCAATCCCAGGCGTTGGGGCGCCAGGCCCCTTGCGAGGGGCCCCTAAGGAGCCCACCTAGAGTTAGGGTTAGCCCCCAGGAGGCCTGCAAGCCCGATCTGCTGGATGTGCAGCGAGCGGAGGGGCAGGCCGAGCTGAGGGCGTTGAGGAGTGGGATCGGGGGCCCAAGAGTTTGGCGCGGGGGCCTTCGAAATGCGCCAGGGGCTCGGTGTGCCCTGCACATTCTCCCGCCCTGAATGACCAGCGGCGCCAATAAAGGCCCGGGTGGCGGTGGGGCGGAGGCTGAGTCCAGCGCTGGGGCGGGGGTCCCCAATCCCTGGCATTGCGGTGCCAGGCCCCTTGGGAGGAGCCCCTTGGGGGCCGACCTAGGGTTAGGATTAGCCCCGAGGAGGCCGGCAGGCAGGATCCACGGGCGGTGTGGCGGGGGAGGGGCGGGCCGAGGGGAGGGCGCTGGTGAGTGGGAGCGTGGGCACAAGTGTTTTGGTGCAGGCAGCCTTCGAAGCTCGCCAGGGGCTCGGAGGGCCCTACCCGTTCTCCAGCCTGAATGACTGGCGGCGCCCCTAGCGGCCCGGGTGGTGGGGGGCTGCAGGGTGAGTCCAGCGCTGGGGTTCAGAGGTTCCGAATCCCCAGCGTTGGGGCGCCAAGCCCCTTGGGATGGGCCCTCCGGGGACCGACCTAGGGTTAGGATTAGCCTCCAGGAGTACGGCAGGTCCGATCCGCCTGCTGTGTTTCGAGCGGAGGGGCGGGTTGAGGTGAGGGCGCTGACTAGTGGGAACTTGGGCCCAGGCGCTTTGGGCAGCGGGTCCATCGACAGTCGGGTGGCTGGGAGGGCCCTGTAAGTTCTACTGCCCTGAATGAGCGGCAGCGCCCCTAGTGGCCCAGGTGGTGGAGGGGCAGCAGTGTTAGTTTTGCCCTGGGGTCGGGGGTCCCCCAATCCCCAGCGTTGCAGCCCCAGGCCCCTTGTCAGTGACCTCTCGGGGACTGACCTAGGGATAGGGTTAGCAAGCAGGATGCCGGCAGGCCCGAAATGCCGGCTGTGCGGTGAGTGGAGGGGCGGGCGCAGTGAGGGCGCTGGCGAGCAGAAGCCTGGGCCCAAACATTTTGGCGCAGGGGGTTTTCGAAGGTCGCTGGGGGCTCAGAGGGCCCTGCCCGTTCTCCCCCCTGAATAACCAGCGGGCCCGCTAGCGGCCCAGGGGCTGGGGGGCTGCAGGGTGAATTCGGCGCTGGGTCTCGGGTCCCCAGTCCCTGGCGTTGTGGCGCAAAGCACCTTGGGATGGGCCCCTCGGGGACCCACCTAGGGTATGGGTTAGCCCCCAGGAGGCCATCAGGCCCAATCCCCTGGCTGTGTAGCGCACGTTGCGGCGGGCCAGGGGAGGGAGCTGGCGAGCGGGACCGTGGGCCCACAGGTTTTGGCGCGGGGGGGCCTTCGAAGGTCGTTAGGGGCTTGTAGGGCCCTCCCCCTTCTACCGCCTGAATGACCGGCGGCGCTCCTAGCGGCCCGGGTGGCGGTTGGCAGCAGGGTGAGTCCGGCCCTGGGGCTAGGACGTCCAGGATCCCGGGCATGGCGGCGCAAAGCCCCTTGGGAGGGGCCCCTCGGGAACAGACCTAGGGTTAGGGTTAGCCCCCAGGAGGCCGGCAGGTCCTATCCGGCTGCTGTGTTTCGAGCAGAGGGGCGGGTTGAGGTGAGGGCGCTGACTAGTGGGAACGTGGGCCCAAGCGCTTTGGGGCAGGGGTCCATCGAATGTCGAAGGGGGCTTGGAAGGCCCTGCCCCTTCTCCAGCCCTGAATGAGAGACAGCGCTCCTAGTGGCCCAGGTGGTGGACGGCAGTAGTGTTAGTTTGGCCCTGGGGTTCGGGGGTCCCCAATCCCCAGCGTTGCAGCCCCAGGCCCCTTGTCAGGGGCCTCTCCGGGACTGACCTAGGGTTAGGGTTAGCAAGCAGAATGCCGGCAGGCCCGAAATGCCGGCTGTGTGGCGAGTGGAGGGGCCGGCGGAGTGAGGGCGCTGGCAAGCAGAAGCCTGGGCCCAAACATTTTGGCGCGGGGGGCCTTCGAAGGTCGCTGGGGGCTCAGAGGGCCCTGCCCGTTCTCCCCCCCTGAATGACCGGCGGCGGCTGAAGCGGCCCGGGTGGCGGGGGGCTGCAGGGTGAGTCCAGCGCTGGGGTTTGGAGGTTCCCAATCCCGACGTTGGGGCGCCAAGCCCCTTGGGATGGGCCCCTCGGGGACCCACCTAGGGTTTGCGTTAGCCCCCAGGAGGCCGTCAGGCCCAATCCCCTGGCTGTGTGGCACGCGGTGGGGCGGGCCGATGAGACAGAGCTGGCGAGCGGGACCGTGGACCCACAAGTTTTGGCGTGGGGGCCTTCGAAGGTCCTCAGGGGCTAGGAGGGCCCTGCCCCTTCTCCCACCTGAATGACCGGTGGCGCCCCTAGCGGCCGGAGTGGCGGGGGGGCTGCAGGCTGATTCCACCGCTGGGGTTCAGTGGTTCCCAGTCCCTGGCGTTGGGTCGCCAAGCCCCTTGGGAGGGGCCCCTCGGGGACCCACCTACGGTTCAGCTTAGCCCCCTGGAGGCCTGCAGGTCCAATCCGCCTGCTGTGTTTCGAGCGGAGGGGCGGGTTGAGGTGAGGGCACTGACTAGTGGGAACGTGGGCCCAAGCGCTTTGGGGCGGGGGGCCGTCGAGGGCAGCGGGGGCTCAGAGGTCCCTGCCCCTTCTGCCGCCCTGAATGAGCGGCAGCGCCCCTAGTGCCCCGGTGGTGGAGGGGCAGAAGTGTTAGTCTGTCCCTGGGGCTCGGGGGTCCCCAATCCCCAGTGTTGCAGCCCCAGGCCCTTTGAAAGGGGCCTCTCGGGGACTGACCTAGGGTCAGGGTTACCAAGCAGGATGCCGGCAGGCCCGAAATGCCCGCTGTGCAGCGAGTGGAGGGGCGGGCAGAATGAGGGCGCTGGCGAGCGGGAGCCTGGGCTCAAACATTTGGCGGGGGGTCCTTCGAAGGTAGCCGGGAGCTCAGAGGGCCCTGCCCGTTCTCCCGCCCTGTATGACCGGTGGGCCCCCTAGAGGCCCAGGTGGCGGGGGGCTGCAGGGTGAGTCCGGCGCTGGGTCTCGGGTCCCCAATTTCCGGCGCTGAGGCGCCGGGCCCCTTGGGTGGGGCCCTTCAGGAGCCCACCTAGACTTAGTGTTAGCCCCCGTGAGGCCGGCAAGCCGGACCTGCTGGATGTGCGGCGAGCAGAGGGGGAGGCTGAGTTGAGGGCGCTGAGGAGTGGGAGCGTGGGCCCAACCGTTTTGGTGCAGGGGCCTTCGAAGGTCATCAGGGGCTAGGAGGGCCCTGCTCCTTCTCCCGCCTGAATGACCGGCGGCGCCCCTAGCGGCCGGAGTGGTGGGGGGCTGCAGGCTGATTCCACCGCTGGGGTTCAGTGGTTCCCAATCCCTGGCGTTGGGTCGCCAAGCCCCTTGGGAGGGGCCCCTCGGGTACCCACCTAGGGTTCAGCTTAGCCCCCAGGAGGCCGGCAGGTCCAATCCGCCTGCTGTGTTTCGAGCGGAGGGGCGGGTTGAGGTGAGGGCGCTGACAAGTGGGAACGTGGGCCCAAGCGCTTTGGGGCGGGGGGGCCATCGAAGGTCGGCGGGGGCTCGGAGGGCCCTGCCCCTTCTCCCGCCTGAATGACCGGCGGCGCCCCTAGCGGCCCAGGTGGCGGGGGGCTGCGGGTACAGTCTGGCGCTCCGTCTCGGGTCCCTAATCCCCGGAGTTTGGGCGCCAGGCCCTTTGGGAGGGGCCCCTCAGGAGCCCACCTAGAGTTAGGGTTAGCCCCCAGGAGGCCGGCAAGCCCTATCTGCTGGATGTGCGGCGAGCGGAGGGGCAGGCCGAGCTGAGGGCGCTGAGGAGTGGGAGCGTGGGCCCAAGCGTTTTGGTGCTGGGGGCCTTCTAATGTCGTCAGGGGCTCGGAGGGCCCTACCCGTTCGACCCTGAATGACTGGCGGCGCCCCTAGCGGCCCGGGTGGCGGGGGGCTGCAGGGTGAGTCCAGTGCTGGGGTTCGGAGGTTCCCAATCTCCAGCGTTGGGGCGCCAAGCCCCTTGGGATGGGCCCTTGGGGGACCGACCTAGGGTTAGGATTAGCCTCCAGGAGTACGGCAGGTCCGATCCGCCTGCTGTGTTTCGAGCGGAGGGGCGGGTTGAGGTGAGGGCGCTGACTAGTGGGAACGTGGGCCCAAGCGCTTTGGGGAGCGGGTGCATCGACGGTCGGGGGGGCTGGGAGGGCCCTGTGAGTTCTCCTGCCCCGAATGAGCGGCAGCGCCCCTAGTGGCCCAGGTGGTGGAGGGGCAACAGTGTTAGTCAGGCCCTGGGGCTCGGGGGTCCCCAATCCCCAGCGTTGCATCCCCAGGCCCCTTGTCAGGGGCCTCTAGGGGACTGACCTAGGGTTAGGGTTAGCAAGCAGGATGCCGGCAGGCCCGAAATGCCGGCTGTGCGGTGAGTGGAGGGGTGGGTGGAGTGAGGGCGCTGGCGAGCAGAAGCCTGGGCCCAAACATTTTGGCGCAGGGGGCCTTCGAAGGTCGCTGGGGGCTCAGAGGGCCCTGCCCGTTCTCCCCCCCTGAATAACCGGCGGGCCCCCTAACGGCCCAGGGGGTGGGGGGCTGCAGGGTGAATCCGGCGCTGGGTCTCGGGTCCCCAGTCCCTGGCGTTGGGATGCCAAGCACCTTGGGATGGGCCCCTCGGGGACCCACCTACGGTTTGGGTTAGCCCCCAGGAGGCCATCAGGCCCAATCCCCTGGCTGTGTAGCGCGCGTTGCGGCGGGCCAGGGGAGGGAGCTGGCGAGCGGGACCGTGGGCCCACAAGTTTTGGCGCGGGGCGGGGCCTTCGAAGGTCGTCAGGGGCTTGTAGGGCCCTGCCCCTTTTACCGCCTGAATGACCGGCAGCGCCAATAACGGCCGGGGTGGCGGTGGGGCGGAGGGTGAGTCCAGCGCTGGGTCTCGGGTCCCCAATCTCAGGCGTTGGGGCGCCAGGCCCCTTGCGAGGGGCCCCTAAGGAGCCCACCTAGAGTTAGGGTTAGCCCCCAGGAGGCCGGCAAGCCCTATCTGCTGGATGTGCGGCGAGCGGAGGGGCAGGCCGAGCTGAGGGCGCTGAGGAGTTGGAGCGTGGGCCCAAGCATTTTGGTGCGGGGGGGCCTTCGAATGTCATCAGGGGCTCGGAGTGCCCTGCACGTTCTCCCGCTCTGAATGATTGGCGGCGCCAATAACGGCCTGGGTGGCGGTGGGGCGGAGGGTGAGTCCAGCGCTGGGGCTCGGGGGTCCCAATCCCCAGGGTTGCGGTGCCAGGCCCCTTGGGAGGGGCCCCTTGGGGGCAGAACTAGGGTTAGGATTAGCCCCCAGGAGGCCGGCAGGCAGGATCCTTTGGCGCTGTCGAGCAGGGGGGCGGGCCGAGGGGAGGGCGCTGGAGAGCGGGAGCGTGGGCCCAAGTGTTTTGGCGCAGGGGGCCTTCGAAGCTCGCCTGGGGCTCGGAGGGCCCTACCTGTTCTCCTGCCCTGAATGACCGGCGGCGCCCCAAGCGGCCCGGATGGCGGGGGGCTGCAGGGTGAGTCCAGCGCTGGGGTTTGGAGGTTCCCAATCCCCGGCGTTGGGGCGCCAAGCCCCTTGGGATGGGCCCCTCGGGGACCCACCTAGGGTTTGCGTTAGCCCCCAGGAGGCCGTCAGGCCCAATCCCCTGGCTGTGTAGTGCGCGGAGGGGCGGGCCGAGGGGATGGAGCTGGCGAGCGGGACCGCGGGCCCACAGGTTTTGGCGCGGGGGCCTTCGAAGGAGGTCGGGGGCTCAGAGGGCCCTGCCCCTTCTCCTGCCTGAATGACCGGCGGCGCCCCTAGCAGCCCGGGTGCCAGGGGCCTGCAGGGTGAGTCCGGCCCTGTGGCTAGGAGGTACAGGATCCCCGGCGTGCCTCGCAAGGCCCCTTGGGAGGGGCCCCTCGGGGACCGACCTAGGGTTAGGGTTAGCCCCCAGGAGGCCAGCAGGTCTGATCCGCCTGCTGTTTTTTGAGCGGAGCGGCATGTTGAGGTGAGGGCGCTGACTAGTGGGAACGTGAGCCCAAGCGCGTTGGGGCGGGGGGGCCATCGAAGGTCGGCGGGGGCTTGGAGGGCCCTACCCCTTCTCCCTCCTAAATGACCGGCGGCGCCCCTGCGGCCCAGGTGGCGGGGGGCTGCGGGTAAAGTCCGGCGCTCGGTCTCGGGTCCCCAATCCCAGGCGTTGGGGCACCAGGCCCCTTGGGTGGGGCCCCTCAGGAACCCACCTAGAGTTCGGGTTAGCCCCCAGTAGTCCCGCAAGCCCGATCTGCTGGATGTGCGGCGAGCGGAGGGGCAGGCCGAGCTGAGGGCGCTGAGGACTGGGAGCGTTGGCCCAAGCGTTTTGGCGCGGGGGGCCTTCAAAAGTCGTCAGGGGCTCGGAGTGCACTGCACGTTCTCCCGCTCTGAATGATCGGCAGCGCCAATAAGGGCCTGGGTGGCGGTGGGGCGAAGGGTGAGTCCAGCGCTGGGGCTCGGGGGTCCCAATCCCCGGCGTTGCGGTGCTAGGCCCCTTGGGAGGGGCCCCTCGGGGCCGAACAAAGGTTAGGATTAGCCCCCAGGAGGCCGGCAGGCAGGATCCACGGCCGGTGTGGCGAGCGGAGGGGGGGGCGGCCGGAGGGGAGGGCGCTGGAGAGCGGAGCGTGGCCCCAAGTGTTTTGGCGCAGGGGGCCTTCGAAGCTCCCCGGGGCCTCAGAGGGCCCTACCCGTTCTCCCCCCCTGAATGACCGGCGGCGCCCCTAGCGGCCCGGGTGCCGGGGGGCTGCAGGGTGAGTCCAGCGCTGGGGTTTGGAGGTTCCCTATCCCCGCCATTGGGGCGCCAAGCCCCTTGGGATGGGCCCCTCGGGGACCCACCTAGGGTTTGGGTTAGCCCCCAGGAGGCCTTCAGGCCCAATCCCCTGGCTGTGTGGCTCGCGGTGGGGCAGACCGAGGGGAGGGAGCTCGCTAGCGGGACCGTGGGCCCACAGGTTTTGGCGCGGGGCCTTCTAAGGAGGTCGGGGGCTCGGAGGGCCCTGCCCCTTCTCCCGCCTGAATAACCTGCGGCGCCCCTAGCAGCCCGGGTGCCAGGGGGCTGCAGGGTGAGTCCGGCCCTGGGGCTAGGACGTCCAGGATCCCAGGCATGGCCGCGCAAGACCCTTTGGGAAGGGCCCCTCCGGGACCGCCCTCGGGTGAAGGTTACCCCCAGGTGGCCGGCAGGTCCGATCCGCCTGCTGTCTTTCGAGCGGAGGGGCCGGTTGAGGTGAGGGCGCTGACTAGTGGGAACAAGGGCCCAAGCGCTTTGGGGCGGGGGGCCATCGAAGCTCAGCGGGGGCTCAGAGGGCCCTGCCAGTTCTTCAGCCCTGAATGAGCGGCAGCGCCCCTAGTGGCCCAGGTGGTGGAGGGGCAGCAGTTTTAGTCTTGCCCTGGGGCTCGGGGGTCCCCAATGCCCGGAGTTGCGGTGCCAGGACCCTTGGGAGGGGCCCCTCGGGGGCCCACCTAGGGTTAGGATTAGCCCCCAGGACGCCGGCAGGCAGGATCCACCGGCGGTGTGGCGAGCCGAGGGTCCGGCCGATGGGAGGGCTCTGGAGAGTGGAGCGTGGGCCCAAGTGTTTTGGCGCAGGGGGTCTTCGAAGCTCCCCGGGGGCTCAGAGGGCCCTACCCGTTCTCCCCCCCTTAATGACCTGCAGCGCTCCTAGTGGCCCTGGTGGCGTGGGGCTGCAGGGTGAGTCCAGCGCTGGGGTTTGGAGATTCCCAATCCCCGGCGTTGGGGCGCCAAACCCCTTGGGATGGTCCCCTCGGGGACCCACCTAGGGTTTGCGTGAGCCCCCAGGAGGCCGTCAGGCCCAATCCCCTGGCTGTGTGGCGCACGGAGAGGCGGGCCGAGGGGACGGAGCTGGCGAGCGGGACCGTGGGCCCACAGGTTTTGGCGTGGGGGCCTTCGAAGATCCTCAGGGGCTAGTAGGGCCCTGCCCGTTCTCCCGCCTGAATGACCGGCGGCGCCCCTAGCGGCCCCGGTGCCGGGGGCTGCAGGTTGTGTCCGGCCCTGGGGCTAGGACGTCCAGGATCCCGGGCGTGGCTGAGCAAGGCCCCTTGGGAGGGGACGCTCGGGGACTGACCTAGGGTTAGGGTTAGCCCCCAGGAGGCCGGCAGGTCCGATCCGCCTGCTGTGTTTGGAGCGGAGGGGCAGGTTGAGGTGAGGGCGCTGTCTAGAGGGAACGTGGGCCCAAGCGCTTTGGGGCGGGGGGGCCATCGAAGGTCGGCGGGTGCTCGGAGGGCCCTGCCCCTTCTCCTGCCTGAATGACCGGCGGCGCCCCTAGTGCCCAGGTGGTGGAGGGGCAGCAGTGTTAGTCTGGCCCTGGGGCTCGGGGGTCCCCAATCCCCAGTGTTGCAGCCCCAGGCCCCTTGTCTGGGGCCTCTCGGGGACTACCTTAGGGTCAGGGTTAGCAAGCAGGATGCCGGCAGGCCCGAAATGCCCGCTGTGCAGCGAGTGGAGGGGAGGGCCGAATGAGGGGCCAGCGAGCGGGAGCCTGGGCCCAAACATTTGGCGGGGGTGCCTTCGAAGGTAGCCGGGAGCTCAGAGGGCCCTGCCCGTTCTCCCGCCCACATGACCGGTGGGCCCCCTAGAGGCCCAGGTGGCGGGGGGCTGCAGGGTGAGTCCGGCGCTGGGTCTCGGGTCCCCAATCCCAGGCGTTGGGGCGCCAGGCCCCTTGCGAGGGGCCCCTAAGGAGCCCACCTAGAGTTAGGGTTAGCCCCCAGGAGGCCTGCAAGCCCGATCTGCTGGATGTGCAGCGAGCGGAGGGGCAGGCCGAGCTGAGGGCGTTGAGGAGTGGGATCGGGGGCCCAAGAGTTTGGCGCGGGGGCCTTCGAAATGCGCCAGGGGCTCGGTGTGCCCTGCACATTCTCCCGCCCTGAATGACCAGCGGCGCCAATAAAGGCCCGGGTGGCGGTGGGGCGGAGGCTGAGTCCAGCGCTGGGGCGGGGGTCCCCAATCCCTGGCATTGCGGTGCCAGGCCCCTTGGGAGGAGCCCCTTGGGGGCCGACCTAGGGTTAGGATTAGCCCCGAGGAGGCCGGCAGGCAGGATCCAAGGGCGGTGTGGCGGGGGAGGGGCGGGCCGAGGGGAGGGCGCTGGTGAGTGGGAGCGTGGGCACAAGTGTTTTGGCGCAGGCAGCCTTCGAAGCTCGCCAGGGGCTCGGAGGGCCCTACCCGTTCTCCAGCCTGAATGACTGGCGGCGCCCCTAGCGGCCCGGGTGGTGGGGGGCTGCAGGGTGAGTCCAGCGCTGGGGTTCAGAGGTTCCCAATCCCCAGCGTTGGGGCGCCAAGCCCCTTGGGATGGGCCCTCCGGGGACCGACCTAGGGTTAGGATTAGCCTCCAGGAGTACGGCAGGTCCGATCCGCCTGCTGTGTTTCGAGCGGAGGGGCGGGTTGAGGTGAGGGCGCTGACTAGTGGGAACTTGGGCCCAGGCGCTTTGGGCAGCGGGTCCATCGACAGTCGGGTGGCTGGGAGGGCCCTGTAAGTTCTACTGCCCTGAATGAGCGGCAGCGCCCCTAGTGGCCCAGGTGGTGGAGGGGCAGCAGTGTTAGTTTTGCCCTGGGGTCGGGGGTCCCCCAATCCCCAGCGTTGCAGCCCCAGGCCCCTTGTCAGTGACCTCTCGGGGACTGACCTAGGGATAGGGTTAGCAAGCAGGATGCCGGCAGGCCCGAAATGCCGGCTGTGCGGTGAGTGGAGGGGCGGGCGCAGTGAGGGCGCTGGCGAGCAGAAGCCTGGGCCCAAACATTTTGGCGCAGGGGGTTTTCGAAGGTCGCTGGGGGCTCAGAGGGCCCTGCCCGTTCTCCCCCCTGAATAACCAGCGGGCCCGCTAGCGGCCCAGGGGCTGGGGGGCTGCAGGGTGAATTCGGCGCTGGGTCTCGGGTCCCCAGTCCCTGGCGTTGTGGCGCAAAGCACCTTGGGATGGGCCCCTCGGGGACCCACCTAGGGTATGGGTTAGCCCCCAGGAGGCCATCAGGCCCAATCCCCTGGCTGTGTAGCGCACGTTGCGGCGGGCCAGGGGAGGGAGCTGGCGAGCGGGACCGTGGGCCCACAGGTTTTGGCGCGGGGGGGCCTTCGAAGGTCGTTAGGGGCTTGTAGGGCCCTCCCCCTTCTACCGCCTGAATGACCGGCGGCGCTCCTAGCGGCCCGGGTGGCGGTTGGCAGCAGGGTGAGTCCGGCCCTGGGGCTAGGACGTCCAGGATCCCGGGCATGGCGGCGCAAAGCCCCTTGGGAGGGGCCCCTCGGGAACAGACCTAGGGTTAGGGTTAGCCCCCAGGAGGCCGGCAGGTCCTATCCGGCTGCTGTGTTTCGAGCAGAGGGGCGGGTTGAGGTGAGGGCGCTGACTAGTGGGAACGTGGGCCCAAGCGCTTTGGGGCAGGGGTCCATCGAATGTCGAAGGGGGCTTGGAAGGCCCTGCCCCTTCTCCAGCCCTGAATGAGAGACAGCGCTCCTAGTGGCCCAGGTGGTGGACGGCAGTAGTGTTAGTTTGGCCCTGGGGTTCGGGGGTCCCCAATCCCCAGCGTTGCAGCCCCAGGCCCCTTGTCAGGGGCCTCTCCGGGACTGACCTAGGGTTAGGGTTAGCAAGCAGAATGCCGGCAGGCCCGAAATGCCGGCTGTGTGGCGAGTGGAGGGGCCGGCGGAGTGAGGGCGCTGGCAAGCAGAAGCCTGGGCCCAAACATTTTGGCGCGGGGGGCCTTCGAAGGTCGCTGGGGGCTCAGAGGGCCCTGCCCGTTCTCCCCCCCTGAATGACCGGCGGCGGCTGAAGCGGCCCGGGTGGCGGGGGGCTGCAGGGTGAGTCCAGCGCTGGGGTTTGGAGGTTCCCAATCCCGACGTTGGGGCGCCAAGCCCCTTGGGATGGGCCCCTCGGGGACCCACCTAGGGTTTGCGTTAGCCCCCAGGAGGCCGTCAGGCCCAATCCCCTGGCTGTGTGGCACGCGGTGGGGCGGGCCGATGAGACAGAGCTGGCGAGCGGGACCGTGGACCCACAAGTTTTGGCGTGGGGGCCTTCGAAGGTCCTCAGGGGCTAGGAGGGCCCTGCCCCTTCTCCCACCTGAATGACCGGTGGCGCCCCTAGCGGCCGGAGTGGCGGGGGGGCTGCAGGCTGATTCCACCGCTGGGGTTCAGTGGTTCCCAGTCCCTGGCGTTGGGTCGCCAAGCCCCTTGGGAGGGGCCCCTCGGGGACCCACCTACGGTTCAGCTTAGCCCCCTGGAGGCCTGCAGGTCCAATCCGCCTGCTGTGTTTCGAGCGGAGGGGCGGGTTGAGGTGAGGGCACTGACTAGTGGGAACGTGGGCCCAAGCGCTTTGGGGCGGGGGGCCGTCGAGGGCAGCGGGGGCTCAGAGGTCCCTGCCCCTTCTGCCGCCCTGAATGAGCGGCAGCGCCCCTAGTGCCCCGGTGGTGGAGGGGCAGAAGTGTTAGTCTGTCCCTGGGGCTCGGGGGTCCCCAATCCCCAGTGTTGCAGCCCCAGGCCCTTTGAAAGGGGCCTCTCGGGGACTGACCTAGGGTCAGGGTTACCAAGCAGGATGCCGGCAGGCCCGAAATGCCCGCTGTGCAGCGAGTGGAGGGGCGGGCAGAATGAGGGCGCTGGCGAGCGGGAGCCTGGGCTCAAACATTTGGCGGGGGGTCCTTCGAAGGTAGCCGGGAGCTCAGAGGGCCCTGCCCGTTCTCCCGCCCTGTATGACCGGTGGGCCCCCTAGAGGCCCAGGTGGCGGGGGGCTGCAGGGTGAGTCCGGCGCTGGGTCTCGGGTCCCCAATTTCCGGCGCTGAGGCGCCGGGCCCCTTGGGTGGGGCCCTTCAGGAGCCCACCTAGACTTAGTGTTAGCCCCCGTGAGGCCGGCAAGCCGGACCTGCTGGATGTGCGGCGAGCAGAGGGGTAGGCTGAGTTGAGGGCGCTGAGGAGTGGGAGCGTGGGCCCAACCGTTTTGGTGCGGGGGCCTTCGAAGGTCATCAGGGGCTAGGAGGGCCCTGCTCCTTCTCCCGCCTGAATGACCGGCGGCGCCCCTAGCGGCCGGAGTGGTGGGGGGCTGCAGGCTGATTCCACCGCTGGGGTTCAGTGGTTCCCAATCCCTGGCGTTGGGTCGCCAAGCCCCTTGGGAGGGGCCCCTCGGGTACCCACCTAGGGTTCAGCTTAGCCCCCAGGAGGCCGGCAGGTCCAATCCGCCTGCTGTGTTTCGAGCGGAGGGGCGGGTTGAGGTGAGGGCGCTGACAAGTGGGAACGTGGGCCCAAGCGCTTTGGGGCGGGGGGGCCATCGAAGGTCGGCGGGGGCTCGGAGGGCCCTGCCCCTTCTCCCGCCTGAATGACCGGCGGCGCCCCTAGCGGCCCAGGTGGCGGGGGGCTGCGGGTACAGTCTGGCGCTCCATCTCGGGTCCCTAATCCCCGGAGTTTGGGCGCCAGGCCCTTTGGGAGGGGCCCCTCAGGAGCCCACCTAGAGTTAGGGTTAGCCCCCAGGAGGCCGGCAAGCCCTATCTGCTGGATGTGCGGTGAGCGGAGGGGCAGGCCGAGCTGAGGGCGCTGAGGAGTGGGAGCGTGGGCCCAAGCGTTTTGGTGCTGGGGGCCTTCTAATGTCGTCAGGGGCTCGGAGGGCCCTACCCGTTCGACCCTGAATGACTGGCGGCGCCCCTAGCGGCCCGGGTGGCGGGGGGCTGCAGGGTGAGTCCAGTGCTGGGGTTCGGAGGTTCCCAATCTCCAGCGTTGGGGCGCCAAGCCCCTTGGGATGGGCCCTTGGGGGACCGACCTAGGGTTAGGATTAGCCTCCAGGAGTACGGCAGGTCCGATCCGCCTGCTGTGTTTCGAGCGGAGGGGCGGGTTGAGGTGAGGGCGCTGACTAGTGGGAACGTGGGCCCAAGCGCTTTGGGGAGCGGGTGCATCGACGGTCGGGGGGGGCTGGGAGGGCCCTGTGAGTTCTCCTGCCCCGAATGAGCGGCAGCGCCCCTAGTGGCCCAGGTGGTGGAGGGGCAACAGTGTTAGTCAGGCCCTGGGGCTCGGGGGTCCCCAATCCCCAGCGTTGCATCCCCAGGCCCCTTGTCAGGGGCCTCTCGGGGACTGACCTAGGGTTAGGGTTAGCAAGCAGGATGCCGGCAGGCCCGAAATGCCGGCTGTGCGGCGAGTGGAGGGGTGGGCGGAGTGAGGGCGCTGGCGAGCAGAAGCCTGGGCCCAAACATTTTGGCGCAGGGGGCCTTCGAAGGTCGCTGGGGGCTCAGAGGGCCCTGCCCGTTCTCCCCCCCTGAATAACCGGCGGGCCCCCTAACGGCCCAGGGGGTGGGGGGCTGCAGGGTGAATCCGGCGCTGGGTCTCGGGTCCCCAGTCCCTGGCGTTGGGATGCCAAGCACCTTGGGATGGGCCCCTCGGGGACCCACCTACGGTTTGGGTTAGCCCCCAGGAGGCCATCAGGCCCAATCCCCTGGCTGTGTAGCGCGCGTTGCGGCGGGCCAGGGGAGGGAGCTGGCGAGCGGGACCGTGGGCCCACAAGTTTTGGCGCGGGGCGGGGCCTTCGAAGGTCGTCAGGGGCTTGTAGGGCCCTGCCCCTTTTACCGCCTGAATGACCGGCAGCGCCAATAACGGCCGGGGTGGCGGTGGGGCGGAGGGTGAGTCCAGCGCTGGGTCTCGGGTCCCCAATCTCAGGCGTTGGGGCGCCAGGCCCCTTGCGAGGGGCCCCTAAGGAGCCCACCTAGAGTTAGGGTTAGCCCCCAGGAGGCCGGCAAGCCCTATCTGCTGGATGTGCGGCGAGCGGAGGGGCAGGCCGAGCTGAGGGCGCTGAGGAGTTGGAGCGTGGGCCCAAGCATTTTGGTGCGGGGGGGCCTTCGAATGTCATCAGGGGCTCGGAGTGCCCTGCACGTTCTCCCGCTCTGAATGATTGGCGGCGCCAATAACGGCCTGGGTGGCGGTGGGGCGGAGGGTGAGTCCAGCGCTGGGGCTCGGGGGTCCCAATCCCCGGGGTTGCGGTGCCAGGCCCCTTGGGAGGGGCCCCTTGGGGGCAGAACTAGGGTTAGGATTAGCCCCCAGGAGGCCGGCAGGCAGGATCCTTTGGCGCTGTCGAGCAGGGGGGCGGGCCGAGGGGAGGGCGCTGGAGAGCGGGAGCGTGGGCCCAAGTGTTTTGGCGCAGGGGGCCTTCGAAGCTCGCCTGGGGCTCGGAGGGCCCTACCTGTTCTCCTGCCCTGAATGACCGGCGGCGCCCCAAGCGGCCCGGATGGCGGGGGGCTGCAGGGTGAGTCCAGCGCTGGGGTTTGGAGGTTCCCAATCCCCGGCGTTGGGGCGCCAAGCCCCTTGGGATGGGCCCCTCGGGGACCCACCTAGGGTTTGCGTTAGCCCCCAGGAGGCCGTCAGGCCCAATCCCCTGGCTGTGTGGTGCGCGGAGGGGCGGGCCGAGGGGATGGAGCTGGCGAGCGGGACCGCGGGCCCACAGGTTTTGGCGCGGGGGCCTTCGAAGGAGGTCGGGGGCTCAGAGGGCCCTGCCCCTTCTCCTGCCTGAATGACCGGCGGCGCCCCTAGCAGCCTGGGTGCCAGGGGCCTGCAGGGTGAGTCCGGCCCTGTGTCTAGGAGGTACAGGATCCCCGGCGTGCCTCGCAAGGCCCCTTGGGAGGGGCCCCTCGGGGACCGACCTAGGGTTAGGGTTAGCCCCCAGGAGGCCAGCAGGTCTGATCCGCCTGCTGTTTTTTGAGCGGAGCGGCATGTTGAGGTGAGGGCGCTGACTAGTGGGAACGTGAGCCCAAGCGCGTTGGGGCGGGGGGGCCATCGAAGGTCGGCGTGGGCTTGGAGGGCCCTACCCCTTCTCCCTCCTAAATGACCGGCGGCGCCCCTGCGGCCCAGGTGGCGGGGGGCTGCGGGTAAAGTCCGGCGCTCGGTCTCGGGTCCCCAATCCCAGGCGTTGGGGCACCAGGCCCCTTGGGTGGGGCCCCTCAGGAACCCACCTAGAGTTCGGGTTAGCCCCCAGTAGTCCCGCAAGCCCGATCTGCTGGATGTGCGGCGAGCGGAGGGGCAGGCCGAGCTGAGGGCGCTGAGGACTGGGAGCGTTGGCCCAAGCGTTTTGGCGCGGGGGGCCTTCAAAAGTCGTCAGGGGCTCGGAGTGCACTGCACGTTCTCCCGCTCTGAATGATCGGCAGCGCCAATAAGGGCCTGGGTGGCGGTGGGGCGAAGGGTGAGTCCAGCGCTGGGGCTCGGGGGTCCCAATCCCCGGCGTTGCGGTGCTAGGCCCCTTGGGAGGGGCCCCTCGGGGCCGAACAAAGGTTAGGATTAGCCCCCAGGAGGCCGGCAGGCAGGATCCACGGCCGGTGTGGCGAGCGGAGGGGGGGGCGGCCGGAGGGGAGGGCGCTGGAGAGCGGAGCGTGGCCCCAAGTGTTTTGGCGCAGGGGGCCTTCGAAGCTCCCCGGGGCCTCAGAGGGCCCTACCCGTTCTCCCCCCCTGAATGACCGGCGGCGCCCCTAGCGGCCCGGGTGCCGGGGGGCTGCAGGGTGAGTCCAGCGCTGGGGTTTGGAGGTTCCCTATCCCCGCCATTGGGGCGCCAAGCCCCTTGGGATGGGCCCCTCGGGGACCCACCTAGGGTTTGGGTTAGCCCCCAGGAGGCCTTCAGGCCCAATCCCCTGGCTGTGTGGCTCGCGGTGGGGCAGACCGAGGGGAGGGAGCTCGCTAGCGGGACCGTGGGCCCACAGGTTTTGGCGCGGGGCCTTCTAAGGAGGTCGGGGGCTCGGAGGGCCCTGCCCCTTCTCCCGCCTGAATAACCTGCGGCGCCCCTAGCAGCCCGGGTGCCAGGGGGCTGCAGGGTGAGTCCGGCCCTGGGGCTAGGACGTCCAGGATCCCAGGCATGGCCGCGCAAGACCCTTTGGGAGGGGCCCCTCCGGGACCGCCCTAGGGTGAAGGTTACCCCCAGGTGGCCGGCAGGTCCGATCCGCCTGCTGTCTTTCGAGCGGAGGGGCCGGTTGAGGTGAGGGCGCTGACTAGTGGGAACAAGGGCCCAAGCGCTTTGGGGCGGGGGGCCATCGAAGCTCAGTGGGGGCTCAGAGGGCCCTGCCAGTTCTTCAGCCCTGAATGAGCGGCAGCGCCCCTAGTGGCCCAGGTGGTGGAGGGGCAGCAGTTTTAGTCTTGCCCTGGGGCTCGGGGGTCCCCAATGCCCGGAGTTGCGGTGCCAGGACCCTTGGGAGGGGCCCCTCGGGGGCCCACCTAGGGTTAGGATTAGCCCCCAGGACGCCGGCAGGCAGGATCCACCGGCGGTGTGGCGAGCCGAGGGTCCGGCCGAGGGGAGGGCGCTGGAGAGTGGAGCGTGGGCCCAAGTGTTTTGGCGCAGGGGGTCTTCGAAGCTCCCCGGGGGCTCAGAGGGCCCTACCCGTTCTCCCCCCCTGAATGACCGGTGGCGCCCCTAGCGGCCCGGTTGGCGGGGGGCTGCAGGGTGAGTCCAGCGCTGGGGTTTGGAGGTTCCCAATCCCCAGCGTTGGGGTGCCAAGATACTTGGGATGGGCCCCTCTGGGACCCACCTAGGGTTTGCGTTAGCCCCCAGGAGGCCGTCAGGCCCAATCCCCTGGCTGTGTGGCGCGCGGTGGGGCGGGCCGAGTGGACGGAGCTGGCGAGCGGGACCGTGGGCCCACAGGTTTTGGCGTGGGGGACTTCGAAGATCCTCAGGGGCTAGGAGGGCCCTGTCCCTTCTCCCGCCTGAATGACCGGCGGCGCCCCTAGCGGCCCGGGTGGCGGGGGCTTCAGGGTGTGTCCGGCCCTGGGGCTAGGACGTCCAGGAACCCGGGCGTGGCAGCGCAAGGCCCCTTGGGAGGGGCCCCTCGGGGACCAACGAGGGTTAGGGTTAGCCCCCAGGAGCCCGTCAGGCCCAATCCCCTGGCTGTGTGGCACGCGGTGGGCGGGCCGAGGGGACTCAGCTGGCGAGCGGGACCGTGGGCCCACAGGTTTTGGCGTGGGGGACTTCGAAGATCCTCAGGGGCTAGGAGGGCCCTGCCCCTTCTCCCGCCCCGTATGACCGGTGGGCCCCCTGGAGGCCCAGGTGGCGGGGGGCTGCAGGGTGAGTCCGGCGCTGGGTCTCGGGTCCCAAACCTCCGCCGCTGTGGCGCCAGGCACCTTGTGTGGGGCCCCTCAGGAGCCCACCTAGAGTTATTGTTAGCCCCCGGGAGGCCGGCAAGCCCGACCTGCTGGATGTGCGGCGAGCAGAGGGGTAGGCCGAGCTGAGGGCGCTGAGGAGTGGGAGCGTAGGCCCAACCGTTTTGGCGCGGGGGGGGCCTTCGAAGGTTGCCTGGGGCACAGAGGGCCCTGCCCATTCTCACGCCCTGAATGACCGGTGGGCCCCCTAGCGGCCCAGGTGGTGGGGGGCTGCGGGTAAAGTCCGGCCCTTGGTCTCGGGTCCCCAATCCCCGGCGTTGGGGCGCCAGGCCCCTTGGGTGGGGCCCCTCAGGAGCCCACCTAGAGTTAAGGTTAGCCCCCAGGACTCCTGCAAGCCCGATCTGCTGGAGGTACGGCGAACGGAGGGGCAGGCCGAGCTGAGGGCGCTGAGGAGTGGGAACGTGGGCCCAAGCGTTTTGGCACGGGGGGCCTTCGAAAGTCTCAGGGGCTCGGAGTGCCCTGCACGTTCTCCCACTCTGAATGACCGGCGGCGCCAATAACGGCCTGGGTGGCGGTGGGGCAGAGGGTGAGTCCAGTGCTGGGGCTCGGGGGTCCCAATCCCCGGCGTTGCGGTGCCAGACCCCTTGGGAGTGGCCCCTCGGGTGCCGAACAAGGGTTAGGATTAGCCCCCAGGAGGCCGGCAGGCAGGATCCAGGGGCGGTGTGGCGAGCGGGGGGGGGGCCGGAGGGGAGGGCACTGGAGAGCGGAGTGTGGGCCCAAGTGTTTTGGCGCACGGGGCCTTCGAAGCTCCCCGGGAATTCGGAGGGCCTTACCCGTTCTCCCCCCCTTAATGACCGGCGGCGCTCCTAGTGGCCCTGGTGGCGTGGGGCTGCAGGGTGAGTCCAGCGCTGGGGTTTGGAGATTCCCAATCCCCGGCGTTGGGGCGCCAAACCCCTTGGGATGGTCCCCTCGGGGACCCACCTAGGGTTTGCGTGAGCCCCCAGGAGGCCGTCAGGCCCAATCCCCTGGCTGTGTGGCGCGCGGAGGGGCGGGCCGAGGGGACGGAGCTGGCGAGCGGGACCGTGGGCCCACAGGTTTTGGCGTGGGGGCCTTCGAAGATCCTCAGGGGCTAGTAGGGCCCTGCCCGTTCTCCCGCCTGAATGACCGGCGGCGCCCCTAGCGGCCCCGGTGCCGGGGGCTGCAGGTTGTGTCCGGCCCTGGGGCTAGGACGTCCAGGATCCCGGGCGTGGCTGAGCAAGGCCCCTTGGGAGGGGACGCTCGGGGACTGACCTAGGGTTAGGGTTAGCCCCCAGGAGGCCGGCAGGTCCGATCCGCCTGCTGTGTTTGGAGCGGAGGGGCAGGTTGAGGTGAGGGCGCTGTCTAGAGGGAACGTGGGCCCAAGCGCTTTGGGGCGGGGGGGCCATCGAAGGTCGGCGGGTGCTCGGAGGGCCCTGCCCCTTCTCCTGCCTGAATGACCGGCGGCGCCCCTAGTGCCCAGGTGGTGGAGGGGCAGCAGTGTTAGTCTGGCCCTGGGGCTCGGGGGTCCCCAATCCCCAGTGTTGCAGCCCCAGGCCCCTTGTCTGGGGCCTCTCGGGGACTACCTTAGGGTCAGGGTTAGCAAGCAGGATGCCGGCAGGCCCGAAATGCCCGCTGTGCAGCGAGTGGAGGGGAGGGCCGAATGAGGGGCCAGCGAGCGGGAGCCTGGGCCCAAACATTTGGCGGGGGTGCCTTCGAAGGTAGCCGGGAGCTCAGAGGGCCCTGCCCGTTCTCCCGCCCACATGACCGGTGGGCCCCCTAGAGGCCCAGGTGGCGGGGGGCTGCAGGGTGAGTCCGGCGCTGGGTCTCGGGTCCCCAATCCCAGGCGTTGGGGCGCCAGGCCCCTTGCGAGGGGCCCCTAAGGAGCCCACCTAGAGTTAGGGTTAGCCCCCAGGAGGCCTGCAAGCCCGATCTGCTGGATGTGCAGCGAGCGGAGGGGCAGGCCGAGCTGAGGGCGTTGAGGAGTGGGATCGGGGGCCCAAGAGTTTGGCGCGGGGGCCTTCGAAATGCGCCAGGGGCTCGGTGTGCCCTGCACATTCTCCCGCCCTGAATGACCAGCGGCGCCAATAAAGGCCCGGGTGGCGGTGGGGCGGAGGCTGAGTCCAGCGCTGGGGCGGGGGTCCCCAATCCCTGGCATTGCGGTGCCAGGCCCCTTGGGAGGAGCCCCTTGGGGGCCGACCTAGGGTTAGGATTAGCCCCGAGGAGGCCGGCAGGCAGGATCCACGGGCGGTGTGGCGGGGGAGGGGCGGGCCGAGGGGAGGGCGCTGGTGAGTGGGAGCGTGGGCACAAGTGTTTTGGCGCAGGCAGCCTTCGAAGCTCGCCAGGGGCTCGGAGGGCCCTACCCGTTCTCCAGCCTGAATGACTGGCGGCGCCCCTAGCGGCCCGGGTGGTGGGGGGCTGCAGGGTGAGTCCAGCGCTGGGGTTCAGAGGTTCCGAATCCCCAGCGTTGGGGCGCCAAGCCCCTTGGGATGGGCCCTCCGGGGACCGACCTAGGGTTAGGATTAGCCTCCAGGAGTACGGCAGGTCCGATCCGCCTGCTGTGTTTCGAGCGGAGGGGCGGGTTGAGGTGAGGGCGCTGACTAGTGGGAACTTGGGCCCAGGCGCTTTGGGCAGCGGGTCCATCGACAGTCGGGTGGCTGGGAGGGCCCTGTAAGTTCTACTGCCCTGAATGAGCGGCAGCGCCCCTAGTGGCCCAGGTGGTGGAGGGGCAGCAGTGTTAGTTTTGCCCTGGGGTCGGGGGTCCCCCAATCCCCAGCGTTGCAGCCCCAGGCCCCTTGTCAGTGACCTCTCGGGGACTGACCTAGGGATAGGGTTAGCAAGCAGGATGCCGGCAGGCCCGAAATGCCGGCTGTGCGGTGAGTGGAGGGGCGGGCGCAGTGAGGGCGCTGGCGAGCAGAAGCCTGGGCCCAAACATTTTGGCGCAGGGGGTTTTCGAAGGTCGCTGGGGGCTCAGAGGGCCCTGCCCGTTCTCCCCCCTGAATAACCAGCGGGCCCGCTAGCGGCCCAGGGGCTGGGGGGCTGCAGGGTGAATTCGGCGCTGGGTCTCGGGTCCCCAGTCCCTGGCGTTGTGGCGCAAAGCACCTTGGGATGGGCCCCTCGGGGACCCACCTAGGGTATGGGTTAGCCCCCAGGAGGCCATCAGGCCCAATCCCCTGGCTGTGTAGCGCACGTTGCGGCGGGCCAGGGGAGGGAGCTGGCGAGCGGGACCGTGGGCCCACAGGTTTTGGCGCGGGGGGGCCTTCGAAGGTCGTTAGGGGCTTGTAGGGCCCTCCCCCTTCTACCGCCTGAATGACCGGCGGCGCTCCTAGCGGCCCGGGTGGCGGTTGGCAGCAGGGTGAGTCCGGCCCTGGGGCTAGGACGTCCAGGATCCCGGGCATGGCGGCGCAAAGCCCCTTGGGAGGGGCCCCTCGGGAACAGACCTAGGGTTAGGGTTAGCCCCCAGGAGGCCGGCAGGTCCTATCCGGCTGCTGTGTTTCGAGCAGAGGGGCGGGTTGAGGTGAGGGCGCTGACTAGTGGGAACGTGGGCCCAAGCGCTTTGGGGCAGGGGTCCATCGAATGTCGAAGGGGGCTTGGAAGGCCCTGCCCCTTCTCCAGCCCTGAATGAGAGACAGCGCTCCTAGTGGCCCAGGTGGTGGACGGCAGTAGTGTTAGTTTGGCCCTGGGGTTCGGGGGTCCCCAATCCCCAGCGTTGCAGCCCCAGGCCCCTTGTCAGGGGCCTCTCCGGGACTGACCTAGGGTTAGGGTTAGCAAGCAGAATGCCGGCAGGCCCGAAATGCCGGCTGTGTGGCGAGTGGAGGGGCCGGCGGAGTGAGGGCGCTGGCAAGCAGAAGCCTGGGCCCAAACATTTTGGCGCGGGGGGCCTTCGAAGGTCGCTGGGGGCTCAGAGGGCCCTGCCCGTTCTCCCCCCCTGAATGACCGGCGGCGGCTGAAGCGGCCCGGGTGGCGGGGGGCTGCAGGGTGAGTCCAGCGCTGGGGTTTGGAGGTTCCCAATCCCGACGTTGGGGCGCCAAGCCCCTTGGGATGGGCCCCTCGGGGACCCACCTAGGGTTTGCGTTAGCCCCCAGGAGGCCGTCAGGCCCAATCCCCTGGCTGTGTGGCACGCGGTGGGGCGGGCCGATGAGACAGAGCTGGCGAGCGGGACCGTGGACCCACAAGTTTTGGCGTGGGGGCCTTCGAAGGTCCTCAGGGGCTAGGAGGGCCCTGCCCCTTCTCCCACCTGAATGACCGGTGGCGCCCCTAGCGGCCGGAGTGGCGGGGGGGCTGCAGGCTGATTCCACCGCTGGGGTTCAGTGGTTCCCAGTCCCTGGCGTTGGGTCGCCAAGCCCCTTGGGAGGGGCCCCTCGGGGACCCACCTACGGTTCAGCTTAGCCCCCTGGAGGCCTGCAGGTCCAATCCGCCTGCTGTGTTTCGAGCGGAGGGGCGGGTTGAGGTGAGGGCACTGACTAGTGGGAACGTGGGCCCAAGCGCTTTGGGGCGGGGGGCCGTCGAGGGCAGCGGGGGCTCAGAGGTCCCTGCCCCTTCTGCCGCCCTGAATGAGCGGCAGCGCCCCTAGTGCCCCGGTGGTGGAGGGGCAGAAGTGTTAGTCTGTCCCTGGGGCTCGGGGGTCCCCAATCCCCAGTGTTGCAGCCCCAGGCCCTTTGAAAGGGGCCTCTCGGGGACTGACCTAGGGTCAGGGTTACCAAGCAGGATGCCGGCAGGCCCGAAATGCCCGCTGTGCAGCGAGTGGAGGGGCGGGCAGAATGAGGGCGCTGGCGAGCGGGAGCCTGGGCTCAAACATTTGGCGGGGGGTCCTTCGAAGGTAGCCGGGAGCTCAGAGGGCCCTGCCCGTTCTCCCGCCCTGTATGACCGGTGGGCCCCCTAGAGGCCCAGGTGGCGGGGGGCTGCAGGGTGAGTCCGGCGCTGGGTCTCGGGTCCCCAATTTCCGGCGCTGAGGCGCCGGGCCCCTTGGGTGGGGCCCTTCAGGAGCCCACCTAGACTTAGTGTTAGCCCCCGTGAGGCCGGCAAGCCGGACCTGCTGGATGTGCGGCGAGCAGAGGGGTAGGCTGAGTTGAGGGCGCTGAGGAGTGGGAGCGTGGGCCCAACCGTTTTGGTGCGGGGGCCTTCGAAGGTCATCAGGGGCTAGGAGGGCCCTGCTCCTTCTCCCGCCTGAATGACCGGCGGCGCCCCTAGCGGCCGGAGTGGTGGGGGGCTGCAGGCTGATTCCACCGCTGGGGTTCAGTGGTTCCCAATCCCTGGCGTTGGGTCGCCAAGCCCCTTGGGAGGGGCCCCTCGGGTACCCACCTAGGGTTCAGCTTAGCCCCCAGGAGGCCGGCAGGTCCAATCCGCCTGCTGTGTTTCGAGCGGAGGGGCGAGTTGAGGTGAGGGCGCTGACAAGTGGGAACGTGGGCCCAAGCGCTTTGGGGCGGGGGGGCCATCGAAGGTCGGCGGGGGCTCGGAGGGCCCTGCCCCTTCTCCCGCCTGAATGACCGGCGGCGCCCCTAGCGGCCCAGGTGGCGGGGGGCTGCGGGTACAGTCTGGCGCTCCGTCTCGGGTCCCTAATCCCCGGAATTTGGGCGCCAGGCCCTTTGGGAGGGGCCCCTCAGGAGCCCACCTAGAGTTAGGGTTAGCCCCCAGGAGGCCGGCAAGCCCTATCTGCTGGATGTGCGGCGAGCGGAGGGGCAGGCCGAGCTGAGGGCGCTGAGGAGTGGGAGCGTGGGCCCAAGCGTTTTGGTGCTGGGGGCCTTCTAATGTCGTCAGGGGCTCGGAGGGCCCTACCCGTTCGACCCTGAATGACTGGCGGCGCCCCTAGCGGCCCGGGTGGCGGGGGGCTGCAGGGTGAGTCCAGTGCTGGGGTTCGGAGGTTCCCAATCTCCAGCGTTGGGGCGCCAAGCCCCTTGGGATGGGCCCTTGGGGGACCGACCTAGGGTTAGGATTAGCCTCCAGGAGTACGGCAGGTCCGATCCGCCTGCTGTGTTTCGAGCGGAGGGGCGGGTTGAGGTGAGGGCGCTGACTAGTGGGAACGTGGGCCCAAGCGCTTTGGGGAGCGGGTGCATCGACGGTCGGGGGGGCTGGGAGGGCCCTGTGAGTTCTCCTGCCCCGAATGAGCGGCAGCGCCCCTAGTGGCCCAGGTGGTGGAGGGGCAACAGTGTTAGTCAGGCCCTGGGGCTCGGGGGTCCCCAATCCCCAGCGTTGCATCCCCAGGCCCCTTGTCAGGGGCCTCTCGGGGACTGACCTAGGGTTAGGGTTAGCAAGCAGGATGCCGGCAGGCCCGAAATGCCGGCTGTGCGGCGAGTGGAGGGGTGGGCGGAGTGAGGGCGCTGGCGAGCAGAAGCCTGGGCCCAAACATTTTGGCGCAGGGGGCCTTCGAAGGTCGCTGGGGGCTCAGAGGGCCCTGCCCGTTCTCCCCCCCTGAATAACCGGCGGGCCCCCTAACGGCCCAGGGGGTGGGGGGCTGCAGGGTGAATCCGGCGCTGGGTCTCGGGTCCCCAGTCCCTGGCGTTGGGATGCCAAGCACCTTGGGATGGGCCCCTCGGGGACCCACCTACGGTTTGGGTTAGCCCCCAGGAGGCCATCAGGCCCAATCCCCTGGCTGTGTAGCGCGCGTTGCGGCGGGCCAGGGGAGGGAGCTGGCGAGCGGGACCGTGGGCCCACAAGTTTTGGCGCGGGGCGGGGCCTTCGAAGGTCGTCAGGGGCTTGTAGGGCCCTGCCCCTTTTACCGCCTGAATGACCGGCAGCGCCAATAACGGCCGGGGTGGCGGTGGGGCGGAGGGTGAGTCCAGCGCTGGGTCTCGGGTCCCCAATCTCAGGCGTTGGGGCGCCAGGCCCCTTGCGAGGGGCCCCTAAGGAGCCCACCTAGAGTTAGGGTTAGCCCCCAGGAGGCCGGCAAGCCCTATCTGCTGGATGTGCGGCGAGCGGAGGGGCAGGCCGAGCTGAGGGCGCTGAGGAGTTGGAGCGTGGGCCCAAGCATTTTGGTGCGGGGGGGCCTTCGAATGTCATCAGGGGCTCGGAGTGCCCTGCACGTTCTCCCGCTCTGAATGATTGGCGGCGCCAATAACGGCCTGGGTGGCGGTGGGGCGGAGGGTGAGTCCAGCGCTGGGGCTCGGGGGTCCCAATCCCCGGGGTTGCGGTGCCAGGCCCCTTGGGAGGGGCCCCTTGGGGGCAGAACTAGGGTTAGGATTAGCCCCCAGGAGGCCGGCAGGCAGGATCCTTTGGCGCTGTCGAGCAGGGGGGCGGGCCGAGGGGAGGGCGCTGGAGAGCGGGAGCGTGGGCCCAAGTGTTTTGGCGCAGGGGGCCTTCGAAGCTCGCCTGGGGCTCGGAGGGCCCTACCTGTTCTCCTGCCCTGAATGACCGGCGGCGCCCCAAGCGGCCCGGATGGCGGGGGGCTGCAGGGTGAGTCCAGCGCTGGGGTTTGGAGGTTCCCAATCCCCGGCGTTGGGGCGCCAAGCCCCTTGGGATGGGCCCCTCAGGGACCCACCTAGGGTTTGCGTTAGCCCCCAGGAGGCCGTCAGGCCCAATCCCCTGGCTGTGTGGTGCGCGGAGGGGCGGGCCGAGGGGATGGAGCTGGCGAGCGGGACCGCGGGCCCACAGGTTTTGGCGCGGGGGCCTTCGAAGGAGGTCGGGGGCTCAGAGGGCCCTGCCCCTTCTCCTGCCTGAATGACCGGCGGCGCCCCTAGCAGCCTGGGTGCCAGGGGCCTGCAGGGTGAGTCCGGCCCTGTGTCTAGGAGGTACAGGATCCCCGGCGTGCCTCGCAAGGCCCCTTGGGAGGGGCCCCTCGGGGACCGACCTAGGGTTAGGGTTAGCCCCCAGGAGGCCAGCAGGTCTGATCCGCCTGCTGTTTTTTGAGCGGAGCGGCATGTTGAGGTGAGGGCGCTGACTAGTGGGAACGTGAGCCCAAGCGCGTTGGGGCGGGGGGGCCATCGAAGGTCGGCGTGGGCTTGGAGGGCCCTACCCCTTCTCCCTCCTAAATGACCGGCGGCGCCCCTGCGGCCCAGGTGGCGGGGGGCTGCGGGTAAAGTCCGGCGCTCGGTCTCGGGTCCCCAATCCCAGGCGTTGGGGCACCAGGCCCCTTGGGTGGGGCCCCTCAGGAACCCACCTAGAGTTCGGGTTAGCCCCCAGTAGTCCCGCAAGCCCGATCTGCTGGATGTGCGGCGAGCGGAGGGGCAGGCCGAGCTGAGGGCGCTGAGGACTGGGAGCGTTGGCCCAAGCGTTTTGGCGCGGGGGGCCTTCAAAAGTCGTCAGGGGCTCGGAGTGCACTGCACGTTCTCCCGCTCTGAATGATCGGCAGCGCCAATAAGGGCCTGGGTGGCGGTGGGGCGAAGGGTGAGTCCAGCGCTGGGGCTCGGGGGTCCCAATCCCCGGCGTTGCGGTGCTAGGCCCCTTGGGAGGGGCCCCTCGGGGCCGAACAAAGGTTAGGATTAGCCCCCAGGAGGCCGGCAGGCAGGATCCACGGCCGGTGTGGCGAGCGGAGGGGGGGGCGGCCGGAGGGGAGGGCGCTGGAGAGCGGAGCGTGGCCCCAAGTGTTTTGGCGCAGGGGGCCTTCGAAGCTCCCCGGGGCCTCAGAGGGCCCTACCCGTTCTCCCCCCCTGAATGACCGGCGGCGCCCCTAGCGGCCCGGGTGCCGGGGGGCTGCAGGGTGAGTCCAGCGCTGGGGTTTGGAGGTTCCCTATCCCCGCCATTGGGGCGCCAAGCCCCTTGGGATGGGCCCCTCGGGGACCCACCTAGGGTTTGGGTTAGCCCCCAGGAGGCCTTCAGGCCCAATCCCCTGGCTGTGTGGCTCGCGGTGGGGCAGACCGAGGGGAGGGAGCTCGCTAGCGGGACCGTGGGCCCACAGGTTTTGGCGCGGGGCCTTCTAAGGAGGTCGGGGGCTCGGAGGGCCCTGCCCCTTCTCCCGCCTGAATAACCTGCGGCGCCCCTAGCAGCCCGGGTGCCAGGGGGCTGCAGGGTGAGTCCGGCCCTGGGGCTAGGACGTCCAGGATCCCAGGCATGGCCGCGCAAGACCCTTTGGGAGGGGCCCCTCCGGGACCGCCCTAGGGTGAAGGTTACCCCCAGGTGGCCGGCAGGTCCGATCCGCCTGCTGTCTTTCGAGCGGAGGGGCCGGTTGAGGTGAGGGCGCTGACTAGTGGGAACAAGGGCCCAAGCGCTTTGGGGCGGGGGGCCATCGAAGCTCAGTGGGGGCTCAGAGGGCCCTGCCAGTTCTTCAGCCCTGAATGAGCGGCAGCGCCCCTAGTGGCCCAGGTGGTGGAGGGGCAGCAGTTTTAGTCTTGCCCTGGGGCTCGGGGGTCCCCAATGCCCGGAGTTGCGGTGCCAGGACCCTTGGGAGGGGCCCCTCGGGGGCCCACCTAGGGTTAGGATTAGCCCCCAGGACGCCGGCAGGCAGGATCCACCGGCGGTGTGGCGAGCCGAGGGTCCGGCCGAGGGGAGGGCGCTGGAGAGTGGAGCGTGGGCCCAAGTGTTTTGGCGCAGGGGGTCTTCGAAGCTCCCCGGGGGCTCAGAGGGCCCTACCCGTTCTCCCCCCCTGAATGACCGGTGGCGCCCCTAGCGGCCCGGTTGGCGGGGGGCTGCAGGGTGAGTCCAGCGCTGGGGTTTGGAGGTTCCCAATCCCCAGCGTTGGGGTGCCAAGATCCTTGGGATGGGCCCCTCTGGGACCCACCTAGGGTTTGCGTTAGCCCCCAGGAGGCCGTCAGGCCCAATCCCCTGGCTGTGTGGCGCGCGGTGGGGCGGGCCGAGTGGACGGAGCTGGCGAGCGGGACCGTGGGCCCACAGTTTTTGGCGTGGGGGACTTCGAAGATCCTCAGGGGCTAGGAGGGCCCTGTCCCTTCTCCCGCCTGAATGACCGGCGGCGCCCCTAGCGGCCCGGGTGGCGGGGGCTTCAGGGTGTGTCCGGCCCTGGGGCTAGGACGTCCAGGAACCCGGGCGTGGCAGCGCAAGGCCCCTTGGGAGGGGCCCCTCGGGGACCAACGAGGGTTAGGGTTAGCCCCCAGGAGCCCGTCAGGCCCAATCCCCTGGCTGTGTGGCACGCGGTGGGCGGGCCGAGGGGACTCAGCTGGCGAGCGGGACCGTGGGCCCACAGGTTTTGGCGTGGGGGACTTCGAAGATCCTCAGGGGCTAGGAGGGCCCTGCCCCTTCTCCCGCCCCGTATGACCGGTGGGCCCCCTGGAGGCCCAGGTGGCGGGGGGCTGCAGGGTGAGTCCGGCGCTGGGTCTCGGGTCCCAAACCTCCGCCGCTGTGGCGCCAGGCACCTTGTGTGGGGCCCCTCAGGAGCCCACCTAGAGTTATTGTTAGCCCCCGGGAGGCCGGCAAGCCCGACCTGCTGGATGTGCGGCGAGCAGAGGGGTAGGCCGAGCTGAGGGCGCTGAGGAGTGGGAGCGTAGGCCCAACCGTTTTGGCGCGGGGGGGGCCTTCGAAGGTTGCCTGGGGCACAGAGGGCCCTGCCCATTCTCACGCCCTGAATGACCGGTGGGCCCCCTAGCGGCCCAGGTGGTGGGGGGCTGCGGGTAAAGTCCGGCCCTTGGTCTCGGGTCCCCAATCCCCGGCGTTGGGGCGCCAGGCCCCTTGGGTGGGGCCCCTCAGGAGCCCACCTAGAGTTAAGGTTAGCCCCCAGGACTCCTGCAAGCCCGATCTGCTGGAGGTACGGCGAACGGAGGGGCAGGCCGAGCTGAGGGCGCTGAGGAGTGGGAACGTGGGCCCAAGCGTTTTGGCACGGGGGGCCTTCGAAAGTCTCAGGGGCTCGGAGTGCCCTGCACGTTCTCCCACTCTGAATGACCGGCGGCGCCAATAACGGCCTGGGTGGCGGTGGGGCAGAGGGTGAGTCCAGTGCTGGGGCTCGGGGGTCCCAATCCCCGGCGTTGCGGTGCCAGACCCCTTGGGAGTGGCCCCTCGGGTGCCGAACAAGGGTTAGGATTAGCCCCCAGGAGGCCGGCAGGCAGGATCCAGGGGCGGTGTGGCGAGCGGGGGGGGGGGCCGGAGGGGAGGGCACTGGAGAGCGGAGTGTGGGCCCAAGTGTTTTGGCGCACGGGGCCTTCGAAGCTCCCCGGGAATTCGGAGGGCCTTACCCGTTCTCCCCCCCTTAATGACCGGCGGCGCTCCTAGTGGCCCTGGTGGCGTGGGGCTGCAGGGTGAGTCCAGCGCTGGGGTTTGGAGATTCCCAATCCCCGGCGTTGGGGCGCCAAACCCCTTGGGATGGTCCCCTCGGGGACCCACCTAGGGTTTGCGTGAGCCCCCAGGAGGCCGTCAGGCCCAATCCCCTGGCTGTGTGGCGCGCGGAGGGGCGGGCCGAGGGGACGGAGCTGGCGAGCGGGACCGTGGGCCCACAGGTTTTGGCGTGGGGGCCTTCGAAGATCCTCAGGGGCTAGTAGGGCCCTGCCCGTTCTCCCGCCTGAATGACCGGCGGCGCCCCTAGCGGCCCCGGTGCCGGGGGCTGCAGGTTGTGTCCGGCCCTGGGGCTAGGACGTCCAGGATCCCGGGCGTGGCTGAGCAAGGCCCCTTGGGAGGGGACGCTCGGGGACTGACCTAGGGTTAGGGTTAGCCCCCAGGAGGCCGGCAGGTCCGATCCGCCTGCTGTGTTTGGAGCGGAGGGGCAGGTTGAGGTGAGGGCGCTGTCTAGAGGGAACGTGGGCCCAAGCGCTTTGGGGCGGGGGGGCCATCGAAGGTCGGCGGGTGCTCGGAGGGCCCTGCCCCTTCTCCTGCCTGAATGACCGGCGGCGCCCCTAGTGCCCAGGTGGTGGAGGGGCAGCAGTGTTAGTCTGGCCCTGGGGCTCGGGGGTCCCCAATCCCCAGTGTTGCAGCCCCAGGCCCCTTGTCTGGGGCCTCTCGGGGACTACCTTAGGGTCAGGGTTAGCAAGCAGGATGCCGGCAGGCCCGAAATGCCCGCTGTGCAGCGAGTGGAGGGGAGGGCCGAATGAGGGGCCAGCGAGCGGGAGCCTGGGCCCAAACATTTGGCGGGGGTGCCTTCGAAGGTAGCCGGGAGCTCAGAGGGCCCTGCCCGTTCTCCCGCCCACATGACCGGTGGGCCCCCTAGAGGCCCAGGTGGCGGGGGGCTGCAGGGTGAGTCCGGCGCTGGGTCTCGGGTCCCCAATCCCAGGCGTTGGGGCGCCAGGCCCCTTGCGAGGGGCCCCTAAGGAGCCCACCTAGAGTTAGGGTTAGCCCCCAGGAGGCCTGCAAGCCCGATCTGCTGGATGTGCAGCGAGCGGAGGGGCAGGCCGAGCTGAGGGCGTTGAGGAGTGGGATCGGGGGCCCAAGAGTTTGGCGCGGGGGCCTTCGAAATGCGCCAGGGGCTCGGTGTGCCCTGCACATTCTCCCGCCCTGAATGACCAGCGGCGCCAATAAAGGCCCGGGTGGCGGTGGGGCGGAGGCTGAGTCCAGCGCTGGGGCGGGGGTCCCCAATCCCTGGCATTGCGGTGCCAGGCCCCTTGGGAGGAGCCCCTTGGGGGCCGACCTAGGGTTAGGATTAGCCCCGAGGAGGCCGGCAGGCAGGATCCACGGGCGGTGTGGCGGGGGAGGGGCGGGCCGAGGGGAGGGCGCTGGTGAGTGGGAGCGTGGGCACAAGTGTTTTGGCGCAGGCAGCCTTCGAAGCTCGCCAGGGGCTCGGAGGGCCCTACCCGTTCTCCAGCCTGAATGACTGGCGGCGCCCCTAGCGGCCCGGGTGGTGGGGGGCTGCAGGGTGAGTCCAGCGCTGGGGTTCAGAGGTTCCCAATCCCCAGCGTTGGGGCGCCAAGCCCCTTGGGATGGGCCCTCCGGGGACCGACCTAGGGTTAGGATTAGCCTCCAGGAGTACGGCAGGTCCGATCCGCCTGCTGTGTTTCGAGCGGAGGGGCGGGTTGAGGTGAGGGCGCTGACTAGTGGGAACTTGGGCCCAGGCGCTTTGGGCAGCGGGTCCATCGACAGTCGGGTGGCTGGGAGGGCCCTGTAAGTTCTACTGCCCTGAATGAGCGGCAGCGCCCCTAGTGGCCCAGGTGGTGGAGGGGCAGCAGTGTTAGTTTTGCCCTGGGGTCGGGGGTCCCCCAATCCCCAGCGTTGCAGCCCCAGGCCCCTTGTCAGTGACCTCTCGGGGACTGACCTAGGGATAGGGTTAGCAAGCAGGATGCCGGCAGGCCCGAAATGCCGGCTGTGCGGTGAGTGGAGGGGCGGGCGCAGTGAGGGCGCTGGCGAGCAGAAGCCTGGGCCCAAACATTTTGGCGCAGGGGGTTTTCGAAGGTCGCTGGGGGCTCAGAGGGCCCTGCCCGTTCTCCCCCCTGAATAACCAGCGGGCCCGCTAGCGGCCCAGGGGCTGGGGGGCTGCAGGGTGAATTCGGCGCTGGGTCTCGGGTCCCCAGTCCCTGGCGTTGTGGCGCAAAGCACCTTGGGATGGGCCCCTCGGGGACCCACCTAGGGTATGGGTTAGCCCCCAGGAGGCCATCAGGCCCAATCCCCTGGCTGTGTAGCGCACGTTGCGGCGGGCCAGGGGAGGGAGCTGGCGAGCGGGACCGTGGGCCCACAGGTTTTGGCGCGGGGGGGCCTTCGAAGGTCGTTAGGGGCTTGTAGGGCCCTCCCCCTTCTACCGCCTGAATGACCGGCGGCGCTCCTAGCGGCCCGGGTGGCGGTTGGCAGCAGGGTGAGTCCGGCCCTGGGGCTAGGACGTCCAGGATCCCGGGCATGGCGGCGCAAAGCCCCTTGGGAGGGGCCCCTCGGGAACAGACCTAGGGTTAGGGTTAGCCCCCAGGAGGCCGGCAGGTCCTATCCGGCTGCTGTGTTTCGAGCAGAGGGGCGGGTTGAGGTGAGGGCGCTGACTAGTGGGAACGTGGGCCCAAGCGCTTTGGGGCAGGGGTCCATCGAATGTCGAAGGGGGCTTGGAAGGCCCTGCCCCTTCTCCAGCCCTGAATGAGAGACAGCGCTCCTAGTGGCCCAGGTGGTGGACGGCAGTAGTGTTAGTTTGGCCCTGGGGTTCGGGGGTCCCCAATCCCCAGCGTTGCAGCCCCAGGCCCCTTGTCAGGGGCCTCTCCGGGACTGACCTAGGGTTAGGGTTAGCAAGCAGAATGCCGGCAGGCCCGAAATGCCGGCTGTGTGGCGAGTGGAGGGGCCGGCGGAGTGAGGGCGCTGGCAAGCAGAAGCCTGGGCCCAAACATTTTGGCGCGGGGGGCCTTCGAAGGTCGCTGGGGGCTCAGAGGGCCCTGCCCGTTCTCCCCCCCTGAATGACCGGCGGCGGCTGAAGCGGCCCGGGTGGCGGGGGGCTGCAGGGTGAGTCCAGCGCTGGGGTTTGGAGGTTCCCAATCCCGACGTTGGGGCGCCAAGCCCCTTGGGATGGGCCCCTCGGGGACCCACCTAGGGTTTGCGTTAGCCCCCAGGAGGCCGTCAGGCCCAATCCCCTGGCTGTGTGGCACGCGGTGGGGCGGGCCGATGAGACAGAGCTGGCGAGCGGGACCGTGGACCCACAAGTTTTGGCGTGGGGGCCTTCGAAGGTCCTCAGGGGCTAGGAGGGCCCTGCCCCTTCTCCCACCTGAATGACCGGTGGCGCCCCTAGCGGCCGGAGTGGCGGGGGGGCTGCAGGCTGATTCCACCGCTGGGGTTCAGTGGTTCCCAGTCCCTGGCGTTGGGTCGCCAAGCCCCTTGGGAGGGGCCCCTCGGGGACCCACCTACGGTTCAGCTTAGCCCCCTGGAGGCCTGCAGGTCCAATCCGCCTGCTGTGTTTCGAGCGGAGGGGCGGGTTGAGGTGAGGGCACTGACTAGTGGGAACGTGGGCCCAAGCGCTTTGGGGCGGGGGGCCGTCGAGGGCAGCGGGGGCTCAGAGGTCCCTGCCCCTTCTGCCGCCCTGAATGAGCGGCAGCGCCCCTAGTGCCCCGGTGGTGGAGGGGCAGAAGTGTTAGTCTGTCCCTGGGGCTCGGGGGTCCCCAATCCCCAGTGTTGCAGCCCCAGGCCCTTTGAAAGGGGCCTCTCGGGGACTGACCTAGGGTCAGGGTTACCAAGCAGGATGCCGGCAGGCCCGAAATGCCCGCTGTGCAGCGAGTGGAGGGGCGGGCAGAATGAGGGCGCTGGCGAGCGGGAGCCTGGGCTCAAACATTTGGCGGGGGGTCCTTCGAAGGTAGCCGGGAGCTCAGAGGGCCCTGCCCGTTCTCCCGCCCTGTATGACCGGTGGGCCCCCTAGAGGCCCAGGTGGCGGGGGGCTGCAGGGTGAGTCCGGCGCTGGGTCTCGGGTCCCCAATTTCCGGCGCTGAGGCGCCGGGCCCCTTGGGTGGGGCCCTTCAGGAGCCCACCTAGACTTAGTGTTAGCCCCCGTGAGGCCGGCAAGCCGGACCTGCTGGATGTGCGGCGAGCAGAGGGGTAGGCTGAGTTGAGGGCGCTGAGGAGTGGGAGCGTGGGCCCAACCGTTTTGGTGCGGGGGCCTTCGAAGGTCATCAGGGGCTAGGAGGGCCCTGCCCCTTCTCCCGCCTGAATGACCGGCGGCGCCCCTAGGGGCCCAGGTGGCGGGGGGCTGCGGGTACAGTCTGGCGCTCCGTCTCGGGTCCCTAATCCCCGGAATTTGGGCGCCAGGCCCTTTGGGAGGGGCCCCTCAGGAGCCCACCTAGAGTTAGGGTTAGCCCCCAGGAGGCCGGCAAGCCCTATCTGCTGGATGTGCGGCGAGCGGAGGGGCAGGCCGAGCTGAGGGCGCTGAGGAGTGGGAGCGTGGGCCCAAGCGTTTTGGTGCTGGGGGCCTTCTAATGTCGTCAGGGGCTCGGAGGGCCCTACCCGTTCGACCCTGAATGACTGGCGGCGCCCCTAGCGGCCCGGGTGGCGGGGGGCTGCAGGGTGAGTCCAGTGCTGGGGTTCGGAGGTTCCCAATCTCCAGCGTTGGGGCGCCAAGCCCCTTGGGATGGGCCCTTGGGGGACCGACCTAGGGTTAGGATTAGCCTCCAGGAGTACGGCAGGTCCGATCCGCCTGCTGTGTTTCGAGCGGAGGGGCGGGTTGAGGTGAGGGCGCTGACTAGTGGGAACGTGGGCCCAAGCGCTTTGGGGAGCGGGTGCATCGACGGTCGGGGGGGCTGGGAGGGCCCTGTGAGTTCTCCTGCCCCGAATGAGCGGCAGCGCCCCTAGTGGCCCAGGTGGTGGAGGGGCAACAGTGTTAGTCAGGCCCTGGGGCTCGGGGGTCCCCAATCCCCAGCGTTGCATCCCCAGGCCCCTTGTCAGGGGCCTCTCGGGGACTGACCTAGGGTTAGGGTTAGCAAGCAGGATGCCGGCAGGCCCGAAATGCCGGCTGTGCGGCGAGTGGAGGGGTGGGCGGAGTGAGGGCGCTGGCGAGCAGAAGCCTGGGCCCAAACATTTTGGCGCAGGGGGCCTTCGAAGGTCGCTGGGGGCTCAGAGGGCCCTGCCCGTTCTCCCCCCCTGAATAACCGGCGGGCCCCCTAACGGCCCAGGGGGTGGGGGGCTGCAGGGTGAATCCGGCGCTGGGTCTCGGGTCCCCAGTCCCTGGCGTTGGGATGCCAAGCACCTTGGGATGGGCCCCTCGGGGACCCACCTACGGTTTGGGTTAGCCCCCAGGAGGCCATCAGGCCCAATCCCCTGGCTGTGTAGCGCGCGTTGCGGCGGGCCAGGGGAGGGAGCTGGCGAGCGGGACCGTGGGCCCACAAGTTTTGGCGCGGGGCGGGGCCTTCGAAGGTCGTCAGGGGCTTGTAGGGCCCTGCCCCTTTTACCGCCTGAATGACCGGCAGCGCCAATAACGGCCGGGGTGGCGGTGGGGCGGAGGGTGAGTCCAGCGCTGGGTCTCGGGTCCCCAATCTCAGGCGTTGGGGCGCCAGGCCCCTTGCGAGGGGCCCCTAAGGAGCCCACCTAGAGTTAGGGTTAGCCCCCAGGAGGCCGGCAAGCCCTATCTGCTGGATGTGCGGCGAGCGGAGGGGCAGGCCGAGCTGAGGGCGCTGAGGAGTTGGAGCGTGGGCCCAAGCATTTTGGTGCGGGGGGGCCTTCGAATGTCATCAGGGGCTCGGAGTGCCCTGCACGTTCTCCCGCTCTGAATGATTGGCGGCGCCAATAACGGCCTGGGTGGCGGTGGGGCGGAGGGTGAGTCCAGCGCTGGGGCTCGGGGGTCCCAATCCCCGGGGTTGCGGTGCCAGGCCCCTTGGGAGGGGCCCCTTGGGGGCAGAACTAGGGTTAGGATTAGCCCCCAGGAGGCCGGCAGGCAGGATCCTTTGGCGCTGTCGAGCAGGGGGGCGGGCCGAGGGGAGGGCGCTGGAGAGCGGGAGCGTGGGCCCAAGTGTTTTGGCGCAGGGGGCCTTCGAAGCTCGCCTGGGGCTCGGAGGGCCCTACCTGTTCTCCTGCCCTGAATGACCGGCGGCGCCCCAAGCGGCCCGGATGGCGGGGGGCTGCAGGGTGAGTCCAGCGCTGGGGTTTGGAGGTTCCCAATCCCCGGCGTTGGGGCGCCAAGCCCCTTGGGATGGGCCCCTCGGGGACCCACCTAGGGTTTGCGTTAGCCCCCAGGAGGCCGTCAGGCCCAATCCCCTGGCTGTGTGGTGCGCGGAGGGGCGGGCCGAGGGGATGGAGCTGGCGAGCGGGACCGCGGGCCCACAGGTTTTGGCGCGGGGGCCTTCGAAGGAGGTCGGGGGCTCAGAGGGCCCTGCCCCTTCTCCTGCCTGAATGACCGGCGGCGCCCCTAGCAGCCCGGGTGCCAGGGGCCTGCAGGGTGAGTCCGGCCCTGTGGCTAGGAGGTACAGGATCCCCGGCGTGCCTCGCAAGGCCCCTTGGGAGGGGCCCCTCGGGGACCGACCTAGGGTTAGGGTTAGCCCCCAGGAGGCCAGCAGGTCTGATCCGCCTGCTGTTTTTTGAGCGGAGCGGCATGTTGAGGTGAGGGCGCTGACTAGTGGGAACGTGAGCCCAAGCGCGTTGGGGCGGGGGGGCCATCGAAGGTCGGCGTGGGCTTGGAGGGCCCTACCCCTTCTCCCTCCTAAATGACCGGCGGCGCCCCTGCGGCCCAGGTGGCGGGGGGCTGCGGGTAAAGTCCGGCGCTCGGTCTCGGGTCCCCAATCCCAGGCGTTGGGGCACCAGGCCCCTTGGGTGGGGCCCCTCAGGAACCCACCTAGAGTTCGGGTTAGCCCCCAGTAGTCCCGCAAGCCCGATCTGCTGGATGTGCGGCGAGCGGAGGGGCAGGCCGAGCTGAGGGCGCTGAGGACTGGGAGCGTTGGCCCAAGCGTTTTGGCGCGGGGGGCCTTCAAAAGTCGTCAGGGGCTCGGAGTGCACTGCACGTTCTCCCGCTCTGAATGATCGGCAGCGCCAATAAGGGCCTGGGTGGCGGTGGGGCGAAGGGTGAGTCCAGCGCTGGGGCTCGGGGGTCCCAATCCCCGGCGTTGCGGTGCTAGGCCCCTTGGGAGGGGCCCCTCGGGGCCGAACAAAGGTTAGGATTAGCCCCCAGGAGGCCGGCAGGCAGGATCCACGGCCGCTGTGGCGAGCGGAGGGGGGGGCGGCCGGAGGGGAGGGCGCTGGAGAGCGGAGCGTGGCCCCAAGTGTTTTGGCGCAGGGGGCCTTCGAAGCTCCCCGGGGCCTCAGAGGGCCCTACCCGTTCTCCCCCCCTGAATGACCGGCGGCGCCCCTAGCGGCCCGGGTGCCGGGGGGCTGCAGGGTGAGTCCAGCGCTGGGGTTTGGAGGTTCCCTATCCCCGCCATTGGGGCGCCAAGCCCCTTGGGATGGGCCCCTCGGGGACCCACCTAGGGTTTGGGTTAGCCCCCAGGAGGCCTTCAGGCCCAATCCCCTGGCTGTGTGGCTCGCGGTGGGGCAGACCGAGGGGAGGGAGCTCGCTAGCGGGACCGTGGGCCCACAGGTTTTGGCGCGGGGCCTTCTAAGGAGGTCGGGGGCTCGGAGGGCCCTGCCCCTTCTCCCGCCTGAATAACCTGCGGCGCCCCTAGCAGCCCGGGTGCCAGGGGGCTGCAGGGTGAGTCCGGCCCTGGGGCTAGGACGTCCAGGATCCCAGGCATGGCCGCGCAAGACCCTTTGGGAGGGGCCCCTCCGGGACCGCCCTAGGGTGAAGGTTACCCCCAGGTGGCCGGCAGGTCCGATCCGCCTGCTGTCTTTCGAGCGGAGGGGCCGGTTGAGGTGAGGGCGCTGACTAGTGGGAACAAGGGCCCAAGCGCTTTGGGGCGGGGGGCCATCGAAGCTCAGTGGGGGCTCAGAGGGCCCTGCCAGTTCTTCAGCCCTGAATGAGCGGCAGCGCCCCTAGTGGCCCAGGTGGTGGAGGGGCAGCAGTTTTAGTCTTGCCCTGGGGCTCGGGGGTCCCCAATGCCCGGAGTTGCGGTGCCAGGACCCTTGGGAGGGGCCCCTCGGGGGCCCACCTAGGGTTAGGATTAGCCCCCAGGACGCCGGCAGGCAGGATCCACCGGCGGTGTGGCGAGCCGAGGGTCCGGCCGAGGGGAGGGCGCTGGAGAGTGGAGCGTGGGCCCAAGTGTTTTGGCGCAGGGGGTCTTCGAAGCTCCCCGGGGGCTCAGAGGGCCCTACCCGTTCTCCCCCCCTGAATGACCGGTGGCGCCCCTAGCGGCCCGGTTGGCGGGGGGCTGCAGGGTGAGTCCAGCGCTGGGGTTTGGAGGTTCCCAATCCCCAGCGTTGGGGTGCCAAGATCCTTGGGATGGGCCCCTCTGGGACCCACCTAGGGTTTGCGTTAGCCCCCAGGAGGCCGTCAGGCCCAATCCCCTGGCTGTGTGGCGCGCGGTGGGGCGGGCCGAGTGGACGGAGCTGGCGAGCGGGACCGTGGGCCCACAGGTTTTGGCGTGGGGGACTTCGAAGATCCTCAGGGGCTAGGAGGGCCCTGTCCCTTCTCCCGCCTGAATGACCGGCGGCGCCCCTAGCGGCCCGGGTGGCGGGGGCTTCAGGGTGTGTCCGGCCCTGGGGCTAGGACGTCCAGGAACCCGGGCGTGGCAGCGCAAGGCCCCTTGGGAGGGGCCCCTCGGGGACCAACGAGGGTTAGGGTTAGCCCCCAGGAGCCCGTCAGGCCCAATCCCCTGGCTGTGTGGCACGCGGTGGGGCGGGCCGAGGGGACTCAGCTGGCGAGCGGGACCGTGGGCCCACAGGTTTTGGCGTGGGGGACTTCGAAGATCCTCAGGGGCTAGGAGGGCCCTGCCCCTTCTCCCGCCCCGTATGACCGGTGGGCCCCCTGGAGGCCCAGGTGGCGGGGGGCTGCAGGGTGAGTCCGGCGCTGGGTCTCGGGTCCCAAACCTCCGCCGCTGTGGCGCCAGGCACCTTGTGTGGGGCCCCTCAGGAGCCCACCTAGAGTTATTGTTAGCCCCCGGGAGGCCGGCAAGCCCGACCTGCTGGATGTGCGGCGAGCAGAGGGGTAGGCCGAGCTGAGGGCGCTGAGGAGTGGGAGCGTAGGCCCAACCGTTTTGGCGCGGGGGGGGCCTTCGAAGGTTGCCTGGGGCACAGAGGGCCCTGCCCATTCTCACGCCCTGAATGACCGGTGGGCCCCCTAGCGGCCCAGGTGGTGGGGGGCTGCGGGTAAAGTCCGGCCCTTGGTCTCGGGTCCCCAATCCCCGGCGTTGGGGCGCCAGGCCCCTTGGGTGGGGCCCCTCAGGAGCCCACCTAGAGTTAAGGTTAGCCCCCAGGACTCCTGCAAGCCCGATCTGCTGGAGGTACGGCGAACGGAGGGGCAGGCCGAGCTGAGGGCGCTGAGGAGTGGGAACGTGGGCCCAAGCGTTTTGGCACGGGGGGCCTTCGAAAGTCTCAGGGGCTCGGAGTGCCCTGCACGTTCTCCCACTCTGAATGACCGGCGGCGCCAATAACGGCCTGGGTGGCGGTGGGGCAGAGGGTGAGTCCAGTGCTGGGGCTCGGGGGTCCCAATCCCCGGCGTTGCGGTGCCAGACCCCTTGGGAGTGGCCCCTCGGGTGCCGAACAAGGGTTAGGATTAGCCCCCAGGAGGCCGGCAGGCAGGATACAGGGGCGGTGTGGCGAGCGGGGGGGGGGGCGGAGGGGAGGGCACTGGAGAGCGGAGTGTGGGCCCAAGTGTTTTGGCGCACGGGGCCTTCGAAGCTCCCCGGGAATTCGGAGGGCCTTACCCGTTCTCCCCCCCTTAATGACCGGCAGCGCTCCTAGTGGCCCTGGTGGCGTGGGGCTGCAGGGTGAGTCCAGCGCTGGGGTTTGGAGATTCCCAATCCCCGGCGTTGGGGCGCCAAACCCCTTGGGATGGTCCCCTCGGGGACCCACCTAGGGTTTGCGTGAGCCCCCAGGAGGCCGTCAGGCCCAATCCCCTGGCTGTGTGGCGCGCGGAGGGGCGGGCCGAGGGGACGGAGCTGGCGAGCGGGACCGTGGGCCCACAGGTTTTGGCGTGGGGGCCTTCGAAGATCCTCAGGGGCTAGTAGGGCCCTGCCCGTTCTCCCGCCTGAATGACCGGCGGCGCCCCTAGCGGCCCCGGTGCCGGGGGCTGCAGGTTGTGTCCGGCCCTGGGGCTAGGACGTCCAGGATCCCGGGCGTGGCTGAGCAAGGCCCCTTGGGAGGGGACGCTCGGGGACTGACCTAGGGTTAGGGTTAGCCCCCAGGAGGCCGGCAGGTCCGATCCGCCTGCTGTGTTTGGAGCGGAGGGGCAGGTTGAGGTGAGGGCGCTGTCTAGAGGGAACGTGGGCCCAAGCGCTTTGGGGCGGGGGGGCCATCGAAGGTCGGCGGGTGCTCGGAGGGCCCTGCCCCTTCTCCTGCCTGAATGACCGGCGGCGCCCCTAGTGCCCAGGTGGTGGAGGGGCAGCAGTGTTAGTCTGGCCCTGGGGCTCGGGGGTCCCCAATCCCCAGTGTTGCAGCCCCAGGCCCCTTGTCTGGGGCCTCTCGGGGACTACCTTAGGGTCAGGGTTAGCAAGCAGGATGCCGGCAGGCCCGAAATGCCCGCTGTGCAGCGAGTGGAGGGGAGGGCCGAATGAGGGGCCAGCGAGCGGGAGCCTGGGCCCAAACATTTGGCGGGGGTGCCTTCGAAGGTAGCCGGGAGCTCAGAGGGCCCTGCCCGTTCTCCCGCCCACATGACCGGTGGGCCCCCTAGAGGCCCAGGTGGCGGGGGGCTGCAGGGTGAGTCCGGCGCTGGGTCTCGGGTCCCCAATCCCAGGCGTTGGGGCGCCAGGCCCCTTGCGAGGGGCCCCTAAGGAGCCCACCTAGAGTTAGGGTTAGCCCCCAGGAGGCCTGCAAGCCCGATCTGCTGGATGTGCAGCGAGCGGAGGGGCAGGCCGAGCTGAGGGCGTTGAGGAGTGGGATCGGGGGCCCAAGAGTTTGGCGCGGGGGCCTTCGAAATGCGCCAGGGGCTCGGTGTGCCCTGCACATTCTCCCGCCCTGAATGACCAGCGGCGCCAATAAAGGCCCGGGTGGCGGTGGGGCGGAGGCTGAGTCCAGCGCTGGGGCGGGGGTCCCCAATCCCTGGCATTGCGGTGCCAGGCCCCTTGGGAGGAGCCCCTTGGGGGCCGACCTAGGGTTAGGATTAGCCCCGAGGAGGCCGGCAGGCAGGATCCACGGGCGGTGTGGCGGGGGAGGGGCGGGCCGAGGGGAGGGCGCTGGTGAGTGGGAGCGTGGGCACAAGTGTTTTGGCGCAGGCAGCCTTCGAAGCTCGCCAGGGGCTCGGAGGGCCCTACCCGTTCTCCAGCCTGAATGACTGGCGGCGCCCCTAGCGGCCCGGGTGGTGGGGGGCTGCAGGGTGAGTCCAGCGCTGGGGTTCAGAGGTTCCCAATCCCCAGCGTTGGGGCGCCAAGCCCCTTGGGATGGGCCCTCCGGGGACCGACCTAGGGTTAGGATTAGCCTCCAGGAGTACGGCAGGTCCGATCCGCCTGCTGTGTTTCGAGCGGAGGGGCGGGTTGAGGTGAGGGCGCTGACTAGTGGGAACTTGGGCCCAGGCGCTTTGGGCAGCGGGTCCATCGACAGTCGGGTGGCTGGGAGGGCCCTGTAAGTTCTACTGCCCTGAATGAGCGGCAGCGCCCCTAGTGGCCCAGGTGGTGGAGGGGCAGCAGTGTTAGTTTTGCCCTGGGGTCGGGGGTCCCCCAATCCCCAGCGTTGCAGCCCCAGGCCCCTTGTCAGTGACCTCTCGGGGACTGACCTAGGGATAGGGTTAGCAAGCAGGATGCCGGCAGGCCCGAAATGCCGGCTGTGCGGTGAGTGGAGGGGCGGGCGCAGTGAGGGCGCTGGCGAGCAGAAGCCTGGGCCCAAACATTTTGGCGCAGGGGGTTTTCGAAGGTCGCTGGGGGCTCAGAGGGCCCTGCCCGTTCTCCCCCCTGAATAACCAGCGGGCCCGCTAGCGGCCCAGGGGCTGGGGGGCTGCAGGGTGAATTCGGCGCTGGGTCTCGGGTCCCCAGTCCCTGGCGTTGTGGCGCAAAGCACCTTGGGATGGGCCCCTCGGGGACCCACCTAGGGTATGGGTTAGCCCCCAGGAGGCCATCAGGCCCAATCCCCTGGCTGTGTAGCGCACGTTGCGGCGGGCCAGGGGAGGGAGCTGGCGAGCGGGACCGTGGGCCCACAGGTTTTGGCGCGGGGGGGCCTTCGAAGGTCGTTAGGGGCTTGTAGGGCCCTCCCCCTTCTACCGCCTGAATGACCGGCGGCGCTCCTAGCGGCCCGGGTGGCGGTTGGCAGCAGGGTGAGTCCGGCCCTGGGGCTAGGACGTCCAGGATCCCGGGCATGGCGGCGCAAAGCCCCTTGGGAGGGGCCCCTCGGGAACAGACCTAGGGTTAGGGTTAGCCCCCAGGAGGCCGGCAGGTCCTATCCGGCTGCTGTGTTTCGAGCAGAGGGGCGGGTTGAGGTGAGGGCGCTGACTAGTGGGAACGTGGGCCCAAGCGCTTTGGGGCAGGGGTCCATCGAATGTCGAAGGGGGCTTGGAAGGCCCTGCCCCTTCTCCAGCCCTGAATGAGAGACAGCGCTCCTAGTGGCCCAGGTGGTGGACGGCAGTAGTGTTAGTTTGGCCCTGGGGTTCGGGGGTCCCCAATCCCCAGCGTTGCAGCCCCAGGCCCCTTGTCAGGGGCCTCTCCGGGACTGACCTAGGGTTAGGGTTAGCAAGCAGAATGCCGGCAGGCCCGAAATGCCGGCTGTGTGGCGAGTGGAGGGGCCGGCGGAGTGAGGGCGCTGGCAAGCAGAAGCCTGGGCCCAAACATTTTGGCGCGGGGGGCCTTCGAAGGTCGCTGGGGGCTCAGAGGGCCCTGCCCGTTCTCCCCCCCTGAATGACCGGCGGCGGCTGAAGCGGCCCGGGTGGCGGGGGGCTGCAGGGTGAGTCCAGCGCTGGGGTTTGGAGGTTCCCAATCCCGACGTTGGGGCGCCAAGCCCCTTGGGATGGGCCCCTCGGGGACCCACCTAGGGTTTGCGTTAGCCCCCAGGAGGCCGTCAGGCCCAATCCCCTGGCTGTGTGGCACGCGGTGGGGCGGGCCGATGAGACAGAGCTGGCGAGCGGGACCGTGGACCCACAAGTTTTGGCGTGGGGGCCTTCGAAGGTCCTCAGGGGCTAGGAGGGCCCTGCCCCTTCTCCCACCTGAATGACCGGTGGCGCCCCTAGCGGCCGGAGTGGCGGGGGGGCTGCAGGCTGATTCCACCGCTGGGGTTCAGTGGTTCCCAGTCCCTGGCGTTGGGTCGCCAAGCCCCTTGGGAGGGGCCCCTCGGGGACCCACCTACGGTTCAGCTTAGCCCCCTGGAGGCCTGCAGGTCCAATCCGCCTGCTGTGTTTCGAGCGGAGGGGCGGGTTGAGGTGAGGGCACTGACTAGTGGGAACGTGGGCCCAAGCGCTTTGGGGCGGGGGGCCGTCGAGGGCAGCGGGGGCTCAGAGGTCCCTGCCCCTTCTGCCGCCCTGAATGAGCGGCAGCGCCCCTAGTGTCCCGGTGGTGGAGGGGCAGAAGTGTTAGTCTGTCCCTGGGGCTCGGGGGTCCCCAATCCCCAGTGTTGCAGCCCCAGGCCCTTTGAAAGGGGCCTCTCGGGGACTGACCTAGGGTCAGGGTTACCAAGCAGGATGCCGGCAGGCCCGAAATGCCCGCTGTGCAGCGAGTGGAGGGGCGGGCAGAATGAGGGCGCTGGCGAGCGGGAGCCTGGGCTCAAACATTTGGCGGGGGGTCCTTCGAAGGTAGCCGGGAGCTCAGAGGGCCCTGCCCGTTCTCCCGCCCTGTATGACCGGTGGGCCCCCTAGAGGCCCAGGTGGCGGGGGGCTGCAGGGTGAGTCCGGCGCTGGGTCTCGGGTCCCCAATTTCCGGCGCTGAGGCGCCGGGCCCCTTGGGTGGGGCCCTTCAGGAGCCCACCTAGACTTAGTGTTAGCCCCCGTGAGGCCGGCAAGCCGGACCTGCTGGATGTGCGGCGAGCAGAGGGGTAGGCTGAGTTGAGGGCGCTGAGGAGTGGGAGCGTGGGCCCAACCGTTTTGGTGCGGGGGCCTTCGAAGGTCATCAGGGGCTAGGAGGGCCCTGCTCCTTCTCCCGCCTGAATGACCGGCGGCGCCCCTAGCGGCCGGAGTGGTGGGGGGCTGCAGGCTGATTCCACCGCTGGGGTTCAGTGGTTCCCAATCCCTGGCGTTGGGTCGCCAAGCCCCTTGGGAGGGGCCCCTCGGGTACCCACCTAGGGTTCAGCTTAGCCCCCAGGAGGCCGGCAGGTCCAATCCGCCTGCTGTGTTTCGAGCGGAGGGGCGGGTTGAGGTGAGGGCGCTGACAAGTGGGAACGTGGGCCCAAGCGCTTTGGGGCGGGGGGGCCATCGAAGGTCGGCGGGGGCTCGGAGGGCCCTGCCCCTTCTCCCGCCTGAATGACCGGCGGCGCCCCTAGCGGCCCAGGTGGCGGGGGGCTGCGGGTACAGTCTGGCGCTCCATCTCGGGTCCCTAATCCCCGGAGTTTGGGCGCCAGGCCCTTTGGGAGGGGCCCCTCAGGAGCCCACCTAGAGTTAGGGTTAGCCCCCAGGAGGCCGGCAAGCCCTATCTGCTGGATGTGCGGTGAGCGGAGGGGCAGGCCGAGCTGAGGGCGCTGAGGAGTGGGAGCGTGGGCCCAAGCGTTTTGGTGCTGGGGGCCTTCTAATGTCGTCAGGGGCTCGGAGGGCCCTACCCGTTCGACCCTGAATGACTGGCGGCGCCCCTAGCGGCCCGGGTGGCGGGGGGCTGCAGGGTGAGTCCAGTGCTGGGGTTCGGAGGTTCCCAATCTCCAGCGTTGGGGCGCCAAGCCCCTTGGGATGGGCCCTTGGGGGACCGACCTAGGGTTAGGATTAGCCTCCAGGAGTACGGCAGGTCCGATCCGCCTGCTGTGTTTCGAGCGGAGGGGCGGGTTGAGGTGAGGGCGCTGACTAGTGGGAACGTGGGCCCAAGCGCTTTGGGGAGCGGGTGCATCGACGGTCGGGGGGGGCTGGGAGGGCCCTGTGAGTTCTCCTGCCCCGAATGAGCGGCAGCGCCCCTAGTGGCCCAGGTGGTGGAGGGGCAACAGTGTTAGTCAGGCCCTGGGGCTCGGGGGTCCCCAATCCCCAGCGTTGCATCCCCAGGCCCCTTGTCAGGGGCCTCTCGGGGACTGACCTAGGGTTAGGGTTAGCAAGCAGGATGCCGGCAGGCCCGAAATGCCGGCTGTGCGGCGAGTGGAGGGGTGGGCGGAGTGAGGGCGCTGGCGAGCAGAAGCCTGGGCCCAAACATTTTGGCGCAGGGGGCCTTCGAAGGTCGCTGGGGGCTCAGAGGGCCCTGCCCGTTCTCCCCCCCTGAATAACCGGCGGGCCCCCTAACGGCCCAGGGGGTGGGGGGCTGCAGGGTGAATCCGGCGCTGGGTCTCGGGTCCCCAGTCCCTGGCGTTGGGATGCCAAGCACCTTGGGATGGGCCCCTCGGGGACCCACCTACGGTTTGGGTTAGCCCCCAGGAGGCCATCAGGCCCAATCCCCTGGCTGTGTAGCGCGCGTTGCGGCGGGCCAGGGGAGGGAGCTGGCGAGCGGGACCGTGGGCCCACAAGTTTTGGCGCGGGGCGGGGCCTTCGAAGGTCGTCAGGGGCTTGTAGGGCCCTGCCCCTTTTACCGCCTGAATGACCGGCAGCGCCAATAACGGCCGGGGTGGCGGTGGGGCGGAGGGTGAGTCCAGCGCTGGGTCTCGGGTCCCCAATCTCAGGCGTTGGGGCGCCAGGCCCCTTGCGAGGGGCCCCTAAGGAGCCCACCTAGAGTTAGGGTTAGCCCCCAGGAGGCCGGCAAGCCCTATCTGCTGGATGTGCGGCGAGCGGAGGGGCAGGCCGAGCTGAGGGCGCTGAGGAGTTGGAGCGTGGGCCCAAGCATTTTGGTGCGGGGGGGCCTTCGAATGTCATCAGGGGCTCGGAGTGCCCTGCACGTTCTCCCGCTCTGAATGATTGGCGGCGCCAATAACGGCCTGGGTGGCGGTGGGGCGGAGGGTGAGTCCAGCGCTGGGGCTCGGGGGTCCCAATCCCCGGGGTTGCGGTGCCAGGCCCCTTGGGAGGGGCCCCTTGGGGGCAGAACTAGGGTTAGGATTAGCCCCCAGGAGGCCGGCAGGCAGGATCCTTTGGCGCTGTCGAGCAGGGGGGCGGGCCGAGGGGAGGGCGCTGGAGAGCGGGAGCGTGGGCCCAAGTGTTTTGGCGCAGGGGGCCTTCGAAGCTCGCCTGGGGCTCGGAGGGCCCTACCTGTTCTCCTGCCCTGAATGACCGGCGGCGCCCCAAGCGGCCCGGATGGCGGGGGGCTGCAGGGTGAGTCCAGCGCTGGGGTTTGGAGGTTCCCAATCCCCGGCGTTGGGGCGCCAAGCCCCTTGGGATGGGCCCCTCGGGGACCCACCTAGGGTTTGCGTTAGCCCCCAGGAGGCCGTCAGGCCCAATCCCCTGGCTGTGTGGTGCGCGGAGGGGCGGGCCGAGGGGATGGAGCTGGCGAGCGGGACCGCGGGCCCACAGGTTTTGGCGCGGGGGCCTTCGAAGGAGGTCGGGGGCTCAGAGGGCCCTGCCCCTTCTCCTGCCTGAATGACCGGCGGCGCCCCTAGCAGCCCGGGTGCCAGGGGCCTGCAGGGTGAGTCCGGCCCTGTGTCTAGGAGGTACAGGATCCCCGGCGTGCCTCGCAAGGCCCCTTGGGAGGGGCCCCTCGGGGACCGACCTAGGGTTAGGGTTAGCCCCCAGGAGGCCAGCAGGTCTGATCCGCCTGCTGTTTTTTGAGCGGAGCGGCATGTTGAGGTGAGGGCGCTGACTAGTGGGAACGTGAGCCCAAGCGCGTTGGGGCGGGGGGGCCATCGAAGGTCGGCGTGGGCTTGGAGGGCCCTACCCCTTCTCCCTCCTAAATGACCGGCGGCGCCCCTGCGGCCCAGGTGGCGGGGGGCTGCGGGTAAAGTCCGGCGCTCGGTCTCGGGTCCCCAATCCCAGGCGTTGGGGCACCAGGCCCCTTGGGTGGGGCCCCTCAGGAACCCACCTAGAGTTCGGGTTAGCCCCCAGTAGTCCCGCAAGCCCGATCTGCTGGATGTGCGGCGAGCGGAGGGGCAGGCCGAGCTGAGGGCGCTGAGGACTGGGAGCGTTGGCCCAAGCGTTTTGGCGCGGGGGGCCTTCAAAAGTCGTCAGGGGCTCGGAGTGCACTGCACGTTCTCCCGCTCTGAATGATCGGCAGCGCCAATAAGGGCCTGGGTGGCGGTGGGGCGAAGGGTGAGTCCAGCGCTGGGGCTCGGGGGTCCCAATCCCCGGCGTTGCGGTGCTAGGCCCCTTGGGAGGGGCCCCTCGGGGCCGAACAAAGGTTAGGATTAGCCCCCAGGAGGCCGGCAGGCAGGATCCACGGCCGCTGTGGCGAGCGGAGGGGGGGGCGGCCGGAGGGGAGGGCGCTGGAGAGCGGAGCGTGGCCCCAAGTGTTTTGGCGCAGGGGGCCTTCGAAGCTCCCCGGGGCCTCAGAGGGCCCTACCCGTTCTCCCCCCCTGAATGACCGGCGGCGCCCCTAGCGGCCCGGGTGCCGGGGGGCTGCAGGGTGAGTCCAGCGCTGGGGTTTGGAGGTTCCCTATCCCCGCCATTGGGGCGCCAAGCCCCTTGGGATGGGCCCCTCGGGGACCCACCTAGGGTTTGGGTTAGCCCCCAGGAGGCCTTCAGGCCCAATCCCCTGGCTGTGTGGCTCGCGGTGGGGCAGACCGAGGGGAGGGAGCTCGCTAGCGGGACCGTGGGCCCACAGGTTTTGGCGCGGGGCCTTCTAAGGAGGTCGGGGGCTCGGAGGGCCCTGCCCCTTCTCCCGCCTGAATAACCTGCGGCGCCCCTAGCAGCCCGGGTGCCAGGGGGCTGCAGGGTGAGTCCGGCCCTGGGGCTAGGACGTCCAGGATCCCAGGCATGGCCGCGCAAGACCCTTTGGGAGGGGCCCCTCCGGGACCGCCCTAGGGTGAAGGTTACCCCCAGGTGGCCGGCAGGTCCGATCCGCCTGCTGTCTTTCGAGCGGAGGGGCCGGTTGAGGTGAGGGCGCTGACTAGTGGGAACAAGGGCCCAAGCGCTTTGGGGCGGGGGGCCATCGAAGCTCAGTGGGGGCTCAGAGGGCCCTGCCAGTTCTTCAGCCCTGAATGAGCGGCAGCGCCCCTAGTGGCCCAGGTGGTGGAGGGGCAGCAGTTTTAGTCTTGCCCTGGGGCTCGGGGGTCCCCAATGCCCGGAGTTGCGGTGCCAGGACCCTTGGGAGGGGCCCCTCGGGGGCCCACCTAGGGTTAGGATTAGCCCCCAGGACGCCGGCAGGCAGGATCCACCGGCGGTGTGGCGAGCCGAGGGTCCGGCCGAGGGGAGGGCGCTGGAGAGTGGAGCGTGGGCCCAAGTGTTTTGGCGCAGGGGGTCTTCGAAGCTCCCCGGGGGCTCAGAGGGCCCTACCCGTTCTCCCCCCCTGAATGACCGGTGGCGCCCCTAGCGGCCCGGTTGGCGGGGGGCTGCAGGGTGAGTCCAGCGCTGGGGTTTGGAGGTTCCCAATCCCCAGCGTTGGGGTGCCAAGATCCTTGGGATGGGCCCCTCTGGGACCCACCTAGGGTTTGCGTTAGCCCCCAGGAGGCCGTCAGGCCCAATCCCCTGGCTGTGTGGCGCGCGGTGGGGCGGGCCGAGTGGACGGAGCTGGCGAGCGGGACCGTGGGCCCACAGTTTTTGGCGTGGGGGACTTCGAAGATCCTCAGGGGCTAGGAGGGCCCTGTCCCTTCTCCCGCCTGAATGACCGGCGGCGCCCCTAGCGGCCCGGGTGGCGGGGGCTTCAGGGTGTGTCCGGCCCTGGGGCTAGGACGTCCAGGAACCCGGGCGTGGCAGCGCAAGGCCCCTTGGGAGGGGCCCCTCGGGGACCAACGAGGGTTAGGGTTAGCCCCCAGGAGCCCGTCAGGCCCAATCCCCTGGCTGTGTGGCACGCGGTGGGCGGGCCGAGGGGACTCAGCTGGCGAGCGGGACCGTGGGCCCACAGGTTTTGGCGTGGGGGACTTCGAAGATCCTCAGGGGCTAGGAGGGCCCTGCCCCTTCTCCCGCCCCGTATGACCGGTGGGCCCCCTGGAGGCCCAGGTGGCGGGGGGCTGCAGGGTGAGTCCGGCGCTGGGTCTCGGGTCCCAAACCTCCGCCGCTGTGGCGCCAGGCACCTTGTGTGGGGCCCCTCAGGAGCCCACCTAGAGTTATTGTTAGCCCCCGGGAGGCCGGCAAGCCCGACCTGCTGGATGTGCGGCGAGCAGAGGGGTAGGCCGAGCTGAGGGCGCTGAGGAGTGGGAGCGTAGGCCCAACCGTTTTGGCGCGGGGGGGGCCTTCGAAGGTTGCCTGGGGCACAGAGGGCCCTGCCCATTCTCACGCCCTGAATGACCGGTGGGCCCCCTAGCGGCCCAGGTGGTGGGGGGCTGCGGGTAAAGTCCGGCCCTTGGTCTCGGGTCCCCAATCCCCGGCGTTGGGGCGCCAGGCCCCTTGGGTGGGGCCCCTCAGGAGCCCACCTAGAGTTAAGGTTAGCCCCCAGGACTCCTGCAAGCCCGATCTGCTGGAGGTACGGCGAACGGAGGGGCAGGCCGAGCTGAGGGCGCTGAGGAGTGGGAACGTGGGCCCAAGCGTTTTGGCACGGGGGGCCTTCGAAAGTCTCAGGGGCTCGGAGTGCCCTGCACGTTCTCCCACTCTGAATGACCGGCGGCGCCAATAACGGCCTGGGTGGCGGTGGGGCAGAGGGTGAGTCCAGTGCTGGGGCTCGGGGGTCCCAATCCCCGGCGTTGCGGTGCCAGACCCCTTGGGAGTGGCCCCTCGGGTGCCGAACAAGGGTTAGGATTAGCCCCCAGGAGGCCGGCAGGCAGGATCCAGGGGCGGTGTGGCGAGCGGGGGGGGGGCCGGAGGGGAGGGCACTGGAGAGCGGAGTGTGGGCCCAAGTGTTTTGGCGCACGGGGCCTTCGAAGCTCCCCGGGAATTCGGAGGGCCTTACCCGTTCTCCCCCCCTTAATGCCCGCGGCACTCCTAGTGGCCCTGGTGGCGTGGGGCTGCAGGGTGAGTCCAGCGCTGGGGTTTGGAGATTCCCAATCCCCGGCGTTGGGGCGCCAAACCCCTTGGGATGGTCCCCTCGGGGACCCACCTAGGGTTTGCGTGAGCCCCCAGGAGGCCGTCAGGCCCAATCCCCTGGCTGTGTGGCACGCGGAGGGGCGGGCCGAGGGGACGGAGCTGGCGAGCGGGACCGTGGGCCCACAGGTTTTGGCGTGGGGGCCTTCGAAGATCCTCAGGGGCTAGTAGGGCCCTGCCCGTTCTCCCGCCTGAATGACCGGCGGCGCCCCTAGCGGCCCCGGTGCCGGGGGCTGCAGGTTGTGTCCGGCCCTGGGGCTAGGACGTCCAGGATCCCGGGCGTGGCTGAGCAAGGCCCCTTGGGAGGGGACGCTCGGGGACTGACCTAGGGTTAGGGTTAGCCCCCAGGAGGCCGGCAGGTCCGATCCGCCTGCTGTGTTTGGAGCGGAGGGGCAGGTTGAGGTGAGGGCGCTGTCTAGAGGGAACGTGGGCCCAAGCGCTTTGGGGCGGGGGGGCCATCGAAGGTCGGCGGGTGCTCGGAGGGCCCTGCCCCTTCTCCTGCCTGAATGACCGGCGGCGCCCCTAGTGCCCAGGTGGTGGAGGGGCAGCAGTGTTAGTCTGGCCCTGGGGCTCGGGGGTCCCCAATCCCCAGTGTTGCAGCCCCAGGCCCCTTGTCTGGGGCCTCTCGGGGACTACCTTAGGGTCAGGGTTAGCAAGCAGGATGCCGGCAGGCCCGAAATGCCCGCTGTGCAGCGAGTGGAGGGGAGGGCCGAATGAGGGGCCAGCGAGCGGGAGCCTGGGCCCAAACATTTGGCGGGGGTGCCTTCGAAGGTAGCCGGGAGCTCAGAGGGCCCTGCCCGTTCTCCCGCCCACATGACCGGTGGGCCCCCTAGAGGCCCAGGTGGCGGGGGGCTGCAGGGTGAGTCCGGCGCTGGGTCTCGGGTCCCCAATCCCAGGCGTTGGGGCGCCAGGCCCCTTGCGAGGGGCCCCTAAGGAGCCCACCTAGAGTTAGGGTTAGCCCCCAGGAGGCCTGCAAGCCCGATCTGCTGGATGTGCAGCGAGCGGAGGGGCAGGCCGAGCTGAGGGCGTTGAGGAGTGGGATCGGGGGCCCAAGAGTTTGGCGCGGGGGCCTTCGAAATGCGCCAGGGGCTCGGTGTGCCCTGCACATTCTCCCGCCCTGAATGACCAGCGGCGCCAATAAAGGCCCGGGTGGCGGTGGGGCGGAGGCTGAGTCCAGCGCTGGGGCGGGGGTCCCCAATCCCTGGCATTGCGGTGCCAGGCCCCTTGGGAGGAGCCCCTTGGGGGCCGACCTAGGGTTAGGATTAGCCCCGAGGAGGCCGGCAGGCAGGATCCACGGGCGGTGTGGCGGGGGAGGGGCGGGCCGAGGGGAGGGCGCTGGTGAGTGGGAGCGTGGGCACAAGTGTTTTGGCGCAGGCAGCCTTCGAAGCTCGCCAGGGGCTCGGAGGGCCCTACCCGTTCTCCAGCCTGAATGACTGGCGGCGCCCCTAGCGGCCCGGGTGGTGGGGGGCTGCAGGGTGAGTCCAGCGCTGGGGTTCAGAGGTTCCCAATCCCCAGCGTTGGGGCGCCAAGCCCCTTGGGATGGGCCCTCCGGGGACCGACCTAGGGTTAGGATTAGCCTCCAGGAGTACGGCAGGTCCGATCCGCCTGCTGTGTTTCGAGCGGAGGGGCGGGTTGAGGTGAGGGCGCTGACTAGTGGGAACTTGGGCCCAGGCGCTTTGGGCAGCGGGTCCATCGACAGTCGGGTGGCTGGGAGGGCCCTGTAAGTTCTACTGCCCTGAATGAGCGGCAGCGCCCCTAGTGGCCCAGGTGGTGGAGGGGCAGCAGTGTTAGTTTTGCCCTGGGGTCGGGGGTCCCCCAATCCCCAGCGTTGCAGCCCCAGGCCCCTTGTCAGTGACCTCTCGGGGACTGACCTAGGGATAGGGTTAGCAAGCAGGATGCCGGCAGGCCCGAAATGCCGGCTGTGCGGTGAGTGGAGGGGCGGGCGCAGTGAGGGCGCTGGCGAGCAGAAGCCTGGGCCCAAACATTTTGGCGCAGGGGGTTTTCGAAGGTCGCTGGGGGCTCAGAGGGCCCTGCCCGTTCTCCCCCCTGAATAACCAGCGGGCCCGCTAGCGGCCCAGGGGCTGGGGGGCTGCAGGGTGAATTCGGCGCTGGGTCTCGGGTCCCCAGTCCCTGGCGTTGTGGCGCAAAGCACCTTGGGATGGGCCCCTCGGGGACCCACCTAGGGTATGGGTTAGCCCCCAGGAGGCCATCAGGCCCAATCCCCTGGCTGTGTAGCGCACGTTGCGGCGGGCCAGGGGAGGGAGCTGGCGAGCGGTACCGTGGGCCCACAGGTTTTGGCGCGGGGGGGCCTTCGAAGGTCGTTAGGGGCTTGTAGGGCCCTCCCCCTTCTACCGCCTGAATGACCGGCGGCGCTCCTAGCGGCCCGGGTGGCGGTTGGCAGCAGGGTGAGTCCGGCCCTGGGGCTAGGACGTCCAGGATCCCGGGCATGGCGGCGCAAAGCCCCTTGGGAGGGGCCCCTCGGGAACAGACCTAGGGTTAGGGTTAGCCCCCAGGAGGCCGGCAGGTCCTATCCGGCTGCTGTGTTTCGAGCAGAGGGGCGGGTTGAGGTGAGGGCGCTGACTAGTGGGAACGTGGGCCCAAGCGCTTTGGGGCAGGGGTCCATCGAATGTCGAAGGGGGCTTGGAAGGCCCTGCCCCTTCTCCAGCCCTGAATGAGAGACAGCGCTCCTAGTGGCCCAGGTGGTGGACGGCAGTAGTGTTAGTTTGGCCCTGGGGTTCGGGGGTCCCCAATCCCCAGCGTTGCAGCCCCAGGCCCCTTGTCAGGGGCCTCTCCGGGACTGACCTAGGGTTAGGGTTAGCAAGCAGAATGCCGGCAGGCCCGAAATGCCGGCTGTGTGGCGAGTGGAGGGGCCGGCGGAGTGAGGGCGCTGGCAAGCAGAAGCCTGGGCCCAAACATTTTGGCGCGGGGGGCCTTCGAAGGTCGCTGGGGGCTCAGAGGGCCCTGCCCGTTCTCCCCCCCTGAATGACCGGCGGCGGCTGAAGCGGCCCGGGTGGCGGGGGGCTGCAGGGTGAGTCCAGCGCTGGGGTTTGGAGGTTCCCAATCCCGACGTTGGGGCGCCAAGCCCCTTGGGATGGGCCCCTCGGGGACCCACCTAGGGTTTGCGTTAGCCCCCAGGAGGCCGTCAGGCCCAATCCCCTGGCTGTGTGGCACGCGGTGGGGCGGGCCGATGAGACAGAGCTGGCGAGCGGGACCGTGGACCCACAAGTTTTGGCGTGGGGGCCTTCGAAGGTCCTCAGGGGCTAGGAGGGCCCTGCCCCTTCTCCCACCTGAATGACCGGTGGCGCCCCTAGCGGCCGGAGTGGCGGGGGGGCTGCAGGCTGATTCCACCGCTGGGGTTCAGTGGTTCCCAGTCCCTGGCGTTGGGTCGCCAAGCCCCTTGGGAGGGGCCCCTCGGGGACCCACCTACGGTTCAGCTTAGCCCCCTGGAGGCCTGCAGGTCCAATCCGCCTGCTGTGTTTCGAGCGGAGGGGCGGGTTGAGGTGAGGGCACTGACTAGTGGGAACGTGGGCCCAAGCGCTTTGGGGCGGGGGGCCGTCGAGGGCAGCGGGGGCTCAGAGGTCCCTGCCCCTTCTGCCGCCCTGAATGAGCGGCAGCGCCCCTAGTGCCCCGGTGGTGGAGGGGCAGAAGTGTTAGTCTGTCCCTGGGGCTCGGGGGTCCCCAATCCCCAGTGTTGCAGCCCCAGGCCCTTTGAAAGGGGCCTCTCGGGGACTGACCTAGGGTCAGGGTTACCAAGCAGGATGCCGGCAGGCCCGAAATGCCCGCTGTGCAGCGAGTGGAGGGGCGGGCAGAATGAGGGCGCTGGCGAGCGGGAGCCTGGGCTCAAACATTTGGCGGGGGGTCCTTCGAAGGTAGCCGGGAGCTCAGAGGGCCCTGCCCGTTCTCCCGCCCTGTATGACCGGTGGGCCCCCTAGAGGCCCAGGTGGCGGGGGGCTGCAGGGTGAGTCCGGCGCTGGGTCTCGGGTCCCCAATTTCCGGCGCTGAGGCGCCGGGCCCCTTGGGTGGGGCCCTTCAGGAGCCCACCTAGACTTAGTGTTAGCCCCCGTGAGGCCGGCAAGCCGGACCTGCTGGATGTGCGGCGAGCAGAGGGGGAGGCTGAGTTGAGGGCGCTGAGGAGTGGGAGCGTGGGCCCAACCGTTTTGGTGCAGGGGCCTTCGAAGGTCATCAGGGGCTAGGAGGGCCCTGCTCCTTCTCCCGCCTGAATGACCGGCGGCGCCCCTAGCGGCCGGAGTGGTGGGGGGCTGCAGGCTGATTCCACCGCTGGGGTTCAGTGGTTCCCAATCCCTGGCGTTGGGTCGCCAAGCCCCTTGGGAGGGGCCCCTCGGGTACCCACCTAGGGTTCAGCTTAGCCCCCAGGAGGCCGGCAGGTCCAATCCGCCTGCTGTGTTTCGAGCGGAGGGGCGGGTTGAGGTGAGGGCGCTGACAAGTGGGAACGTGGGCCCAAGCGCTTTGGGGCGGGGGGGCCATCGAAGGTCGGCGGGGGCTCGGAGGGCCCTGCCCCTTCTCCCGCCTGAATGACCGGCGGCGCCCCTAGCGGCCCAGGTGGCGGGGGGCTGCGGGTACAGTCTGGCGCTCCGTCTCGGGTCCCTAATCCCCGGAGTTTGGGCGCCAGGCCCTTTGGGAGGGGCCCTTCAGGAGCCCACCTAGAGTTAGGGTTAGCCCCCAGGAGGCCGGCAAGCCCTATCTGCTGGATGTGCGGCGAGCGGAGGGGCAGGCCGAGCTGAGGGCGCTGAGGAGTGGGAGCGTGGGCCCAAGCGTTTTGGTGCTGGGGGCCTTCTAATGTCGTCAGGGGCTCGGAGGGCCCTACCCGTTCGACCCTGAATGACTGGCGGCGCCCCTAGCGGCCCGGGTGGCGGGGGGCTGCAGGGTGAGTCCAGTGCTGGGGTTCGGAGGTTCCCAATCTCCAGCGTTGGGGCGCCAAGCCCCTTGGGATGGGCCCTTGGGGGACCGACCTAGGGTTAGGATTAGCCTCCAGGAGTACGGCAGGTCCGATCCGCCTGCTGTGTTTCGAGCGGAGGGGCGGGTTGAGGTGAGGGCGCTGACTAGTGGGAACGTGGGCCCAAGCGCTTTGGGGAGCGGGTGCATCGACGGTCGGGGGGGCTGGGAGGGCCCTGTGAGTTCTCCTGCCCCGAATGAGCGGCAGCGCCCCTAGTGGCCCAGGTGGTGGAGGGGCAACAGTGTTAGTCAGGCCCTGGGGCTCGGGGGTCCCCAATCCCCAGCGTTGCATCCCCAGGCCCCTTGTCAGGGGCCTCTCGGGGACTGACCTAGGGTTAGGGTTAGCAAGCAGGATGCCGGCAGGCCCGAAATGCCGGCTGTGCGGTGAGTGGAGGGGTGGGTGGAGTGAGGGCGCTGGCGAGCAGAAGCCTGGGCCCAAACATTTTGGCGCAGGGGGCCTTCGAAGGTCGCTGGGGGCTCAGAGGGCCCTGCCCGTTCTCCCCCCCTGAATAACCGGCGGGCCCCCTAACGGCCCAGGGGGTGGGGGGCTGCAGGGTGAATCCGGCGCTGGGTCTCGGGTCCCCAGTCCCTGGCGTTGGGATGCCAAGCACCTTGGGATGGGCCCCTCGGGGACCCACCTACGGTTTGGGTTAGCCCCCAGGAGGCCATCAGGCCCAATCCCCTGGCTGTGTAGCGCGCGTTGCGGCGGGCCAGGGGAGGGAGCTGGCGAGCGGGACCGTGGGCCCACAAGTTTTGGCGCGGGGCGGGGCCTTCGAAGGTCGTCAGGGGCTTGTAGGGCCCTGCCCCTTTTACCGCCTGAATGACCGGCAGCGCCAATAACGGCCGGGGTGGCGGTGGGGCGGAGGGTGAGTCCAGCGCTGGGTCTCGGGTCCCCAATCTCAGGCGTTGGGGCGCCAGGCCCCTTGCGAGGGGCCCCTAAGGAGCCCACCTAGAGTTAGGGTTAGCCCCCAGGAGGCCGGCAAGCCCTATCTGCTGGATGTGCGGCGAGCGGAGGGGCAGGCCGAGCTGAGGGCGCTGAGGAGTTGGAGCGTGGGCCCAAGCATTTTGGTGCGGGGGGGCCTTCGAATGTCATCAGGGGCTCGGAGTGCCCTGCACGTTCTCCCGCTCTGAATGATTGGCGGCGCCAATAACGGCCTGGGTGGCGGTGGGGCGGAGGGTGAGTCCAGCGCTGGGGCTCGGGGGTCCCAATCCCCGGGGTTGCGGTGCCAGGCCCCTTGGGAGGGGCCCCTTGGGGGCAGAACTAGGGTTAGGATTAGCCCCCAGGAGGCCGGCAGGCAGGATCCTTTGGCGCTGTCGAGCAGGGGGGCGGGCCGAGGGGAGGGCGCTGGAGAGCGGGAGCGTGGGCCCAAGTGTTTTGGCGCAGGGGGCCTTCGAAGCTCGCCTGGGGCTCGGAGGGCCCTACCTGTTCTCCTGCCCTGAATGACCGGCGGCGCCCCAAGCGGCCCGGATGGCGGGGGGCTGCAGGGTGAGTCCAGCGCTGGGGTTTGGAGGTTCCCAATCCCCGGCGTTGGGGCGCCAAGCCCCTTGGGATGGGCCCCTCGGGGACCCACCTAGGGTTTGCGTTAGCCCCCAGGAGGCCGTCAGGCCCAATCCCCTGGCTGTGTAGTGCGCGGAGGGGCGGGCCGAGGGGATGGAGCTGGCGAGCGGGACCGCGGGCCCACAGGTTTTGGCGCGGGGGCCTTCGAAGGAGGTCGGGGGCTCAGAGGGCCCTGCCCCTTCTCCTGCCTGAATGACCGGCGGCGCCCCTAGCAGCCCGGGTGCCAGGGGCCTGCAGGGTGAGTCCGGCCCTGTGGCTAGGAGGTACAGGATCCCCGGCGTGCCTCGCAAGGCCCCTTGGGAGGGGCCCCTCGGGGACCGACCTAGGGTTAGGGTTAGCCCCCAGGAGGCCAGCAGGTCTGATCCGCCTGCTGTTTTTTGAGCGGAGCGGCATGTTGAGGTGAGGGCGCTGACTAGTGGGAACGTGAGCCCAAGCGCGTTGGGGCGGGGGGGCCATCGAAGGTCGGCGGGGGCTTGGAGGGCCCTACCCCTTCTCCCTCCTAAATGACCGGCGGCGCCCCTGCGGCCCAGGTGGCGGGGGGCTGCGGGTAAAGTCCGGCGCTCGGTCTCGGGTCCCCAATCCCAGGCGTTGGGGCACCAGGCCCCTTGGGTGGGGCCCCTCAGGAACCCACCTAGAGTTCGGGTTAGCCCCCAGTAGTCCCGCAAGCCCGATCTGCTGGATGTGCGGCGAGCGGAGGGGCAGGCCGAGCTGAGGGCGCTGAGGACTGGGAGCGTTGGCCCAAGCGTTTTGGCGCGGGGGGCCTTCAAAAGTCGTCAGGGGCTCGGAGTGCACTGCACGTTCTCCCGCTCTGAATGATCGGCAGCGCCAATAAGGGCCTGGGTGGCGGTGGGGCGAAGGGTGAGTCCAGCGCTGGGGCTCGGGGGTCCCAATCCCCGGCGTTGCGGTGCTAGGCCCCTTGGGAGGGGCCCCTCGGGGCCGAACAAAGGTTAGGATTAGCCCCCAGGAGGCCGGCAGGCAGGATCCACGGCCGGTGTGGCGAGCGGAGGGGGGGGCGGCCGGAGGGGAGGGCGCTGGAGAGCGGAGCGTGGCCCCAAGTGTTTTGGCGCAGGGGGCCTTCGAAGCTCCCCGGGGCCTCAGAGGGCCCTACCCGTTCTCCCCCCCTGAATGACCGGCGGCGCCCCTAGCGGCCCGGGTGCCGGGGGGCTGCAGGGTGAGTCCAGCGCTGGGGTTTGGAGGTTCCCTATCCCCGCCATTGGGGCGCCAAGCCCCTTGGGATGGGCCCCTCGGGGACCCACCTAGGGTTTGGGTTAGCCCCCAGGAGGCCTTCAGGCCCAATCCCCTGGCTGTGTGGCTCGCGGTGGGGCAGACCGAGGGGAGGGAGCTCGCTAGCGGGACCGTGGGCCCACAGGTTTTGGCGCGGGGCCTTCTAAGGAGGTCGGGGGCTCGGAGGGCCCTGCCCCTTCTCCCGCCTGAATAACCTGCGGCGCCCCTAGCAGCCCGGGTGCCAGGGGGCTGCAGGGTGAGTCCGGCCCTGGGGCTAGGACGTCCAGGATCCCAGGCATGGCCGCGCAAGACCCTTTGGGAAGGGCCCCTCCGGGACCGCCCTCGGGTGAAGGTTACCCCCAGGTGGCCGGCAGGTCCGATCCGCCTGCTGTCTTTCGAGCGGAGGGGCCGGTTGAGGTGAGGGCGCTGACTAGTGGGAACAAGGGCCCAAGCGCTTTGGGGCGGGGGGCCATCGAAGCTCAGCGGGGGCTCAGAGGGCCCTGCCAGTTCTTCAGCCCTGAATGAGCGGCAGCGCCCCTAGTGGCCCAGGTGGTGGAGGGGCAGCAGTTTTAGTCTTGCCCTGGGGCTCGGGGGTCCCCAATGCCCGGAGTTGCGGTGCCAGGACCCTTGGGAGGGGCCCCTCGGGGGCCCACCTAGGGTTAGGATTAGCCCCCAGGACGCCGGCAGGCAGGATCCACCGGCGGTGTGGCGAGCCGAGGGTCCGGCCGATGGGAGGGCTCTGGAGAGTGGAGCGTGGGCCCAAGTGTTTTGGCGCAGGGGGTCTTCGAAGCTCCCCGGGGGCTCAGAGGGCCCTACCCGTTCTCCCCCCCTTAATGACCTGCAGCGCTCCTAGTGGCCCTGGTGGCGTGGGGCTGCAGGGTGAGTCCAGCGCTGGGGTTTGGAGATTCCCAATCCCCGGCGTTGGGGCGCCAAACCCCTTGGGATGGTCCCCTCGGGGACCCACCTAGGGTTTGCGTGAGCCCCCAGGAGGCCGTCAGGCCCAATCCCCTGGCTGTGTGGCGCACGGAGAGGCGGGCCGAGGGGACGGAGCTGGCGAGCGGGACCGTGGGCCCACAGGTTTTGGCGTGGGGGCCTTCGAAGATCCTCAGGGGCTAGTAGGGCCCTGCCCGTTCTCCCGCCTGAATGACCGGCGGCGCCCCTAGCGGCCCCGGTGCCGGGGGCTGCAGGTTGTGTCCGGCCCTGGGGCTAGGACGTCCAGGATCCCGGGCGTGGCTGAGCAAGGCCCCTTGGGAGGGGACGCTCGGGGACTGACCTAGGGTTAGGGTTAGCCCCCAGGAGGCCGGCAGGTCCGATCCGCCTGCTGTGTTTGGAGCGGAGGGGCAGGTTGAGGTGAGGGCGCTGTCTAGAGGGAACGTGGGCCCAAGCGCTTTGGGGCGGGGGGGCCATCGAAGGTCGGCGGGTGCTCGGAGGGCCCTGCCCCTTCTCCTGCCTGAATGACCGGCGGCGCCCCTAGTGCCCAGGTGGTGGAGGGGCAGCAGTGTTAGTCTGGCCCTGGGGCTCGGGGGTCCCCAATCCCCAGTGTTGCAGCCCCAGGCCCCTTGTCTGGGGCCTCTCGGGGACTACCTTAGGGTCAGGGTTAGCAAGCAGGATGCCGGCAGGCCCGAAATGCCCGCTGTGCAGCGAGTGGAGGGGAGGGCCGAATGAGGGGCCAGCGAGCGGGAGCCTGGGCCCAAACATTTGGCGGGGGTGCCTTCGAAGGTAGCCGGGAGCTCAGAGGGCCCTGCCCGTTCTCCCGCCCACATGACCGGTGGGCCCCCTAGAGGCCCAGGTGGCGGGGGGCTGCAGGGTGAGTCCGGCGCTGGGTCTCGGGTCCCCAATCCCAGGCGTTGGGGCGCCAGGCCCCTTGCGAGGGGCCCCTAAGGAGCCCACCTAGAGTTAGGGTTAGCCCCCAGGAGGCCTGCAAGCCCGATCTGCTGGATGTGCAGCGAGCGGAGGGGCAGGCCGAGCTGAGGGCGTTGAGGAGTGGGATCGGGGGCCCAAGAGTTTGGCGCGGGGGCCTTCGAAATGCGCCAGGGGCTCGGTGTGCCCTGCACATTCTCCCGCCCTGAATGACCAGCGGCGCCAATAAAGGCCCGGGTGGCGGTGGGGCGGAGGCTGAGTCCAGCGCTGGGGCGGGGGTCCCCAATCCCTGGCATTGCGGTGCCAGGCCCCTTGGGAGGAGCCCCTTGGGGGCCGACCTAGGGTTAGGATTAGCCCCGAGGAGGCCGGCAGGCAGGATCCAAGGGCGGTGTGGCGGGGGAGGGGCGGGCCGAGGGGAGGGCGCTGGTGAGTGGGAGCGTGGGCACAAGTGTTTTGGCGCAGGCAGCCTTCGAAGCTCGCCAGGGGCTCGGAGGGCCCTACCCGTTCTCCAGCCTGAATGACTGGCGGCGCCCCTAGCGGCCCGGGTGGTGGGGGGCTGCAGGGTGAGTCCAGCGCTGGGGTTCAGAGGTTCCCAATCCCCAGCGTTGGGGCGCCAAGCCCCTTGGGATGGGCCCTCCGGGGACCGACCTAGGGTTAGGATTAGCCTCCAGGAGTACGGCAGGTCCGATCCGCCTGCTGTGTTTCGAGCGGAGGGGCGGGTTGAGGTGAGGGCGCTGACTAGTGGGAACTTGGGCCCAGGCGCTTTGGGCAGCGGGTCCATCGACAGTCCGGTGGCTGGGAGGGCCCTGTAAGTTCTACTGCCCTGAATGAGCGGCAGCGCCCCTAGTGGCCCAGGTGGTGGAGGGGCAGCAGTGTTAGTTTTGCCCTGGGGTCGGGGGTCCCCCAATCCCCAGCGTTGCAGCCCCAGGCCCCTTGTCAGTGACCTCTCGGGGACTGACCTAGGGATAGGGTTAGCAAGCAGGATGCCGGCAGGCCCGAAATGCCGGCTGTGCGGTGAGTGGAGGGGCGGGCGCAGTGAGGGCGCTGGCGAGCAGAAGCCTGGGCCCAAACATTTTGGCGCAGGGGGTTTTCGAAGGTCGCTGGGGGCTCAGAGGGCCCTGCCCGTTCTCCCCCCTGAATAACCAGCGGGCCCGCTAGCGGCCCAGGGGCTGGGGGGCTGCAGGGTGAATTCGGCGCTGGGTCTCGGGTCCCCAGTCCCTGGCGTTGTGGCGCAAAGCACCTTGGGATGGGCCCCTCGGGGACCCACCTAGGGTATGGGTTAGCCCCCAGGAGGCCATCAGGCCCAATCCCCTGGCTGTGTAGCGCACGTTGCGGCGGGCCAGGGGAGGGAGCTGGCGAGCGGGACCGTGGGCCCACAGGTTTTGGCGCGGGGGGGCCTTCGAAGGTCGTTAGGGGCTTGTAGGGCCCTCCCCCTTCTACCGCCTGAATGACCGGCGGCGCTCCTAGCGGCCCGGGTGGCGGTTGGCAGCAGGGTGAGTCCGGCCCTGGGGCTAGGACGTCCAGGATCCCGGGCATGGCGGCGCAAAGCCCCTTGGGAGGGGCCCCTCGGGAACAGACCTAGGGTTAGGGTTAGCCCCCAGGAGGCCGGCAGGTCCTATCCGGCTGCTGTGTTTCGAGCAGAGGGGCGGGTTGAGGTGAGGGCGCTGACTAGTGGGAACGTGGGCCCAAGCGCTTTGGGGCAGGGGTCCATCGAATGTCGAAGGGGGCTTGGAAGGCCCTGCCCCTTCTCCAGCCCTGAATGAGAGACAGCGCTCCTAGTGGCCCAGGTGGTGGACGGCAGTAGTGTTAGTTTGGCCCTGGGGTTCGGGGGTCCCCAATCCCCAGCGTTGCAGCCCCAGGCCCCTTGTCAGGGGCCTCTCCGGGACTGACCTAGGGTTAGGGTTAGCAAGCAGAATGCCGGCAGGCCCGAAATGCCGGCTGTGTGGCGAGTGGAGGGGCCGGCGGAGTGAGGGCGCTGGCAAGCAGAAGCCTGGGCCCAAACATTTTGGCGCGGGGGGCCTTCGAAGGTCGCTGGGGGCTCAGAGGGCCCTGCCCGTTCTCCCCCCCTGAATGACCGGCGGCGGCTGAAGCGGCCCGGGTGGCGGGGGGCTGCAGGGTGAGTCCAGCGCTGGGGTTTGGAGGTTCCCAATCCCGACGTTGGGGCGCCAAGCCCCTTGGGATGGGCCCCTCGGGGACCCACCTAGGGTTTGCGTTAGCCCCCAGGAGGCCGTCAGGCCCAATCCCCTGGCTGTGTGGCACGCGGTGGGGCGGGCCGATGAGACAGAGCTGGCGAGCGGGACCGTGGACCCACAAGTTTTGGCGTGGGGGCCTTCGAAGGTCCTCAGGGGCTAGGAGGGCCCTGCCCCTTCTCCCACCTGAATGACCGGTGGCGCCCCTAGCGGCCGGAGTGGCGGGGGGGCTGCAGGCTGATTCCACCGCTGGGGTTCAGTGGTTCCCAGTCCCTGGCGTTGGGTCGCCAAGCCCCTTGGGAGGGGCCCCTCGGGGACCCACCTACGGTTCAGCTTAGCCCCCTGGAGGCCTGCAGGTCCAATCCGCCTGCTGTGTTTCGAGCGGAGGGGCGGGTTGAGGTGAGGGCACTGACTAGTGGGAACGTGGGCCCAAGCGCTTTGGGGCGGGGGGCCGTCGAGGGCAGCGGGGGCTCAGAGGTCCCTGCCCCTTCTGCCGCCCTGAATGAGCGGCAGCGCCCCTAGTGCCCCGGTGGTGGAGGGGCAGAAGTGTTAGTCTGTCCCTGGGGCTCGGGGGTCCCCAATCCCCAGTGTTGCAGCCCCAGGCCCTTTGAAAGGGGCCTCTCGGGGACTGACCTAGGGTCAGGGTTACCAAGCAGGATGCCGGCAGGCCCGAAATGCCCGCTGTGCAGCGAGTGGAGGGGCGGGCAGAATGAGGGCGCTGGCGAGCGGGAGCCTGGGCTCAAACATTTGGCGGGGGGTCCTTCGAAGGTAGCCGGGAGCTCAGAGGGCCCTGCCCGTTCTCCCGCCCTGTATGACCGGTGGGCCCCCTAGAGGCCCAGGTGGCGGGGGGCTGCAGGGTGAGTCCGGCGCTGGGTCTCGGGTCCCCAATTTCCGGCGCTGAGGCGCCGGGCCCCTTGGGTGGGGCCCTTCAGGAGCCCACCTAGACTTAGTGTTAGCCCCCGTGAGGCCGGCAAGCCGGACCTGCTGGATGTGCGGCGAGCAGAGGGGTAGGCTGAGTTGAGGGCGCTGAGGAGTGGGAGCGTGGGCCCAACCGTTTTGGTGCGGGGGCCTTCGAAGGTCATCAGGGGCTAGGAGGGCCCTGCTCCTTCTCCCGCCTGAATGACCGGCGGCGCCCCTAGCGGCCGGAGTGGTGGGGGGCTGCAGGCTGATTCCACCGCTGGGGTTCAGTGGTTCCCAATCCCTGGCGTTGGGTCGCCAAGCCCCTTGGGAGGGGCCCCTCGGGTACCCACCTAGGGTTCAGCTTAGCCCCCAGGAGGCCGGCAGGTCCAATCCGCCTGCTGTGTTTCGAGCGGAGGGGCGGGTTGAGGTGAGGGCGCTGACAAGTGGGAACGTGGGCCCAAGCGCTTTGGGGCGGGGGGGCCATCGAAGGTCGGCGGGGGCTCGGAGGGCCCTGCCCCTTCTCCCGCCTGAATGACCGGCGGCGCCCCTAGCGGCCCAGGTGGCGGGGGGCTGCGGGTACAGTCTGGCGCTCCGTCTCGGGTCCCTAATCCCCGGAGTTTGGGCGCCAGGCCCTTTGGGAGGGGCCCCTCAGGAGCCCACCTAGAGTTAGGGTTAGCCCCCAGGAGGCCGGCAAGCCCTATCTGCTGGATGTGCGGTGAGCGGAGGGGCAGGCCGAGCTGAGGGCGCTGAGGAGTGGGAGCGTGGGCCCAAGCGTTTTGGTGCTGGGGGCCTTCTAATGTCGTCAGGGGCTCGGAGGGCCCTACCCGTTCGACCCTGAATGACTGGCGGTGCCCCTAGCGGCCCGGGTGGCGGGGGGCTGCAGGGTGAGTCCAGTGCTGGGGTTCGGAGGTTCCCAATCTCCAGCGTTGGGGCGCCAAGCCCCTTGGGATGGGCCCTTGGGGGACCGACCTAGGGTTAGGATTAGCCTCCAGGAGTACGGCAGGTCCGATCCGCCTGCTGTGTTTCGAGCGGAGGGGCGGGTTGAGGTGAGGGCGCTGACTAGTGGGAACGTGGGCCCAAGCGCTTTGGGGAGCGGGTGCATCGACGGTCGGGGGGGGCTGGGAGGGCCCTGTGAGTTCTCCTGCCCCGAATGAGCGGCAGCGCCCCTAGTGGCCCAGGTGGTGGAGGGGCAACAGTGTTAGTCAGGCCCTGGGGCTCGGGGGTCCCCAATCCCCAGCGTTGCATCCCCAGGCCCCTTGTCAGGGGCCTCTCGGGGACTGACCTAGGGTTAGGGTTAGCAAGCAGGATGCCGGCAGGCCCGAAATGCCGGCTGTGCGGCGAGTGGAGGGGTGGGCGGAGTGAGGGCGCTGGCGAGCAGAAGCCTGGGCCCAAACATTTTGGCGCAGGGGGCCTTCGAAGGTCGCTGGGGGCTCAGAGGGCCCTGCCTGTTCTCCCCCCCTGAATAACCGGCGGGCCCCCTAACGGCCCAGGGGGTGGCGGGCTGCAGGGTGAATCCGGCGCTGGGTCTCGGGTCCCCAGTCCCTGGCGTTGGGATGCCAAGCACCTTGGGATGGGCCCCTCGGGGACCCACCTACGGTTTGGGTTAGCCCCCAGGAGGCCATCAGGCCCAATCCCCTGGCTGTGTAGCGCGCGTTGCGGCGGGCCAGGGGAGGGAGCTGGCGAGCGGGACCGTGGGCCCACAAGTTTTGGCGCGGGGCGGGGCCTTCGAAGGTCGTCAGGGGCTTGTAGGGCCCTGCCCCTTTTACCGCCTGAATGACCGGCAGCGCCAATAACGGCCGGGGTGGCGGTGGGGCGGAGGGTGAGTCCAGCGCTGGGTCTCGGGTCCCCAATCTCAGGCGTTGGGGCGCCAGGCCCCTTGCGAGGGGCCCCTAAGGAGCCCAACTAGAGTTAGGGTTAGCCCCCAGGAGGCCGGCAAGCCCTATCTGCTGGATGTGCGGCGAGCGGAGGGGCAGGCCGAGCTGAGGGCGCTGAGGAGTTGGAGCGTGGGCCCAAGCATTTTGGTGCGGGGGGGCCTTCGAATGTCATCAGGGGCTCGGAGTGCCCTGCACGTTCTCCCGCTCTGAATGATTGGCGGCGCCAATAACGGCCTGGGTGGCGGTGGGGCGGAGGGTGAGTCCAGCGCTGGGGCTCGGGGGTCCCAATCCCCGGGGTTGCGGTGCCAGGCCCCTTGGGAGGGGCCCCTTGGGGGCAGAACTAGGGTTAGGATTAGCCCCCAGGAGGCCGGCAGGCAGGATCCTTTGGCGCTGTCGAGCAGGGGGGCGGGCCGAGGGGAGGGCGCTGGAGAGCGGGAGCGTGGGCCCAAGTGTTTTGGCGCAGGGGGCCTTCGAAGCTTGCCTGGGGCTCGGAGGGCCCTACCTGTTCTCCTGCCCTGAATGACCGGCGGCGCCCCAAGCGGCCCGGATGGCGGGGGGCTGCAGGGTGAGTCCAGCGCTGGGGTTTGGAGGTTCCCAATCCCCGGCGTTGGGGCGCCAAGCCCCTTGGGATGGGCCCCTCGGGGACCCACCTAGGGTTTGCGTTAGCCCCGAGGAGGCCGTCAGGCCCAATCCCCTGGCTGTGTGGTGTGCGGAGGGGCGGGCCGAGGGGATGGAGCTGGCGAGCGGGACCGCGGGCCCACAGGTTTTGGCGCGGGGGCCTTCGAAGGAGGTCGGGGGCTCAGAGGGCCCTGCCCCTTCTCCTGCCTGAATGACCGGCGGCGCCCCTAGCAGCCCGGGTGCCAGGGGCCTGCAGGGTGAGTCCGGCCCTGTGGCTAGGAGGTACAGGATCCCCGGCGTGCCTCGCAAGGCCCCTTGGGAGGGGCCCCTCGGGGACCGACCTAGGGTTAGGGTTAGCCCCCAGGAGGCCAGCAGGTCTGATCCGCCTGCTGTTTTTTGAGCGGAGCGGCATGTTGAGGTGAGGGCGCTGACTAGTGGGAACGTGAGCCCAAGCGCGTTGGGGCGGGGGGGCCATCGAAGGTCGGCGGGGGCTTGGAGGGCCCTACCCCTTCTCCCTCCTAAATGACCGGCGGCGCCCCTGCGGCCCAGGTGGCGGGGGGCTGCGGGTAAAGTCCGGCGCTCGGTCTCGGGTCCCCAATCCCAGGCGTTGGGGCACCAGGCCCCTTGGGTGGGGCCCCTCAGGAACCCACCTAGAGTTCGGGTTAGCCCCCAGTAGTCCCGCAAGCCCGATCTGCTGGATGTGCGGCGAGCGGAGGGGCAGGCCGAGCTGAGGGCGCTGAGGACTGGGAGCGTTGGCCCAAGCGTTTTGGCGCGGGGGGCCTTCAAAAGTCGTCAGGGGCTCGGAGTGCACTGCACGTTCTCCCGCTCTGAATGATCGGCAGCGCCAATAAGGGCCTGGGTGGCGGTGGGGCGAAGGGTGAGTCCAGCGCTGGGGCTCGGGGGTCCCAATCCCCGGCGTTGCGGTGCTAGGCCCCTTGGGAGGGGCCCCTCGGGGCCGAACAAAGGTTAGGATTAGCCCCCAGGAGGCCGGCAGGCAGGATCCACGGCCGGTGTGGCGAGTGGAGGGGGGGGCGGCCGGAGGGGAGGGCGCTGGAGAGCGGAGCGTGGCCCCAAGTGTTTTGGCGCAGGGGGCCTTCGAAGCTCCCCGGGGCCTCAGAGGGCCCTACCCGTTCTCCCCCCCTGAATGACCGGCGGCGCCCCTAGCGGCCCGGGTGCCGGGGGGCTGCAGGGTGAGTCCAGCGCTGGGGTTTGGAGGTTCCCTATCCCCGCCATTGGGGCGCCAAGCCCCTTGGGATGGGCCCCTCGGGGACCCACCTAGGGTTTGGGTTAGCCCCCAGGAGGCCTTCAGGCCCAATCCCCTGGCTGTGTGGCTCGCGGTGGGGCAGACCGAGGGGAGGGAGCTCGCTAGCGGGACCGTGGGCCCACAGGTTTTGGCGCGGGGCCTTCTAAGGAGGTCGGGGGCTCGGAGGGCCCTGCCCCTTCTCCCGCCTGAATAACCTGCGGCGCCCCTAGCAGCCCGGGTGCCAGGGGGCTGCAGGGTGAGTCCGGCCCTGGGGCTAGGACGTCCAGGATCCCAGGCATGGCTGCGCAAGACCCTTTGGGAGGGGCCCCTCCGGGAATGCCCTAGGGTGAAGGTTACCCCCAGGTGGCCGGCAGGTCCGATCCGCCTGCTGTCTTTCGAGCGGAGGGGCCGGTTGAGGTGAGGGCGCTGACTAGTGGGAACAAGGGCCCAAGCGCTTTGGGGCGGGGGGCCATCGAAGCTCAGCGGGGGCTCAGAGGGCCCTGCCAGTTCTTCAGCCCTGAATGAGCGGCAGCGCCCCTAGTGGCCCAGGTGGTGGAGGGGCAGCAGTTTTAGTCTTGCCCTGGGGCTCGGGGGTCCCCAATGCCCGGAGTTGCGGTGCCAGGACCCTTGGGAGGGGCCCCTCGGGGGCCCACCTAGGGTTAGGATTAGCCCCCAGGACGCCGGCAGGCAGGATCCACCGGCAGTGTGGCGAGCCGAGGGTCCGGCCGAGGGGAGGGCGCTGGAGAGTGGAGCGTGGGCCCAAGTGTTTTGGCGCAGGGGGTCTTCGAAGCTCCCCGGGGGCTCAGAGGGCCCTACCCGTTCTCCCCCCCTGAATGACCGGTGGCGCCCCTAGCGGCCCGGTTGGCGGGGGGCTGCAGGGTGAGTCCAGCGCTGGGGTTTGGAGGTTCCCAATCCCCAGCGTTGGGGTGCCAAGATCCTTGGGATGGGCCCCTCTGGGACCCACCTAGGGTTTGCGTTAGCCCCCAGGAGGCCGTCAGGCCCAATCCCCTGGCTGTGTGGCGCGCGGTGGGGCGGGCCGAGTGGACGGAGCTGGCGAGCGGGACCGTGGGCCCACAGGTTTTGGCGTGGGGGAGTTCGAAGATCCTCAGGGGCTAGGAGGGCCCTGTCCCTTCTCCCTCCTGAATGACCGGCGGCGCCCCTAGCGGCCCGGGTGGCGGGGGCTTCAGGGTGTGTCCGGCCCTGGGGCTAGGACGTCCAGGAACCCGGGCGTGGCAGCGCAAGGCCCCTTGGGAGGGGCCCCTCGGGGACCAACGAGGGTTAGGGTTAGCCCCCAGGAGCCCGTCAGGCCCAATCCCCTGGCTGTGTGGCACGCGGTGGGGCGGGCCGAGGGGACTCAGCTGGCGAGCGGGACCGTGGGCCCACAGGTTTTGGCGTGGGGGACTTCGAAGATCCTCAGGGGCTAGGAGGGCCCTGCCCCTTCTCCCGCCCCGTATGACCGGTGGGCCCCCTGGAGGCCCAGGTGGCGGGGGGCTGCAGGGTGAGTCCGGCGCTGGGTCTCGGGTCCCAAACCTCCGCCGCTGTGGCGCCAGGCACCTTGTGTGGGGCCCCTCAGGAGCCCACCTAGAGTTATTGTTAGCCCCCGGGAGGCCGGCAAGCCCGACCTGCTGGATGTGCGGCGAGCAGAGGGGTAGGCCGAGCTGAGGGCGCTGAGGAGTGGGAGCGTAGGCCCAACCGTTTTGGCGCGGGGGGGGCCTTCGAAGGTTGCCTGGGGCACAGAGGGCCCTGCCCATTCTCACGCCCTGAATGACCGGTGGGCCCCCTAGCGGCCCAGGTGGTGGGGGGCTGCGGGTAAAGTCCGGCCCTTGGTCTCGGGTCCCCAATCCCCGGCGTTGGGGCGCCAGGCCCCTTGGGTGGGGCCCCTCAGGAGCCCACCTAGAGTTAAGGTTAGCCCCCAGGACTCCTGCAAGCCCGATCTGCTGGAGGTACAGCGAACGGAGGGGCAGGCCGAGCTGAGGGCGCTGAGGAGTGGGAACGTGGGCCCAAGCGTTTCGGCACGGGGGGCCTTCGAAAGTCTCAGGGGCTCGGAGTGCCCTGCACGTTCTCCCACTCTGAATGACCGGCGGCGCCAATAACGGCCTGGGTGGCGGTGGGGCAGAGGGTGAGTCCAGTGCTGGGGCTCGGGGGTCCCAATCCCCGGCGTTGCGGTGCCAGACCCCTTGGGAGTGGCCCCTCGGGTGCCGAACAAGGGTTAGGATTAGCCCCCAGGAGGCCGGCAGGCAGGATCCAGGGGCAGTGTTGCGAGCGGGGGGGGGGGGGCCGGAGGGGAGGGCACTGGAGAGCGGAGTGTGGGCCCAAGTGTTTTGGCGCACGGGGCCTTCGAAGCTCCCCGGGAATTCGGAGGGCCTTACCCGTTCTCCCCCCCTTAATGACCGGCGGCGCTCCTAGTGGCCCTGGTGGCGTGGGGCTGCAGGGTGAGTCCAGCGCTGGGGTTTGGAGATTCCCAATCCCCGGCGTTGGGGCGCCAAACCCCTTGGGATGGTCCCCTCGGGGACCCACCTAGGGTTTGCGTGAGCCCCCAGGAGGCCGTCAGGCCCAATCCCCTGGCTGTGTGGCGCGCGGAGGGGCGGGCCGAGGGGACGGAGCTGACGAGCGGGACCGTGGGCCCACAGGTTTTGGCGTGGGGGCCTTCGAAGATCCTCAGGGGCTAGTAGGGCCCTGCCCGTTCTCCCGCCTGAATGACCGGCGGCGCCCCTAGCGGCCCCGGTGCCGGGGGCTGCAGGTTGTGTCCGGCCCTGGGGCTAGGACGTCCAGGATCCCGGGCGTGGCTGAGCAAGGCCCCTTGGGAGGGGACGCTCGGGGACTGACCTAGGGTTAGGGTTAGCCCCCAGGAGGCCGGCAGGTCCGATCCGCCTGCTGTGTTTGGAGCGGAGGGGCAGGTTGAGGTGAGGGCGCTGTCTAGAGGGAACGTGGGCCCAAGCGCTTTGGGGCGGGGGGGCCATCGAAGGTCGGCGGGTGCTCGGAGGGCCCTGCCCCTTCTCCTGCCTGAATGACCGGCGGCGCCCCTAGTGCCCAGGTGGTGGAGGGGCAGCAGTGTTAGTCTGGCCCTGGGGCTCGGGGGTCCCCAATCCCCAGTGTTGCAGCCCCAGGCCCCTTGTCTGGGGCCTCTCGGGGACTACCTTAGGGTCAGGGTTAGCAAGCAGGATGCCGGCAGGCCCGAAATGCCCGCTGTGCAGCGAGTGGAGGGGAGGGCCGAATGAGGGGCCAGCGAGCGGGAGCCTGGGCCCAAACATTTGGCGGGGGTGCCTTCGAAGGTAGCCGGGAGCTCAGAGGGCCCTGCCCGTTCTCCCGCCCACATGACCGGTGGGCCCCCTAGAGGCCCAGGTGGCGGGGGGCTGCAGGGTGAGTCCGGCGCTGGGTCTCGGGTCCCCAATCCCAGGCGTTGGGGCGCCAGGCCCCTTGCGAGGGGCCCCTAAGGAGCCCACCTAGAGTTAGGGTTAGCCCCCAGGAGGCCTGCAAGCCCGATCTGCTGGATGTGCAGCGAGCGGAGGGGCAGGCCGAGCTGAGGGCGTTGAGGAGTGGGATCGGGGGCCCAAGAGTTTGGCGCGGGGGCCTTCGAAATGCGCCAGGGGCTCGGTGTGCCCTGCACATTCTCCCGCCCTGAATGACCAGCGGCGCCAATAAAGGCCCGGGTGGCGGTGGGGCGGAGGCTGAGTCCAGCGCTGGGGCGGGGGTCCCCAATCCCTGGCATTGCGGTGCCAGGCCCCTTGGGAGGAGCCCCTTGGGGGCCGACCTAAGGTTAGGATTAGCCCCGAGGAGGCCGGCAGGCAGGATCCACGGGCGGTGTGGCGGGGGAGGGGCGGGCCGAGGGGAGGGCGCTGGTGAGTGGGAGCGTGGGCACAAGTGTTTTGGCGCAGGCAGCCTTCGAAGCTCGCCAGGGGCTCGGAGGGCCCTACCCGTTCTCCAGCCTGAATGACTGGCGGCGCCCCTAGCGGCCCGGGTGGTGGGGGGCTGCAGGGTGAGTCCAGCGCTGGGGTTCAGAGGTTCCCAATCCCCAGCGTTGGGGCGCCAAGCCCCTTGGGATGGGCCCTCCGGGGACCGACCTAGGGTTAGGATTAGCCTCCAGGAGTACGGCAGGTCCGATCCGCCTGCTGTGTTTCGAGCGGAGGGGCGGGTTGAGGTGAGGGCGCTGACTAGTGGGAACTTGGGCCCAGGCGCTTTGGGCAGCGGGTCCATCGACAGTCGGGTGGCTGGGAGGGCCCTGTAAGTTCTACTGCCCTGAATGAGCGGCAGCGCCCCTAGTGGCCCAGGTGGTGGAGGGGCAGCAGTGTTAGTTTTGCCCTGGGGTCGGGGGTCCCCCAATCCCCAGCGTTGCAGCCCCAGGCCCCTTGTCAGTGACCTCTCGGGGACTGACCTAGGGATAGGGTTAGCAAGCAGGATGCTGGCAGGCCCGAAATGCCGGCTGTGCGGTGAGTGGAGGGGCGGGCGCAGTGAGGGCGCTGGCGAGCAGAAGCCTGGGCCCAAACATTTTGGCGCAGGGGGTTTTCGAAGGTCGCTGGGGGCTCAGAGGGCCCTGCCCGTTCTCCCCCCTGAATAACCAGCGGGCCCGCTAGCGGCCCAGGGGCTGGGGGGCTGCAGGGTGAATTCGGCGCTGGGTCTCGGGTCCCCAGTCCCTGGCGTTGTGGCGCAAAGCACCTTGGGATGGGCCCCTCGGGGACCCACCTAGGGTATGGGTTAGCCCCCAGGAGGCCATCAGGCCCAATCCCCTGGCTGTGTAGCGCACGTTGCGGCGGGCCAGGGGAGGGAGCTGGCGAGCGGTACCGTGGGCCCACAGGTTTTGGCGCGGGGGGGCCTTCGAAGGTCGTTAGGGGCTTGTAGGGCCCTCCCCCTTCTACCGCCTGAATGACCGGCGGCGCTCCTAGCGGCCCGGGTGGCGGTTGGCAGCAGGGTGAGTCCGGCCCTGGGGCTAGGACGTCCAGGATCCCGGGCATGGCGGCGCAAAGCCCCTTGGGAGGGGCCCCTCGGGAACAGACCTAGGGTTAGGGTTAGCCCCCAGGAGGCCGGCAGGTCCTATCCGGCTGCTGTGTTTCGAGCAGAGGGGCGGGTTGAGGTGAGGGCGCTGACTAGTGGGAACGTGGGCCCAAGCGCTTTGGGGCAGGGGTCCATCGAATGTCGAAGGGGGCTTGGAAGGCCCTGCCCCTTCTCCAGCCCTGAATGAGAGACAGCGCTCCTAGTGGCCCAGGTGGTGGACGGCAGTAGTGTTAGTTTGGCCCTGGGGTTCGGGGGTCCCCAATCCCCAGCGTTGCAGCCCCAGGCCCCTTGTCAGGGGCCTCTCCGGGACTGACCTAGGGTTAGGGTTAGCAAGCAGAATGCCGGCAGGCCCGAAATGCCGGCTGTGTGGCGAGTGGAGGGGCCGGCGGAGTGAGGGCGCTGGCAAGCAGAAGCCTGGGCCCAAACATTTTGGCGCGGGGGGCCTTCGAAGGTCGCTGGGGGCTCAGAGGGCCCTGCCCGTTCTCCCCCCCTGAATGACCGGCGGCGGCTGAAGCGGCCCGGGTGGCGGGGGGCTGCAGGGTGAGTCCAGCGCTGGGGTTTGGAGGTTCCCAATCCCGACGTTGGGGCGCCAAGCCCCTTGGGATGGGCCCCTCGGGGACCCACCTAGGGTTTGCGTTAGCCCCCAGGAGGCCGTCAGGCCCAATCCCCTGGCTGTGTGGCACGCGGTGGGGCGGGCCGATGAGACAGAGCTGGCGAGCGGGACCGTGGACCCACAAGTTTTGGCGTGGGGGCCTTCGAAGGTCCTCAGGGGCTAGGAGGGCCCTGCCCCTTCTCCCACCTGAATGACCGGTGGCGCCCCTAGCGGCCGGAGTGGCGGGGGGGCTGCAGGCTGATTCCACCGCTGGGGTTCAGTGGTTCCCAGTCCCTGGCGTTGGGTCGCCAAGCCCCTTGGGAGGGGCCCCTCGGGGACCCACCTACGGTTCAGCTTAGCCCCCTGGAGGCCTGCAGGTCCAATCCGCCTGCTGTGTTTCGAGCGGAGGGGCGGGTTGAGGTGAGGGCACTGACTAGTGGGAACGTGGGCCCAAGCGCTTTGGGGCGGGGGGCCGTCGAGGGCAGCGGGGGCTCAGAGGTCCCTGCCCCTTCTGCCGCCCTGAATGAGCGGCAGCGCCCCTAGTGCCCCGGTGGTGGAGGGGCAGAAGTGTTAGTCTGTCCCTGGGGCTCGGGGGTCCCCAATCCCCAGTGTTGCAGCCCCAGGCCCTTTGAAAGGGGCCTCTCGGGGACTGACCTAGGGTCAGGGTTACCAAGCAGGATGCCGGCAGGCCCGAAATGCCCGCTGTGCAGCGAGTGGAGGGGCGGGCAGAATGAGGGCGCTGGCGAGCGGGAGCCTGGGCTCAAACATTTGGCGGGGGGTCCTTCGAAGGTAGCCGGGAGCTCAGAGGGCCCTGCCCGTTCTCCCGCCCTGTATGACCGGTGGGCCCCCTAGAGGCCCAGGTGGCGGGGGGCTGCAGGGTGAGTCCGGCGCTGGGTCTCGGGTCCCCAATTTCCGGCGCTGAGGCGCCGGGCCCCTTGGGTGGGGCCCTTCAGGAGCCCACCTAGACTTAGTGTTAGCCCCCGTGAGGCCGGCAAGCCGGACCTGCTGGATGTGCGGCGAGCAGAGGGGTAGGCTGAGTTGAGGGCGCTGAGGAGTGGGAGCGTGGGCCCAACCGTTTTGGTGCGGGGGCCTTCGAAGGTCATCAGGGGCTAGGAGGGCCCTGCTCCTTCTCCCGCCTGAATGACCGGCGGCGCCCCTAGCGGCCGGAGTGGTGGGGGGCTGCAGGCTGATTCCACCGCTGGGGTTCAGTGGTTCCCAATCCCTGGCGTTGGGTCGCCAAGCCCCTTGGGAGGGGCCCCTCGGGTACCCACCTAGGGTTCAGCTTAGCCCCCAGGAGGCCGGCAGGTCCAATCCGCCTGCTGTGTTTCGAGCGGAGGGGCGGGTTGAGGTGAGGGCGCTGACAAGTGGGAACGTGGGCCCAAGCGCTTTGGGGCGGGGGGGCCATCGAAGGTCGGCGGGGGCTCGGAGGGCCCTGCCCCTTCTCCCGCCTGAATGACCGGCGGCGCCCCTAGCGGCCCAGGTGGCGGGGGGCTGCGGGTACAGTCTGGCGCTCCGTCTCGGGTCCCTAATCCCCGGAGTTTGGGCGCCAGGCCCTTTGGGAGGGGCCCCTCAGGAGCCCACCTAGAGTTAGGGTTAGCCCCCAGGAGGCCGGCAAGCCCTATCTGCTGGATGTGCGGCGAGCGGAGGGGCAGGCCGAGCTGAGGGCGCTGAGGAGTGGGAGCGTGGGCCCAAGCGTTTTGGTGCTGGGGGCCTTCTAATGTCGTCAGGGGCTCGGAGGGCCCTACCCGTTCGACCCTGAATGACTGGCGGCGCCCCTAGCGGCCCGGATGGCGGGGGGCTGCAGGGTGAGTCCAGTGCTGGGGTTCGGAGGTTCCCAATCTCCAGCGTTGGGGCGCCAAGCCCCTTGGGATGGGCCCTTGGGGGACCGACCTAGGGTTAGGATTAGCCTCCAGGAGTACGGCAGGTCCGATCCGCCTGCTGTGTTTCGAGCGGAGGGGCGGGTTGAGGTGAGGGCGCTGACTAGTGGGAACGTGGGCCCAAGCGCTTTGGGGAGCGGGTGCATCGACGGTCGGGGGGGGCTGGGAGGGCCCTGTGAGTTCTCCTGCCCCGAATGAGCGGCAGCGCCCCTAGTGGCCCAGGTGGTGGAGGGGCAACAGTGTTAGTCAGGCCCTGGGGCTCGGGGGTCCCCAATCCCCAGCGTTGCATCCCCAGGCCCCTTGTCAGGGGCCTCTCGGGGACTGACCTAGGGTTAGGGTTAGCAAGCAGGATGCCGGCAGGCCCGAAATGCCGGCTGTGCGGCGAGTGGAGGGGTGGGCGGAGTGAGGGCGCTGGCGAGCAGAAGCCTGGGCCCAAACATTTTGGCGCAGGGGGCCTTCGAAGGTCGCTGGGGGCTCAGAGGGCCCTGCCCGTTCTCCCCCCCTGAATAACCGGCGGGCCCCCTAACGGCCCAGGGGGTGGGGGGCTGCAGGGTGAATCCGGCGCTGGGTCTCGGGTCCCCAGTCCCTGGCGTTGGGATGCCAAGCACCTTGGGATGGGCCCCTCGGGGACCCACCTACGGTTTGGGTTAGCCCCCAGGAGGCCATCAGGCCCAATCCCCTGGCTGTGTAGCGCGCGTTGCGGCGGGCCAGGGGAGGGAGCTGGCGAGCGGGACCGTGGGCCCACAAGTTTTGGCGCGGGGCGGGGCCTTCGAAGGTCGTCAGGGGCTTGTAGGGCCCTGCCCCTTTTACCGCCTGAATGACCGGCAGCGCCAATAACGGCCGGGGTGGCGGTGGGGCGGAGGGTGAGTCCAGCGCTGGGTCTCGGGTCCCCAATCTCAGGCGTTGGGGCGCCAGGCCCCTTGCGAGGGGCCCCTAAGGAGCCCACCTAGAGTTAGGGTTAGCCCCCAGGAGGCCGGCAAGCCCTATCTGCTGGATGTGCGGCGAGCGGAGGGGCAGGCCGAGCTGAGGGCGCTGAGGAGTTGGAGCGTGGGCCCAAGCATTTTGGTGCGGGGGGGCCTTCGAATGTCATCAGGGGCTCGGAGTGCCCTGCACGTTCTCCCGCTCTGAATGATTGGCGGCGCCAATAACGGCCTGGGTGGCGGTGGGGCGGAGGGTGAGTCCAGCGCTGGGGCTCGGGGGTCCCAATCCCCGGGGTTGCGGTGCCAGGCCCCTTGGGAGGGGCCCCTTGGGGGCAGAACTAGGGTTAGGATTAGCCCCCAGGAGGCCGGCAGGCAGGATCCTTTGGCGCTGTCGAGCAGGGGGGCGGGCCGAGGGGAGGGCGCTGGAGAGCGGGAGCGTGGGCCCAAGTGTTTTGGCGCAGGGGGCCTTCGAAGCTCGCCTGGGGCTCGGAGGGCCCTACCTGTTCTCCTGCCCTGAATGACCGGCGGCGCCCCAAGCGGCCCGGATGGCGGGGGGCTGCAGGGTGAGTCCAGCGCTGGGGTTTGGAGGTTCCCAATCCCCGGCGTTGGGGCGCCAAGCCCCTTGGGATGGGCCCCTCGGGGACCCACCTAGGGTTTGCGTTAGCCCCCAGGAGGCCGTCAGGCCCAATCCCCTGGCTGTGTAGTGCGCGGAGGGGCGGGCCGAGGGGATGGAGCTGGCGAGCGGGACCGCGGGCCCACAGGTTTTGGCGCGGGGGCCTTCGAAGGAGGTCGGGGGCTCAGAGGGCCCTGCCCCTTCTCCTGCCTGAATGACCGGCGGCGCCCCTAGCAGCCCGGGTGCCAGGGGCCTGCAGGGTGAGTCCGGCCCTGTGGCTAGGAGGTACAGGATCCCCGGCGTGCCTCGCAAGGCCCCTTGGGAGGGGCCCCTCGGGGACCGACCTAGGGTTAGGGTTAGCCCCCAGGAGGCCAGCAGGTCTGATCCGCCTGCTGTTTTTTGAGCGGAGCGGCATGTTGAGGTGAGGGCGCTGACTAGTGGGAACGTGAGCCCAAGCGCGTTGGGGCGGGGGGGCCATCGAAGGTCGGCGGGGGCTTGGAGGGCCCTACCCCTTCTCCCTCCTAAATGACCGGCGGCGCCCCTGCGGCCCAGGTGGCGGGGGGCTGCGGGTAAAGTCCGGCGCTCGGTCTCGGGTCCCCAATCCCAGGCGTTGGGGCACCAGGCCCCTTGGGTGGGGCCCCTCAGGAACCCACCTAGAGTTCGGGTTAGCCCCCAGTAGTCCCGCAAGCCCGATCTGCTGGATGTGCGGCGAGCGGAGGGGCAGGCCGAGCTGAGGGCGCTGAGGACTGGGAGCGTTGGCCCAAGCGTTTTGGCGCGGGGGGCCTTCAAAAGTCGTCAGGGGCTCGGAGTGCACTGCACGTTCTCCCGCTCTGAATGATCGGCAGCGCCAATAAGGGCCTGGGTGGCGGTGGGGCGAAGGGTGAGTCCAGCGCTGGGGCTCGGGGGTCCCAATCCCCGGCGTTGCGGTGCTAGGCCCCTTGGGAGGGGCCCCTCGGGGCCGAACAAAGGTTAGGATTAGCCCCCAGGAGGCCGGCAGGCAGGATCCACGGCCGGTGTGGCGAGCGGAGGGGGGGGCGGCCGGAGGGGAGGGCGCTGGAGAGCGGAGCGTGGCCCCAAGTGTTTTGGCGCAGGGGGCCTTCGAAGCTCCCCGGGGCCTCAGAGGGCCCTACCCGTTCTCCCCCCCTGAATGACCGGCGGCGCCCCTAGCGGCCCGGGTGCCGGGGGGCTGCAGGGTGAGTCCAGCGCTGGGGTTTGGAGGTTCCCTATCCCCGCCATTGGGGCGCCAAGCCCCTTGGGATGGGCCCCTCGGGGACCCACCTAGGGTTTGGGTTAGCCCCCAGGAGGCCTTCAGGCCCAATCCCCTGGCTGTGTGGCTCGCGGTGGGGATGACCGAGGGGAGGGAGCTCGCTAGCGGGACCGTGGGCCCACAGGTTTTGGCGCGGGGCCTTCTAAGGAGGTCGGGGGCTCGGAGGGCCCTGCCCCTTCTCCCGCCTGAATAACCTGCGGCGCCCCTAGCAGCCCGGGTGCCAGGGGGCTGCAGGGTGAGTCCGGCCCTGGGGCTAGGACGTCCAGGATCCCAGGCATGGCCGCGCAAGACCCTTTGGGAAGGGCCCCTCCGGGACCGCCCTCGGGTGAAGGTTACCCCCAGGTGGCCGGCAGGTCCGATCCGCCTGCTGTCTTTCGAGCGGAGGGGCCGGTTGAGGTGAGGGCGCTGACTAGTGGGAACAAGGGCCCAAGCGCTTTGGGGCGGGGGGCCATCGAAGCTCAGCGGGGGCTCAGAGGGCCCTGCCAGTTCTTCAGCCCTGAATGAGCGGCAGCGCCCCTAGTGGCCCAGGTGGTGGAGGGGCAGCAGTTTTAGTCTTGCCCTGGGGCTCGGGGGTCCCCAATGCCCGGAGTTGCGGTGCCAGGACCCTTGGGAGGGGCCCCTCGGGGGCCCACCTAGGGTTAGGATTAGCCCCCAGGACGCCGGCAGGCAGGATCCACCGGCGGTGTGGCGAGCCGAGGGTCCGGCCGATGGGAGGGCTCTGGAGAGTGGAGCGTGGGCCCAAGTGTTTTGGCGCAGGGGGTCTTCGAAGCTCCCCGGGGGCTCAGAGGGCCCTACCCGTTCTCCCCCCCTTAATGACCTGCAGCGCTCCTAGTGGCCCTGGTGGCGTGGGGCTGCAGGGTGAGTCCAGCGCTGGGGTTTGGAGATTCCCAATCCCCGGCGTTGGGGCGCCAAACCCCTTGGGATGGTCCCCTCGGGGACCCACCTAGGGTTTGCGTGAGCCCCCAGGAGGCCGTCAGGCCCAATCCCCTGGCTGTGTGGCGCACGGAGAGGCGGGCCGAGGGGACGGAGCTGGCGAGCGGGACCGTGGGCCCACAGGTTTTGGCGTGGGGGCCTTCGAAGATCCTCAGGGGCTAGTAGGGCCCTGCCCGTTCTCCCGCCTGAATGACCGGCGGCGCCCCTAGTGGCCCCGGTGCCGGGGGCTGCAGGTTGTGTCCGGCCCTGGGGCTAGGACGTCCAGGATCCCGGGCGTGGCTGAGCAAGGCCCCTTGGGAGGGGACGCTCGGGGACTGACCTAGGGTTAGGGTTAGCCCCCAGGAGGCCGGCAGGTCCGATCCGCCTGCTGTGTTTGGAGCGGAGGGGCAGGTTGAGGTGAGGGCGCTGTCTAGAGGGAACGTGGGCCCAAGCGCTTTGGGGCGGGGGGGCCATCGAAGGTCGGCGGGTTCTCGGAGGGCCCTGCCCCTTCTCCTGCCTGAATGACCGGCGGCGCCCCTAGTGCCCAGGTGGTGGAGGGGCAGCAGTGTTAGTCTGGCCCTGGGGCTCGGGGGTCCCCAATCCCCAGTGTTGCAGCCCCAGGCCCCTTGTCTGGGGCCTCTCGGGGACTACCTTAGGGTCAGGGTTAGCAAGCAGGATGCCGGCAGGCCCGAAATGCCCGCTGTGCAGCGAGTGGAGGGGAGGGCCGAATGAGGGGCCAGCGAGCGGGAGCCTGGGCCCAAACATTTGGCGGGGGTGCCTTCGAAGGTAGCCGGGAGCTCAGAGGGCCCTGCCCGTTCTCCCGCCCACATGACCGGTGGGCCCCCTAGAGGCCCAGGTGGCGGGGGGCTGCAGGGTGAGTCCGGCGCTGGGTCTCGGGTCCCCAATTTCCGGCGCTGAGGCGCCGGGCCCCTTGGGTGGGGCCCTTCAGGAGCCCACCTAGACTTAGTGTTAGCCCCCGTGAGGCCGGCAAGCCGGACCTGCTGGATGTGCGGCGAGCAGAGGGGTAGGCTGAGTTGAGGGCGCTGAGGAGTGGGAGCGTGGGCCCAACCGTTTTGGTGCGGGGGCCTTCGAAGGTCATCAGGGGCTAGGAGGGCCCTGCTCCTTCTCCCGCCTGAATGACCGGCGGCGCCCCTAGCGGCCGGAGTGGTGGGGGGCTGCAGGCTGATTCCACCGCTGGGGTTCAGTGGTTCCCAATCCCTGGCGTTGGGTCGCCAAGCCCCTTGGGAGGGGCCCCTCGGGTACCCACCTAGGGTTCAGCTTAGCCCCCAGGAGGCCGGCAGGTCCAATCCGCCTGCTGTGTTTCGAGCGGAGGGGCGGGTTGAGGTGAGGGCGCTGACAAGTGGGAACGTGGGCCCAAGCGCTTTGGGGCGGGGGGGCCATCGAAGGTCGGCGGGGGCTCGGAGGGCCCTGCCCCTTCTCCCGCCTGAATGACCGGCGGCGCCCCTAGCGGCCCAGGTGGCGGGGGGCTGCGGGTACAGTCTGGCGCTCCGTCTCGGGTCCCTAATCCCCGGAGTTTGGGCGCCAGGCCCTTTGGGAGGGGCCCCTCAGGAGCCCACCTAGAGTTAGGGTTAGCCCCCAGGAGGCCGGCAAGCCCTATCTGCTGGATGTGCGGCGAGCGGAGGGGCAGGCCGAGCTGAGGGCGCTGAGGAGTGGGAGCGTGGGCCCAAGCGTTTTGGTGCTGGGGGCCTTCTAATGTCGTCAGGGGCTCGGAGGGCCCTACCCGTTCGACCCTGAATGACTGGCGGCGCCCCTAGCGGCCCGGGTGGCGGGGGGCTGCAGGGTGAGTCCAGTGCTGGGGTTCGGAGGTTCCCAATCTCCAGCGTTGGGGCGCCAAGCCCCTTGGGATGGGCCCTTGGGGGACCGACCTAGGGTTAGGATTAGCCTCCAGGAGTACGGCAGGTCCGATCCGCCTGCTGTGTTTCGAGCGGAGGGGCGGGTTGAGGTGAGGGCGCTGACTAGTGGGAACGTGGGCCCAAGCGCTTTGGGGAGCGGGTGCATCGACGGTCGGGGGGGCTGGGAGGGCCCTGTGAGTTCTCCTGCCCCGAATGAGCGGCAGCGCCCCTAGTGGCCCAGGTGGTGGAGGGGCAACAGTGTTAGTCAGGCCCTGGGGCTCGGGGGTCCCCAATCCCCAGCGTTGCATCCCCAGGCCCCTTGTCAGGGGCCTCTCGGGGACTGACCTAGGGTTAGGGTTAGCAAGCAGGATGCCGGCAGGCCCGAAATGCCGGCTGTGCGGCGAGTGGAGGGGTGGGCGGAGTGAGGGCGCTGGCGAGCAGAAGCCTGGGCCCAAACATTTTGGCGCAGGGGGCCTTCGAAGGTCGCTGGGGGCTCAGAGGGCCCTGCCCGTTCTCCCCCCCTGAATAACCGGCGGGCCCCCTAACGGCCCAGGGGGTGGGGGGCTGCAGGGTGAATCCGGCGCTGGGTCTCGGGTCCCCAGTCCCTGGCGTTGGGATGCCAAGCACCTTGGGATGGGCCCCTCGGGGACCCACCTACGGTTTGGGTTAGCCCCCAGGAGGCCATCAGGCCCAATCCCCTGGCTGTGTAGCGCGCGTTGCGGCGGGCCAGGGGAGGGAGCTGGCGAGCAGGACCGTGGGCCCACAAGTTTTGGCGCGGGGCGGGGCCTTCGAAGGTCGTCAGGGGCTTGTAGGGCCCTGCCCCTTTTACCGCCTGAATGACCGGCAGCGCCAATAACGGCCGGAGTGGCGGTGGGGCGGAGGGTGAGTCCAGCGCTGGGTCTCGGGTCCCCAATCTCAGGCGTTGGGGCGCCAGGCCCCTTGCGAGGGGCCCCTAAGGAGCCCACCTAGAGTTAGGGTTAGCCCCCAGGAGGCCGGCAAGCCCTATCTGCTGGATGTGCGGCGAGCGGAGGGGCAGGCCGAGCTGAGGGCGCTGAGGAGTTGGAGCGTGGGCCCAAGCATTTTGGTGCGGGGGGGCCTTCGAATGTCATCAGGGGCTCGGAGTGCCCTGCACGTTCTCCCGCTCTGAATGATTGGCGGCGCCAATAACGGCCTGGGTGGCGGTGGGGCGGAGGGTGAGTCCAGCGCTGGGGCTCGGGGGTCCCAATCCCCGGGGTTGCGGTGCCAGGCCCCTTGGGAGGGGCCCCTTGGGGGCAGAACTAGGGTTAGGATTAGCCCCCAGGAGGCCGGCAGGCAGGATCCTTTGGCGCTGTCGAGCAGGGGGGCGGGCCGAGGGGAGGGCGCTGGAGAGCGGGAGCGTGGGCCCAAGTGTTTTGGCGCAGGGGGCCTTCGAAGCTCGCCTGGGGCTCGGAGGGCCCTACCTGTTCTCCTGCCCTGAATGACCGGCGGCGCCCCAAGCGGCCCGGATGGCGGGGGGCTGCAGGGTGAGTCCAGCGCTGGGGTTTGGAGGTTCCCAATCCCCGGCGTTGGGGCGCCAAGCCCCTTGGGATGGGCCCCTCGGGGACCCACCTAGGGTTTGCGTTAGCCCCCAGGAGGCCGTCAGGCCCAATCCCCTGGCTGTGTGGTGCGCGGAGGGGCGGGCCGAGGGGATGGAGCTGGCGAGCGGGACCGCGGGCCCACAGGTTTTGGCGCGGGGGCCTTCGAAGGAGGTCGGGGGCTCAGAGGGCCCTGCCCCTTCTCCTGCCTGAATGACCGGCGGCGCCCCTAGCAGCCCGGGTGCCAGGGGCCTGCAGGGTGAGTCCGGCCCTGTGGCTAGGAGGTACAGGATCCCCGGCGTGCCTCGCAAGGCCCCTTGGGAGGGGCCCCTCGGGGACCGACCTAGGGTTAGGGTTAGCCCCCAGGAGGCCAGCAGGTCTGATCCGCCTGCTGTTTTTTGAGCGGAGCGGCATGTTGAGGTGAGGGCGCTGACTAGTGGGAACGTGAGCCCAAGCGCGTTGGGGCGGGGGGGCCATCGAAGGTCGGCGGGGGCTTGGAGGGCCCTACCCCTTCTCCCTCCTAAATGACCGGCGGCGCCCCTGCGGCCCAGGTGGCGGGGGGCTGCGGGTAAAGTCCGGCGCTCGGTCTCGGGTCCCCAATCCCAGGCGTTGGGGCACCAGGCCCCTTGGGTGGGGCCCCTCAGGAACCCACCTAGAGTTCGGGTTAGCCCCCAGTAGTCCCGCAAGCCCGATCTGCTGGATGTGCGGCGAGCGGAGGGGCAGGCCGAGCTGAGGGCGCTGAGGACTGGGAGCGTTGGCCCAAGCGTTTTGGCGCGGGGGGCCTTCAAAAGTCGTCAGGGGCTCGGAGTGCACTGCACGTTCTCCCGCTCTGAATGATCGGCAGCGCCAATAAGGGCCTGGGTGGCGGTGGGGCGAAGGGTGAGTCCAGCGCTGGGGCTCGGGGGTCCCAATCCCCGGCGTTGCGGTGCTAGGCCCCTTGGGAGGGGCCCCTCGGGGCCGAACAAAGGTTAGGATTAGCCCCCAGGAGGCCGGCAGGCAGGATCCACGGCCGGTGTGGCGAGCGGAGGGGGGGGCGGCCGGAGGGGAGGGCGCTGGAGAGCGGAGTGTGGCCCCAAGTGTTTTGACGCAGGGGGCCTTCGAAGCTCCCCGGGGCCTCAGAGGGCCCTACCCGTTCTCCCCCCCTGAATGACCGGTGGCGCCCCTAGCGGCCCGGGTGCCGGGGGGCTGCAGGGTGAGTCCAGCGCTGGGGTTTGGAGGTTCCCTATCCCCGCCATTGGGGCGCCAAGCCCCTTGGGATGGGCCCCTCGGGGACCCACCTAGGGTTTGGGTTAGCCCCCAGGAGGCCTTCAGGCCCAATCCCCTGGCTGTGTGGCTCGCGGTGGGGCAGACCGAGGGGAGGGAGCTCGCTAGCGGGACCGTGGGCCCACAGGTTTTGGCGCGGGGCCTTCTAAGGAGGTCGGGGGCTCGGAGGGCCCTGCCCCTTCTCCCGCCTGAATAACCTGCGGCGCCCCTAGCAGCCCGGGTGCCAGGGGGCTGCAGGGTGAGTCCGGCCCTGGGGCTAGGACGTCCAGGATCCCAGGCATGGCCGCGCAAGGCCCTTTGGGAGGGGCCCCTCCGGGACCGCCCTAGGGTTAAGGTTACCCCCAGGTGGCCGGCAGGTCCGATCCGCCTGCTGTCTTTCGAGCGGAGGGGCCGGTTGAGGTGAGGGCGCTGACTAGTGGGAACAAGGGCCCAAGCGCTTTGGGGCGGGGGGCCATCGAAGCTCAGCGGGGGCTCAGAGGGCCCTGCCAGTTCTTCAGCCCTGAATGAGCGGCAGCGCCCCTAGTGGCCCAGGTGGTGGAGGGGCAGCAGTTTTAGTCTTGCCCTGGGGCTCGGGGGTCCCCAATGCCCGGAGTTGCGGTGCCAGGACCCTTGGGAGGGGCCCCTCGGGGGCCCACCTAGGGTTAGGATTAGCCCCCAGGACGCCGGCAGGCAGGATCCACCGGCGGTGTGGCGAGCCGAGGGTCCGGCCAAGGGGAGGGCGCTGGAGAGTGGAGCGTGGGCCCAAGTGTTTTGGCGCAGGGGGTCTTCGAAGCTCCCCGGGGGCTCAGAGGGCCCTAACCGTTCTCCCCCCCTGAATGACCGGTGGCGCCCCTAGCGGCCCGGTTGGCGGGGGGCTGCAGGGTGAGTCCAGCGCTGGGGTTTGGAGGTTCCCAATCCCCAGCGTTGGGGTGCCAAGATCCTTGGGATGGGCCCCTCTGGGACCCACCTAGGGTTTGCGTTAGCCCCCAGGAGGCCGTCAGGCCCAATCCCCTGGCTGTGTGGCGCGCGGTGGGGCGGGCCGAGTGGACGGAGCTGGCGAGCGGGACCGTGGGCCCACAGGTTTTGGCGTGGGGGACTTCGAAGATCCTCAGGGGCTAGGAGGGCCCTGCCCCTTCTCCCGCCCCGTATGACCGGTGGGCCCCCTGGAGGCCCAGGTGGCGGGGGGCTGCAGGGTGAGTCCGGCGCTGGGTCTCGGGTCCCAAACCTCCGCCGCTGTGGCGCCAGGCACCTTGTGTGGGGCCCCTCAGGAGCCCACCTAGAGTTATTGTTAGCCCCCGGGAGGCCGGCAAGCCCGACCTGCTGGATGTGCGGCGAGCAGAGGGGTAGGCCGAGCTGAGGGCGCTGAGGAGTGGGAGCGTAGGCCCAACCGTTTTGGCGCGGGGGGGGCCTTCGAAGGTTGCCTGGGGCACAGAGGGCCCTGCCCATTCTCACGCCCTGAATGACCGGTGGGCCCCCTAGCGGCCCAGGTGGTGGGGGGCTGCGGGTAAAGTCCGGCCCTTGGTCTCGGGTCCCCAATCCCCGGCGTTGGGGCGCCAGGCCCCTTGGGTGGGGCGCCTCAGGAGCCCACCTAGAGTTAAGGTTAGCCCCCAGGACTCCTGCAAGCCCGATCTGCTGGAGGTACGGCGAACGGAGGGGCAGGCCGAGCTGAGGGCGCTGAGGAGTGGGAACGTGGGCCCAAGCGTTTTGGCACGGGGGGCCTTCGAAAGTCTCAGGGGCTCGGAGTGCCCTGCACGTTCTCCCACTCTGAATGACCGGCGGCGCCAATAACGGCCTGGGTGGCGGTGGGGCAGAGGGTGAGTCCAGTGCTGGGGCTCGGGGGTCCCAATCCCCGGCGTTGCGGTGCCAGACCCCTTGGGAGTGGCCCCTCGGGTGCCGAACAAGGGTTAGGATTAGCCCCCAGGAGGCCGGCAGGCAGGATCCAGGGGCGGTGTGGCGAGCGGGGGGGGGGGCCGGAGGGGAGGGCACTGGAGAGCGGAGTGTGGGCCCAAGTGTTTTGGCGCACGGGGCCTTTGAAGCTCCCTGGGAATTCGGAGGGCCTTACCCGTTCTCCCCCCCTTAATGACCGGCGGCGCTCCTAGTGGCCCTGGTGGCGTGGGGCTGCAGGGTGAGTCCAGCGCTGGGGTTTGGAGATTCCCAATCCCCGGCGTTGGGGCGCCAAACCCCTTGGGATGGTCCCCTCGGGGACCCACCTAGGGTTTGCGTGAGCCCCCAGGAGGCCGTCAGGCCCAATCCCCTGGCTGTGTGGCGCGCGGAGGGGCGGGCCGAGGGGACGGAGCTGGCGAGCGGGACCGTGGGCCCACAGGTTTTGGCGTGGGGGCCTTCGAAGATCCTCAGGGGCTAGTAGGGCCCTGCCCGTTCTCCCGCCTGAATGACCGGCGGCGCCCCTAGCGGCCCCGGTGCCGGGGGCTGCAGGTTGTGTCCGGCCCTGGGGCTAGGACGTCCAGGATCCCGGGCGTGGCTGAGCAAGGCCCCTTGGGAGGGGACGCTCGGGGACTGACCTAGGGTTAGGGTTAGCCCCCAGGAGGCCGGCAGGTCCGATCCGCCTGCTGTGTTTGGAGCGGAGGGGCAGGTTGAGGTGAGGGCGCTGTCTAGAGGGAACGTGGGCCCAAGCGCTTTGGGACGGGGGGGCCATCGAAGGTCGGCGGGTTCTCGGAGGGCCCTGCCCCTTCTCCTGCCTGAATGACCGGCGGCGCCCCTAGTGCCCAGGTGGTGGAGGGGCAGCAGTGTTAGTCTGGCCCTGGGGCTCGGGGTTCCCCAATCCCCAGTGTTGCAGCCCCAGGCCCCTTGTCTGGGGCCTCTCGGGGACTACCTTAGGGTCAGGGTTAGCAAGCAGGATGCCGGCAGGCCCGAAATGCCCGCTGTGCAGCGAGTGGAGGGGAGGGCCGAATGAGGGGCCAGCGAGCGGGAGCCTGGGCCCAAACATTTGGCGGGGGTGCCTTCGAAGGTAGCCGGGAGCTCAGAGGGCCCTGCCCGTTCTCCCGCCCACATGACCGGTGGGCCCCCTAGAGGCCCAGGTGGCGGGGGGCTGCAGGGTGAGTCCGGCGCTGGGTCTCGGGTCCCCAATCCCAGGCGTTGGGGCGCCAGGCCCCTTGCGAGGAGCCCCTAAGGAGCCCACCTAGAGTTAGGGTTAGCCCCCAGGAGGCCTGCAAGCCCGATCTGCTGGATGTGCAGCGAGCGGAGGGGCAGGCCGAGCTGAGGGCGTTGAGGAGTGGGATCGGGGGCCCAAGAGTTTGGCGCGGGGGCCTTCGAAATGCGCCAGGGGCTCGGTGTGCCCTGCACATTCTCCCGCCCTGAATGACCAGCGGCGCCAATAAAGGCCCGGGTGGCGGTGGGGCGGAGGCTGAGTCCAGCGCTGGGGCGGGGGTCCCCAATCCCTGGCATTGCGGTGCCAGGCCCCTTGGGAGGAGCCCCTTGGGGGCCGACCTAAGGTTAGGATTAGCCCCGAGGAGGCCGGCAGGCAGGATCCAAGGGCGGTGTGGCGGGGGACGGGCGGGCCGAGGGGAGGGCGCTGGTGAGTGGGAGCGTGGGCACAAGTGTTTTGGCGCAGGCAGCCTTCGAAGCTCGCCAGGGGCTCGGAGGGCCCTACCCGTTCTCCAGCCTGAATGACTGGCGGCGCCCCTAGCGGCCCGGGTGGTGGGGGGCTGCAGGGTGAGTCCAGCGCTGGGGTTCAGAGGTTCCCAATCCCCAGCGTTGGGGCGCCAAGCCCCTTGGGATGGGCCCTCCGGGGACCGACCTAGGGTTAGGATTAGCCTCCAGGAGTACGGCAGGTCCGATCCGCCTGCTGTGTTTCGAGCGGAGGGGCGGGTTGAGGTGAGGGCGCTGACTAGTGGGAACTTGGGCCCAGGCGCTTTGGGCAGCGGGTCCATCGACAGTCGGGTGGCTGGGAGGGCCCTGTAAGTTCTACTGCCCTGAATGAGCGGCAGCGCCCCTAGTGGCCCAGGTGGTGGAGGGGCAGCAGTGTTAGTTTTGCCCTGGGGTCGGGGGTCCCCCAATCCCCAGCGTTGCAGCCCCAGGCCCCTTGTCAGTGACCTCTCGGGGACTGACCTAGGGATAGGGTTAGCAAGCAGGATGCCGGCAGGCCCGAAATGCCGGCTGTGCGGTGAGTGGAGGGGCGGGCGCAGTGAGGGCGCTGGCGAGCAGAAGCCTGGGCCCAAACATTTTGGCGCAGGGGGTTTTCGAAGGTCGCTGGGGGCTCAGAGGGCCCTGCCCGTTCTCCCCCCTGAATAACCAGCGGGCCCGCTAGCGGCCCAGGGGCTGGGGGGCTGCAGGGTGAATTCGGCGCTGGGTCTCGGGTCCCCAGTCCCTGGCGTTGTGGCGCAAAGCACCTTGGGATGGGCCCCTCGGGGACCCACCTAGGGTATGGGTTAGCCCCCAGGAGGCCATCAGGCCCAATCCCCTGGCTGTGTAGCGCACGTTGCGGCGGGCCAGGGGAGGGAGCTGGCGAGCGGTACCGTGGGCCCACAGGTTTTGGCGCGGGGGGGCCTTCGAAGGTCGTTAGGGGCTTGTAGGGCCCTCCCCCTTCTACCGCCTGAATGACCGGCGGCGCTCCTAGCGGCCCGGGTGGCGGTTGGCAGCAGGGTGAGTCCGGCCCTGGGGCTAGGACGTCCAGGATCCCGGGCATGGCGGCGCAAAGCCCCTTGGGAGGGGCCCCTCGGGAACAGACCTAGGGTTAGGGTTAGCCCCCAGGAGGCCGGCAGGTCCTATCCGGCTGCTGTGTTTCGAGCAGAGGGGCGGGTTGAGGTGAGGGCGCTGACTAGTGGGAACGTGGGCCCAAGCGCTTTGGGGCAGGGGTCCATCGAATGTCGAAGGGGGCTTGGAAGGCCCTGCCCCTTCTCCAGCCCTGAATGAGAGACAGCGCTCCTAGTGGCCCAGGTGGTGGACGGCAGTAGTGTTAGTTTGGCCCTGGGGTTCGGGGGTCCCCAATCCCCAGCGTTGCAGCCCCAGGCCCCTTGTCAGGGGCCTCTCCGGGACTGACCTAGGGTTAGGGTTAGCAAGCAGAATGCCGGCAGGCCCGAAATGCCGGCTGTGTGGCGAGTGGAGGGGCCGGCGGAGTGAGGGCGCTGGCAAGCAGAAGCCTGGGCCCAAACATTTTGGCGCGGGGGGCCTTCGAAGGTCGCTGGGGGCTCAGAGGGCCCTGCCCGTTCTCCCCCCCTGAATGACCGGCGGCGGCTGAAGCGGCCCGGGTGGCGGGGGGCTGCAGGGTGAGTCCAGCGCTGGGGTTTGGAGGTTCCCAATCCCGACGTTGGGGCGCCAAGCCCCTTGGGATGGGCCCCTCGGGGACCCACCTAGGGTTTGCGTTAGCCCCCAGGAGGCCGTCAGGCCCAATCCCCTGGCTGTGTGGCACGCGGTGGGGCGGGCCGATGAGACAGAGCTGGCGAGCGGGACCGTGGACCCACAAGTTTTGGCGTGGGGGCCTTCGAAGGTCCTCAGGGGCTAGGAGGGCCCTGCCCCTTCTCCCACCTGAATGACCGGTGGTGCCCCTAGCGGCCGGAGTGGCGGGGGGGCTGCAGGCTGATTCCACCGCTGGGGTTCAGTGGTTCCCAGTCCCTGGCGTTGGGTCGCCAAGCCCCTTGGGAGGGGCCCCTCGGGGACCCACCTACGGTTCAGCTTAGCCCCCTGGAGGCCTGCAGGTCCAATCCGCCTGCTGTGTTTCGAGCGGAGGGGCGGGTTGAGGTGAGGGCACTGACTAGTGGGAACGTGGGCCCAAGCGCTTTGGGGCGGGGGGCCGTCGAGGGCAGCGGGGGCTCAGAGGTCCCTGCCCCTTCTGCCGCCCTGAATGAGCGGCAGCGCCCCTAGTGCCCCGGTGGTGGAGGGGCAGAAGTGTTAGTCTGTCCCTGGGGCTCGGGGGTCCCCAATCCCCAGTGTTGCAGCCCCAGGCCCTTTGAAAGGGGCCTCTCGGGGACTGACCTAGGGTCAGGGTTACCAAGCAGGATGCCGGCAGGCCCGAAATGCCCGCTGTGCAGCGAGTGGAGGGGCGGGCAGAATGAGGGCGCTGGCGAGCGGGAGCCTGGGCTCAAACATTTGGCGGGGGGTCCTTCGAAGGTAGCCGGGAGCTCAGAGGGCCCTGCCCGTTCTCCCGCCCTGTATGACCGGTGGGCCCCCTAGAGGCCCAGGTGGCGGGGGGCTGCAGGGTGAGTCCGGCGCTGGGTCTCGGGTCCCCAATTTCCGGCGCTGAGGCGCCGGGCCCCTTGGGTGGGGCCCTTCAGGAGCCCACCTAGACTTAGTGTTAGCCCCCGTGAGGCCGGCAAGCCGGACCTGCTGGATGTGCGGCGAGCAGAGGGGTAGGCTGAGTTGAGGGCGCTGAGGAGTGGGAGCGTGGGCCCAACCGTTTTGGTGCGGGGGCCTTCGAAGGTCATCAGGGGCTAGGAGGGCCCTGCTCCTTCTCCCGCCTGAATGACCGGCGGCGCCCCTAGCGGCCGGAGTGGTGGGGGGCTGCAGGCTGATTCCACCGCTGGGGTTCAGTGGTTCCCAATCCCTGGCGTTGGGTCGCCAAGCCCCTTGGGAGGGGCCCCTCGGGTACCCACCTAGGGTTCAGCTTAGCCCCCAGGAGGCCGGCAGGTCCAATCCGCCTGCTGTGTTTCGAGCGGAGGGGCGGGTTGAGGTGAGGGCGCTGACAAGTGGGAACGTGGGCCCAAGCGCTTTGGGGCGGGGGGGCCATCGAAGGTCGGCGGGGGCTCGGAGGGCCCTGCCCCTTCTCCCGCCTGAATGACCGGCGGCGCCCCTAGCGGCCCAGGTGGCGGGGGGCTGCGGGTACAGTCTGGCGCTCCGTCTCGGGTCCCTAATCCCCGGAGTTTGGGCGCCAGGCCCTTTGGGAGGGGCCCCTCAGGAGCCCACCTAGAGTTAGGGTTAGCCCCCAGGAGGCCAGCAAGCCCTATCTGCTGGATGTGCGGCGAGCGGAGGGGCAGGCCGAGCTGAGGGCGCTGAGGAGTGGGAGCGTGGGCCCAAGCGTTTTGGTGCTGGGGGCCTTCGAATGTCGTCAGGGGCTCGGAGGGCCCTACCCGTTCGACCCTGAATGACTGGCGGCGCCCCTAGCGGCCCGGGTGGCGGGGGGCTGCAGGGTGAGTCCAGTGCTGGGGTTCGGAGGTTCCCAATCTCCAGCGTTGGGGCGCCAAGCCCCTTGGGATGGGCCCTTGGGGGACCGACCTAGGGTTAGGATTAGCCTCCAGGAGTACGGCAGGTCCGATCCGCCTGCTGTGTTTCGAGCGGAGGGGCGGGTTGAGGTGAGGGCGCTGACTAGTGGGAACGTGGGCCCAAGCGCTTTGGGGAGCGGGTGCATCGACGGTCGGGGGGGGCTGGGAGGGCCCTGTGAGTTCTCCTGCCCCGAATGAGCGGCAGCGCCCCTAGTGGCCCAGGTGGTGGAGGGGCAACAGTGTTAGTCAGGCCCTGGGGCTCGGGGGTCCCCAATCCCCAGCGTTGCATCCCCAGGCCCCTTGTCAGGGGCCTCTCGGGGACTGACCTAGGGTTAGGGTTAGCAAGCAGGATGCCGGCAGGCCCGAAATGCCGGCTGTGCGGCGAGTGGAGGGGTGGGCGGAGTGAGGGCGCTGGCGAGCAGAAGCCTGGGCCCAAACATTTTGGCGCAGGGGGCCTTCGAAGGTCGCTGGGGGCTCAGAGGGCCCTGCCCGTTCTCCCCCCCTGAATAACCGGCGGGCCCCCTAACGGCCCAGGGGGTGGGGGGCTGCAGGGTGAATCCGGCGCTGGGTCTCGGGTCCCCAGTCCCTGGCGTTGGGATGCCAAGCACCTTGGGATGGGCCCCTCGGGGACCCACCTACGGTTTGGGTTAGCCCCCAGGAGGCCATCAGGCCCAATCCCCTGGCTGTGTAGCGCGCGTTGCGGCGGGCCAGGGGAGGGAGCTGGCGAGCGGGACCGTGGGCCCACAAGTTTTGGCGCGGGGCGGGGCCTTCGAAGGTCGTCAGGGGCTTGTAGGGCCCTGCCCCTTTTACCGCCTGAATGACCGGCAGCGCCAATAACGGCCGGGGTGGCGGTGGGGCGGAGGGTGAGTCCAGCGCTGGGTCTCGGGTCCCCAATCTCAGGCGTTGGGGCGCCAGGCCCCTTGCGAGGGGCCCCTAAGGAGCCCACCTAGAGTTAGGGTTAGCCCCCAGGAGGCCGGCAAGCCCTATCTGCTGGATGTGCGGCGAGCGGAGGGGCAGGCCGAGCTGAGGGCGCTGAGGAGTTGGAGCGTGGGCCCAAGCATTTTGGTGCGGGGGGGCCTTCGAATGTCATCAGGGGCTCGGAGTGCCCTGCACGTTCTCCCGCTCTGAATGATTGGCGGCGCCAATAACGGCCTGGGTGGCGGTGGGGCGGAGGGTGAGTCCAGCGCTGGGGCTCGGGGGTCCCAATCCCCGGGGTTGCGGTGCCAGGCCCCTTGGGAGGGGCCCCTTGGGGGCAGAACTAGGGTTAGGATTAGCCCCCAGGAGGCCGGCAGGCAGGATCCTTTGGCGCTGTCGAGCAGGGGGGCGGGCCGAGGGGAGGGCGCTGGAGAGCGGGAGCGTGGGCCCAAGTGTTTTGGCGCAGGGGGCCTTCGAAGCTCGCCTGGGGCTCGGAGGGCCCTACCTGTTCTCCTGCCCTGAATGACCGGCGGCGCCCCAAGCGGCCCGGATGGCGGGGGGCTGCAGGGTGAGTCCAGCGCTGGGGTTTGGAGGTTCCCAATCCCCGGCGTTGGGGCGCCAAGCCCCTTGGGATGGGCCCCTCGGGGACCCACCTAGGGTTTGCGTTAGCCCCCAGGAGGCCGTCAGGCCCAATCCCCTGGCTGTGTGGTGCGCGGAGGGGCGGGCCGAGGGGATGGAGCTGGCGAGCGGGACCGCGGGCCCACAGGTTTTGGCGCGGGGGCCTTCGAAGGAGGTCGGGGGCTCAGAGGGCCCTGCCCCTTCTCCTGCCTGAATGACCGGCGGCGCCCCTAGCAGCCCGGGTGCCAGGGGCCTGCAGGGTGAGTCCGGCCCTGTGGCTAGGAGGTACAGGATCCCCGGCGTGCCTCGCAAGGCCCCTTGGGAGGGGCCCCTCGGGGACCGACCTAGGGTTAGGGTTAGCCCCCAGGAGGCCAGCAGGTCTGATCCGCCTGCTGTTTTTTGAGCGGAGCGGCATGTTGAGGTGAGGGCGCTGACTAGTGGGAACGTGAGCCCAAGCGCGTTGGGGCGGGGGGGCCATCGAAGGTCGGCGGGGGCTTGGAGGGCCCTACCCCTTCTCCCTCCTAAATGACCGGCGGCGCCCCTGCGGCCCAGGTGGCGGGGGGCTGCGGGTAAAGTCCGGCGCTCGGTCTCGGGTCCCCAATCCCAGGCGTTGGGGCACCAGGCCCCTTGGGTGGGGCCCCTCAGGAACCCACCTAGAGTTCGGGTTAGCCCCCAGTAGTCCCGCAAGCCCGATCTGCTGGATGTGCGGCGAGCGGAGGGGCAGGCCGAGCTGAGGGCGCTGAGGACTGGGAGCGTTGGCCCAAGCGTTTTGGCGCGGGGGGCCTTCAAAAGTCGTCAGGGGCTCGGAGTGCACTGCACGTTCTCCCGCTCTGAATGATCGGCAGCGCCAATAAGGGCCTGGGTGGCGGTGGGGCGAAGGGTGAGTCCAGCGCTGGGGCTCGGGGGTCCCAATCCCCGGCGTTGCGGTGCTAAGCCCCTTGGGAGGGGCCCCTCGGGGCCGAACAAAGGTTAGGATTAGCCCCCAGGAGGCCGGCAGGCAGGATCCACGGCCGGTGTGGCGAGCGGAGGGGGGGGCGGCCGGAGGGGAGGGCGCTGGAGAGCGGAGCGTGGCCCCAAGTGTTTTGACGCAGGGGGCCTTCGAAGCTCCCCGGGGCCTCAGAGGGCCCTACCCGTTCTCCCCCCCTGAATGACCGGCGGCGCCCCTAGCGGCCCGGGTGCCGGGGGGCTGCAGGGTGAGTCCAGCGCTGGGGTTTGGAGGTTCCCTATCCCCGCCATTGGGGCGCCAAGCCCCTTGGGATGGGCCCCTCGGGGACCCACCTAGGGTTTGGGTTAGCCCCCAGGAGGCCTTCAGGCCCAATCCCCTGGCTGTGTGGCTCGCGGTGGGGCAGACCGAGGGGAGGGAGCTCGCTAGCGGGACCGTGGGCCCACAGGTTTTGGCGCGGGGCCTTCTAAGGAGGTCGGGGGCTCGGAGGGCCCTGCCCCTTCTCCCGCCTGAATAACCTGCGGCGCCCCTAGCAGCCCGGGTGCCAGGGGGCTGCAGGGTGAGTCCGGCCCTGGGGCTAGGACGTCCAGGATCCCAGGCATGGCCGCGCAAGGCCCTTTGGGAGGGGCCCCTCCGGGACCGCCCTAGGGTTAAGGTTACCCCCAGGTGGCCGGCAGGTCCGATCCGCCTGCTGTCTTTCGAGCGGAGGGGCCGGTTGAGGTGAGGGCGCTGACTAGTGGGAACAAGGGCCCAAGCGCTTTGGGGCGGGGGGCCATCGAAGCTCAGCGGGGGCTCAGAGGGCCCTGCCAGTTCTTCAGCCCTGAATGAGCGGCAGCGCCCCTAGTGGCCCAGGTGGTGGAGGGGCAGCAGTTTTAGTCTTGCCCTGGGGCTCGGGGGTCCCCAATGCCCGGAGTTGCGGTGCCAGGACCCTTGGGAGGGGCCCCTCGGGGGCCCACCTAGGGTTAGGATTAGCCCCCAGGACGCCGGCAGGCAGGATCCACCGGCGGTGTGGCGAGCCGAGGGTCCGGCCAAGGGGAGGGCGCTGGAGAGTGGAGCGTGGGCCCAAGTGTTTTGGCGCAGGGGGTCTTCGAAGCTCCCCGGGGGCTCAGAGGGCCCTAACCGTTCTCCCCCCCTGAATGACCGGTGGCGCCCCTAGCGGCCCGGTTGGCGGGGGGCTGCAGGGTGAGTCCAGCGCTGGGGTTTGGAGGTTCCCAATCCCCAGCGTTGGGGTGCCAAGATCCTTGGGATGGGCCCCTCTGGGACCCACCTAGGGTTTGCGTTAGCCCCCAGGAGGCCGTCAGGCCCAATCCCCTGGCTGTGTGGCGCGCGGTGGGGTGGGCCGAGTGGACGGAGCTGGCGAGCGGGACCGTGGGCCCACAGGTTTTGGCGTGGGGGACTTCGAAGATCCTCAGGGGCTAGGAGGGCCCTGTCCCTTCTCCCGCCCCGTATGACCGGTGGGCCCCCTGGAGGCCCAGGTGGCGGGGGGCTGCAGGGTGAGTCCGGCGCTGGGTCTCGGGTCCCAAACCTCCGCCGCTGTGGCGCCAGGCACCTTGTGTGGGGCCCCTCAGGAGCCCACCTAGAGTTATTATTAGCCCCCGGGAGGCCGGCAAGCCCGACCTGCTGGATGTGCGGCGAGCAGAGGGGTAGGCCGAGGTGAGGGCGCTGAGGAGTGGGAGCGTAGGCCCAACCGTTTTGGCGCGGGGGGGGGCCTTCGAAGGTTGCCTGGGGCACAGAGGGCCCTGCCCATTCTCACGCCCTGAATGACCGGTGGGCCCCCTAGCGGCCCAGGTGGTGGGGGGCTGCGGGTAAAGTCCGGCCCTTGGTCTCGGGTCCCCAATCCCCGGCGTTGGGGCGCCAGGCCCCTTGGGTGGGGCGCCTCAGGAGCCCACCTAGAGTTAAGGTTAGCCCCCAGGACTCCTGCAAGCCCGATCTGCTGGAGGTACGGCGAACGGAGGGGCAGGCCGAGCTGAGGGCGCTGAGGAGTGGGAACGTGGGCCCAAGCGTTTTGGCACGGGGGGCCTTCGAAAGTCTCAGGGGCTCGGAGTGCCCTGCACGTTCTCCCACTCTGAATGACCGGCGGCGCCAATAACGGCCTGGGTGGCGGTGGGGCAGAGGGTGAGTCCAGTGCTGGGGCTCGGGGGTCCCAATCCCCGGCGTTGCGGTGCCAGACCCCTGGGGAGTGGCCCCTCGGGTGCCGAACAAGGGTTAGGATTAGCCCCCAGGAGGCCGGCAGGCAGGATCCAGGGGCGGTGTGGCGAGCGGGGGGGGGGGGCCGGAGGGGAGGGCACTGGAGAGCGGAGTGTGGGCCCAAGTGTTTTGGCGCACGGGGCCTTTGAAGCTCCCTGGGAATTCGGAGGGCCTTACCCGTTCTCCCCCCCTTAATGACCGGCGGCGCTCCTAGTGGCCCTGGTGGCGTGGGGCTGCAGGGTGAGTCCAGCGCTGGGGTTTGGAGATTCCCAATCCCCGGCGTTGGGGCGCCAAACCCCTTGGGATGGTCCCCTCGGGGACCCACCTAGGGTTTGCGTGAGCCCCCAGGAGGCCGTCAGGCCCAATCCCCTGGCTGTGTGGCGCGCGGAGGGGCGGGCCGAGGGGACGGAGCTGGCGAGCGGGACCGTGGGCCCACAGGTTTTGGCGTGGGGGCCTTCGAAGATCCTCAGGGGCTAGTAGGGCCCTGCCCGTTTTCCCGCCTGAATGACCGGCGGCGCCCCTAGCGGCCCCGGTGCCGGGGGCTGCAGGTTGTGTCCGGCCCTGGGGCTAGGACGTCCAGGATCCCGGGCGTGGCTGAGCAAGGCCCCTTGGGAGGGGACGCTCGGGGACTGACCTAGGGTTAGGGTTAGCCCCCAGGAGGCCGGCAGGTCCGATCCGCCTGCTGTGTTTGGAGCGGAGGGGCAGGTTGAGGTGAGGGCGCTGTCTAGAGGGAACGTGGGCCCAAGCGCTTTGGGACGGGGGGGCCATCGAAGGTCGGCGGGTTCTCGGAGGGCCCTGCCCCTTCTCCTGCCTGAATGACCGGCGGCGCCCCTAGTGCCCAGGTGGTGGAGGGGCAGCAGTGTTAGTCTGGCCCTGGGGCTCGGGGTTCCCCAATCCCCAGTGTTGCAGCCCCAGGCCCCTTGTCTGGGGCCTCTCGGGGACTACCTTAGGGTCAGGGTTAGCAAGCAGGATGCCGGCAGGCCCGAAATGCCCGCTGTGCAGCGAGTGGAGGGGAGGGCCGAATGAGGGGCCAGCGAGCGGGAGCCTGGGCCCAAACATTTGGCGGGGGTGCCTTCGAAGGTAGCCGGGAGCTCAGAGGGCCCTGCCCGTTCTCCCGCCCACATGACCGGTGGGCCCCCTAGAGGCCCAGGTGGCGGGGGGCTGCAGGGTGAGTCCGGCGCTGGGTCTCGGGTCCCCAATCCCAGGCGTTGGGGCGCCAGGCCCCTTGCGAGGGGCCCCTAAGGAGCCCACCTAGAGTTAGGGTTAGCCCCCAGGAGGCCTGCAAGCCCGATCTGCTGGATGTGCAGCGAGCGGAGGGGCAGGCCGAGCTGAGGGCGTTGAGGAGTGGGATCGGGGGCCCAAGAGTTTGGCGCGGGGGCCTTCGAAATGCGCCAGGGGCTCGGTGTGCCCTGCACATTCTCCCGCCCTGAATGACCAGCGGCGCCAATAAAGGCCCGGGTGGCGGTGGGGCGGAGGCTGAGTCCAGCGCTGGGGCGGGGGTCCCCAATCCCTGGCATTGCGGTGCCAGGCCCCTTGGGAGGAGCCCCTTGGGGGCCGACCTAGGGTTAGGATTAGCCCCGAGGAGGCCGGCAGGCAGGATCCACGGGCGGTGTGGCGGGGGAGGGGCGGGCCGAGGGGAGGGCGCTGGTGAGTGGGAGCGTGGGCACAAGTGTTTTGGCGCAGGCAGCCTTCGAAGCTCGCCAGGGGCTCGGAGGGCCCTACCCGTTCTCCAGCCTGAATGACTGGCGGCGCCCCTAGCGGCCCGGGTGGTGGGGGGCTGCAGGGTGAGTCCAGCGCTGGGGTTCAGAGGTTCCCAATCCCCAGCGTTGGGGCGCCAAGCCCCTTGGGATGGGCCCTCCGGGGACCGACCTAGGGTTAGGATTAGCCTCCAGGAGTACGGCAGGTCCGATCCGCCTGCTGTGTTTCGAGCGGAGGGGCGGGTTGAGGTGAGGGCGCTGACTAGTGGGAACTTGGGCCCAGGCGCTTTGGGCAGCGGGTCCATCGACAGTCGGGTGGCTGGGAGGGCCCTGTAAGTTCTACTGCCCTGAATGAGCGGCAGCGCCCCTAGTGGCCCAGGTGGTGGAGGGGCAGCAGCGTTAGTTTTGCCCTGGGGTCGGGGGTCCCCCAATCCCCAGCGTTGCAGCCCCAGGCCCCTTGTCAGTGACCTCTCGGGGACTGACCTAGGGATAGGGTTAGCAAGCAGGATGCCGGCAGGCCCGAAATGCCGGCTGTGCGGTGAGTGGAGGGGCGGGCGCAGTGAGGGCGCTGGCGAGCAGAAGCCTGGGCCCAAACATTTTGGCGCAGGGGGTTTTCGAAGGTCGCTGGGGGCTCAGAGGGCCCTGCCCGTTCTCCCCCCTGAATAACCAGCGGGCCCGCTAGCGGCCCAGGGGCTGGGGGGCTGCAGGGTGAATTCGGCGCTGGGTCTCGGGTCCCCAGTCCCTGGCGTTGTGGCGCAAAGCACCTTGGGATGGGCCCCTCGGGGACCCACCTAGGGTATGGGTTAGCCCCCAGGAGGCCATCAGGCCCAATCCCCTGGCTGTGTAGCGCACGTTGCGGCGGGCCAGGGGAGGGAGCTGGCGAGCGGTACCGTGGGCCCACAGGTTTTGGCGCGGGGGGGGCCTTCGAAGGTCGTTAGGGGCTTGTAGGGCCCTCCCCCTTCTACCGCCTGAATGACCGGCGGCGCTCCTAGCGGCCCGGGTGGCGGTTGGCAGCAGGGTGAGTCCGGCCCTGGGGCTAGGACGTCCAGGATCCCGGGCATGGCGGCGCAAAGCCCCTTGGGAGGGGCCCCTCGGGAACAGACCTAGGGTTAGGGTTAGCCCCCAGGAGGCCGGCAGGTCCTATCCGGCTGCTGTGTTTCGAGCAGAGGGGCGGGTTGAGGTGAGGGCGCTGACTAGTGGGAACGTGGGCCCAAGCGCTTTGGGGCAGGGGTCCATCGAATGTCGAAGGGGGCTTGGAAGGCCCTGCCCCTTCTCCAGCCCTGAATGAGAGACAGCGCTCCTAGTGGCCCAGGTGGTGGACGGCAGTAGTGTTAGTTTGGCCCTGGGGTTCGGGGGTCCCCAATCCCCAGCGTTGCAGCCCCAGGCCCCTTGTCAGGGGCCTCTCCGGGACTGACCTAGGGTTAGGGTTAGCAAGCAGAATGCCGGCAGGCCCGAAATGCCGGCTGTGTGGCGAGTGGAGGGGCCGGCGGAGTGAGGGCGCTGGCAAGCAGAAGCCTGGGCCCAAACATTTTGGCGCGGGGGGCCTTCGAAGGTCGCTGGGGGCTCAGAGGGCCCTGCCCGTTCTCCCCCCCTGAATGACCGGCGGCGGCTGAAGCGGCCCGGGTGGCGGGGGGCTGCAGGGTGAGTCCAGCGCTGGGGTTTGGAGGTTCCCAATCCCGACGTTGGGGCGCCAAGCCCCTTGGGATGGGCCCCTCGGGGACCCACCTAGGGTTTGCGTTAGCCCCCAGGAGGCCGTCAGGCCCAATCCCCTGGCTGTGTGGCACGCGGTGGGGCGGGCCGATGAGACAGAGCTGGCGAGCGGGACCGTGGACCCACAAGTTTTGGCGTGGGGGCCTTCGAAGGTCCTCAGGGGCTAGGAGGGCCCTGCCCCTTCTCCCACCTGAATGACCGGTGGCGCCCCTAGCGGCCGGAGTGGCGGGGGGGGCTGCAGGCTGATTCCACCGCTGGGGTTCAGTGGTTCCCAGTCCCTGGCGTTGGGTCGCCAAGCCCCTTGGGAGGGGCCCCTCGGGGACCCACCTACGGTTCAGCTTAGCCCCCTGGAGGCCTGCAGGTCCAATCCGCCTGCTGTGTTTCGAGCGGAGGGGCGGGTTGAGGTGAGGGCACTGACTAGTGGGAACGTGGGCCCAAGCGCTTTGGGGCGGGGGGCCGTCGAGGGCAGCGGGGGCTCAGAGGTCCCTGCCCCTTCTGCCGCCCTGAATGAGCGGCAGCGCCCCTAGTGCCCCGGTGGTGGAGGGGCAGAAGTGTTAGTCTGTCCCTGGGGCTCGGGGGTCCCCAATCCCCAGTGTTGCAGCCCCAGGCCCTTTGAAAGGGGCCTCTCGGGGACTGACCTAGGGTCAGGGTTACCAAGCAGGATGCCGGCAGGCCCGAAATGCCCGCTGTGCAGCGAGTGGAGGGGCGGGCAGAATGAGGGCGCTGGCGAGCGGGAGCCTGGGCTCAAACATTTGGCGGGGGGTCCTTCGAAGGTAGCCGGGAGCTCAGAGGGCCCTGCCCGTTCTCCCGCCCACATGACCGGTGGGCCCCCTAGAGGCCCAGGTGGCGGGGGGCTGCAGGGTGAGTCCGGCGCTGGGTCTCGGGTCCCCAATCCCAGGCGTTGGGGCGCCAGGCCCCTTGCGAGGGGCCCCTAAGGAGCCCACCTAGAGTTAGGGTTAGCCCCCAGGAGGCCTGCAAGCCCGATCTGCTGGATGTGCAGCGAGCGGAGGGGCAGGCCGAGCTGAGGGCGTTGAGGAGTGGGATCGGGGGCCCAAGAGTTTGGCGCGGGGGCCTTCGAAATGCGCCAGGGGCTCGGTGTGCCCTGCACATTCTCCCGCCCTGAATGACCAGCGGCGCCAATAAAGGCCCGGGTGGCGGTGGGGCGGAGGCTGAGTCCAGCGCTGGGGCGGGGGTCCCCAATCCCTGGCATTGCGGTGCCAGGCCCCTTGGGAGGAGCCCCTTGGGGGCCGACCTAAGGTTAGGATTAGCCCCGAGGAGGCCGGCAGGCAGGATCCACGGGCGGTGTGGCGGGGGAGGGGCGGGCCGAGGGGAGGGCGCTGGTGAGTGGGAGCGTGGGCACAAGTGTTTTGGCGCAGGCAGCCTTCGAAGCTCGCCAGGGGCTCGGAGGGCCCTACCCGTTCTCCAGCCTGAATGACTGGCGGCGCCCCTAGCGGCCCGGGTGGTGGGGGGCTGCAGGGTGAGTCCAGCGCTGGGGTTCAGAGGTTCCCAATCCCCAGCGTTGGGGCGCCAAGCCCCTTGGGATGGGCCCTCCGGGGACCGACCTAGGGTTAGGATTAGCCTCCAGGAGTACGGCAGGTCCGATCCGCCTGCTGTGTTTCGAGCGGAGGGGCGGGTTGAGGTGAGGGCGCTGACTAGTGGGAACTTGGGCCCAGGCGCTTTGGGCAGCGGGTCCATCGACAGTCGGGTGGCTGGGAGGGCCCTGTAAGTTCTACTGCCCTGAATGAGCGGCAGCGCCCCTAGTGGCCCAGGTGGTGGAGGGGCAGCAGTGTTAGTTTTGCCCTGGGGTCGGGGGTCCCCCCATCCCCAGCGTTGCAGCCCCAGGCCCCTTGTCAGTGACCTCTCGGGGACTGACCTAGGGATAGGGTTAGCAAGCAGGATGCCGGCAGGCCCGAAATGCCGGCTGTGCGGTGAGTGGAGGGGCGGGCGCAGTGAGGGCGCTGGCGAGCAGAAGCCTGGGCCCAAACATTTTGGCGCAGGGGGTTTTCGAAGGTCGCTGGGGGCTCAGAGGGCCCTGCCCGTTCTCCCCCCTGAATAACCAGCGGGCCCGCTAGCGGCCCAGGGGCTGGGGGGCTGCAGGGTGAATTCGGCGCTGGGTCTCGGGTCCCCAGTCCCTGGCGTTGTGGCGCAAAGCACCTTGGGATGGGCCCCTCGGGGACCCACCTAGGGTATGGGTTAGCCCCCAGGAGGCCATCAGGCCCAATCCCCTGGCTGTGTAGCGCACGTTGCGGCGGGCCAGGGGAGGGAGCTGGCGAGCGGTACCGTGGGCCCACAGGTTTTGGCGCGGGGGGGCCTTCGAAGGTCGTTAGGGGCTTGTAGGGCCCTCCCCCTTCTACCGCCTGAATGACCGGCGGCGCTCCTAGCGGCCCGGGTGGCGGTTGGCAGCAGGGTGAGTCCGGCCCTGGGGCTAGGACGTCCAGGATCCCGGGCATGGCGGCGCAAAGCCCCTTGGGAGGGGCCCCTCGGGAACAGACCTAGGGTTAGGGTTAGCCCCCAGGAGGCCGGCAGGTCCTATCCGGCTGCTGTGTTTCGAGCAGAGGGGCGGGTTGAGGTGAGGGCGCTGACTAGTGGGAACGTGGGCCCAAGCGCTTTGGGGCAGGGGTCCATCGAATGTCGAAGGGGGCTTGGAAGGCCCTGCCCCTTCTCCAGCCCTGAATGAGAGACAGCGCTCCTAGTGGCCCAGGTGGTGGACGGCAGTAGTGTTAGTTTGGCCCTGGGGTTCGGGGGTCCCCAATCCCCAGCGTTGCAGCCCCAGGCCCCTTGTCAGGGGCCTCTCCGGGACTGACCTAGGGTTAGGGTTAGCAAGCAGAATGCCGGCAGGCCCGAAATGCCGGCTGTGTGGCGAGTGGAGGGGCCGGCGGAGTGAGGGCGCTGGCAAGCAGAAGCCTGGGCCCAAACATTTTGGCGCGGGGGGCCTTCGAAGGTCGCTGGGGGCTCAGAGGGCCCTGCCCGTTCTCCCCCCCTGAATGACCGGCGGCGGCTGAAGCGGCCCGGGTGGCGGGGGGCTGCAGGGTGAGTCCAGCGCTGGGGTTTGGAGGTTCCCAATCCCGACGTTGGGGCGCCAAGCCCCTTGGGATGGGCCCCTCGGGGACCCACCTAGGGTTTGCGTTAGCCCCCAGGAGGCCGTCAGGCCCAATCCCCTGGCTGTGTGGCACGCGGTGGGGCGGGCCGATGAGACAGAGCTGGCGAGCGGGACCGTGGACCCACAAGTTTTGGCGTGGGGGCCTTCGAAGGTCCTCAGGGGCTAGGAGGGCCCTGCCCCTTCTCCCACCTGAATGACCGGTGGCGCCCCTAGCGGCCGGAGTGGCGGGGGGGCTGCAGGCTGATTCCACCGCTGGGGTTCAGTGGTTCCCAGTCCCTGGCGTTGGGTCGCCAAGCCCCTTGGGAGGGGCCCCTCGGGGACCCACCTACGGTTCAGCTTAGCCCCCTGGAGGCCTGCAGGTCCAATCCGCCTGCTGTGTTTCGAGCGGAGGGGCGGGTTGAGGTGAGGGCACTGACTAGTGGGAACGTGGGCCCAAGCGCTTTGGGGCGGGGGGCCGTCGAGGGCAGCGGGGGCTCAGAGGTCCCTGCCCCTTCTGCCGCCCTGAATGAGCGGCAGCGCCCCTAGTGCCCCGGTGGTGGAGGGGCAGAAGTGTTAGTCTGTCCCTGGGGCTCGGGGGTCCCCAATCCCCAGTGTTGCAGCCCCAGGCCCTTTGAAAGGGGCCTCTCGGGGACTGACCTAGGGTCAGGGTTACCAAGCAGGATGCCGGCAGGCCCGAAATGCCCGCTGTGCAGCGAGTGGAGGGGCGGGCAGAATGAGGGCGCTGGCGAGCGGGAGCCTGGGCTCAAACATTTGGCGGGGGGTCCTTCGAAGGTAGCCGGGAGCTCAGAGGGCCCTGCCCGTTCTCCCGCCCTGTATGACCGGTGGGCCCCCTAGAGGCCCAGGTGGCGGGGGGCTGCAGGGTGAGTCCGGCGCTGGGTCTCGGGTCCCCAATTTCCGGCGCTGAGGCGCCGGGCCCCTTGGGTGGGGCCCTTCAGGAGCCCACCTAGACTTAGTGTTAGCCCCCGTGAGGCCGGCAAGCCGGACCTGCTGGATGTGCGGCGAGCAGAGGGGTAGGCTGAGTTGAGGGCGCTGAGGAGTGGGAGCGTGGGCCCAACCGTTTTGGTGCGGGGGCCTTCGAAGGTCATCAGGGGCTAGGAGGGCCCTGCTCCTTCTCCCGCCTGAATGACCGGCGGCGCCCCTAGCGGCCGGAGTGGTGGGGGGCTGCAGGCTGATTCCACCGCTGGGGTTCAGTGGTTCCCAATCCCTGGCGTTGGGTCGCCAAGCCCCTTGGGAGGGGCCCCTCGGGTACCCACCTAGGGTTCAGCTTAGCCCCCAGGAGGCCGGCAGGTCCAATCCGCCTGCTGTGTTTCGAGCGGAGGGGTGGGTTGAGGTGAGGGCGCTGACAAGTGGGAACGTGGGCCCAAGCGCTTTGGGGCGGGGGGGCCATTGAAGGTCGGCGGGGGCTCGGAGGGCCCTGCCCCTTCTCCCGCCTGAATGACCGGCGGCGCCCCTAGCGGCCCAGGTGGCGGGGGGCTGCGGGTACAGTCTGGCGCTCCGTCTCGGGTCCCTAATCCCCGGAGTTTGGGCGCCAGGCCCTTTGGGAGGGGCCCCTCAGGAGCCCACCTAGAGTTAGGGTTAGCCCCCAGGAGGCCGGCAAGCCCTATCTGCTGGATGTGCGGCGAGCGGAGGGGCAGGCCGAGCTGAGGGCGCTGAGGAGTGGGAGCGTGGGCCCAAGCGTTTTGGTGCTGGGGGCCTTCTAATGTCGTCAGGGGCTCGGAGGGCCCTACCCGTTCGACCCTGAATGACTGGCGGCGCCCCTAGCGGCCCGGGTGGCGGGGGGCTGCAGGGTGAGTCCAGTGCTGGGGTTCGGAGGTTCCCAATCTCCAGCGTTGGGGCGCCAAGCCCCTTGGGATGGGCCCTTGGGGGACCGACCTAGGGTTAGGATTAGCCTCCAGGAGTACGGCAGGTCCGATCCGCCTGCTGTGTTTCGAGCGGAGGGGCGGGTTGAGGTGAGGGCGCTGACTAGTGGGAACGTGGGCCCAAGCGCTTTGGGGAGCGGGTGCATCGACGGTCAGGGGGGCTGGGAGGGCCCTGTGAGTTCTCCTGCCCCGAATGAGCGGCAGCGCCCCTAGTGGCCCAGGTGGTGGAGGGGCAACAGTGTTAGTCAGGCCCTGGGGCTCGGGGGTCCCCAATCCCCAGCGTTGCATCCCCAGGCCCCTTGTCAGGGGCCTCTCGGGGACTGACCTAGGGTTAGGGTTAGCAAGCAGGATGCCGGCAGGCCCGAAATGCCGGCTGTGCGGCGAGTGGAGGGGTGGGCGGAGTGAGGGCGCTGGCGAGCAGAAGCCTGGGCCCAAACATTTTGGCGCAGGGGGCCTTCGAAGGTCGCTGGGGGCTCAGAGGGCCCTGCCCGTTCTCCCCCCCTGAATAACCGGCGGGCCCCCTAACGGCCCAGGGGGTAGGGGGCTGCAGGGTGAATCCGGCGCTGGGTCTCGGGTCCCCAGTCCCTGGCGTTGGGATGCCAAGCACCTTGGGATGGGCCCCTCGGGGACCCACCTACGGTTTGGGTTAGCCCCCAGGAGGCCATCAGGCCCAATCCCCTGGCTGTGTAGCGCGCGTTGCGGCGGGCCAGGGGAGGGAGCTGGCGAGCGGGACCGTGGGCCCACAAGTTTTGGCGCGGGGCGGGGCCTTCGAAGGTCGTCAGGGGCTTGTAGGGCCCTGCCCCTTTTACCGCCTGAATGACCGGCAGCGCCAATAACGGCCCGGGTGGCGGTGGGGCGGAGGGTGAGTCCAGCGCTGGGTCTCGGGTCTCCAATCTCAGGCGTTGGGGCGCCAGGCCCCTTGCGAGGGGCCCCTAAGGAGCCCACCTAGAGTTAGGGTTAGCCCCCAGGAGGCCGGCAAGCCCTATCTGCTGGATGTGCGGCGAGCGGAGGGGCAGGCCGAGCTGAGGGCGCTGAGGAGTTGGAGCGTGGGCCCAAGCATTTTGGTGCGGGGGGGCCTTCGAATGTCATCAGGGGCTCGGAGTGCCCTGCACGTTCTCCCGCTCTGAATGATTGGCGGCGCCAATAACGGCCTGGGTGGCGGTGGGGCGGAGGGTGAGTCCAGCGCTGGGGCTCGGGGGTCCCAATCCCCGGGGTTGCGGTGCCAGGCCCCTTGGGAGGGGCCCCTTGGGGGCAGAACTAGGGTTAGGATTAGCCCCCAGGAGGCCGGCAGGCAGGATCCTTTGGCGCTGTCGAGCAGGGGGGCGGGCCGAGGGGAGGGCGCTGGAGAGCGGGAGCGTGGGCCCAAGTGTTTTGGCGCAGGGGGCCTTCGAAGCTCGCCTGGGGCTCGGAGGGCCCTACCTGTTCTCCTGCCCTGAATGACCGGCGGCGCCCCAAGCGGCCCGGATGGCGGGGGGCTGCAGGGTGAGTCCAGCGCTGGGGTTTGGAGGTTCCCAATCCCCGGCGTTGGGGCGCCAAGCCCCTTGGGATGGGCCCCTCGGGGACCCACCTAGGGTTTGCGTTAGCCCCCAGGAGGCCGTCAGGCCCAATCCCCTGGCTGTGTGGTGCGCGGAGGGGCGGGCCGAGGGGATGGAGCTGGCGAGCGGGACCGCGGGCCCACAGGTTTTGGCGCGGGGGCCTTCGAAGGAGGTCGGGGGCTCAGAGGGCCCTGCCCCTTCTCCTGCCTGAATGACCGGCGGCGCCCCTAGCAGCCCGGGTGCCAGGGGCCTGCAGGGTGAGTCCGGCCCTGTGGCTAGGAGGTACAGGATCCCCGGCGTGCCTCGCAAGGCCCCTTGGGAGGGGCCCCTCGGGGACCGACCTAGGGTTAGGGTTAGCCCCCAGGAGGCCAGCAGGTCTGATCCGCCTGCTGTTTTTTGAGCGGAGCGGCATGTTGAGGTGAGGGCGCTGACTAGTGGGAACGTGAGCCCAAGCGCGTTGGGGCGGGGGGGCCATCGAAGGTCGGCGGGGGCTTGGAGGGCCCTACCCCTTCTCCCTCCTAAATGACCGGCGGCGCCCCTGCGGCCCAGGTGGCGGGGGGCTGCGGGTAAAGTCCGGCGCTCGGTCTCGGGTCCCCAATCCCAGGCGTTGGGGCACCAGGCCCCTTGGGTGGGGCCCCTCAGGAACCCACCTAGAGTTCGGGTTAGCCCCCAGTAGTCCCGCAAGCCCGATCTGCTGGATGTGCGGCGAGCGGAGGGGCAGGCCGAGCTGAGGGCGCTGAGGACTGGGAGCGTTGGCCCAAGCGTTTTGGCGCGGGGGGCCTTCAAAAGTCGTCAGGGGCTCGGAGTGCACTGCACGTTCTCCCGCTCTGAATGATCGGCAGCGCCAATAAGGGCCTGGGTGGCGGTGGGGCGAAGGGTGAGTCCAGCGCTGGGGCTCGGGGGTCCCAATCCCCGGCGTTGCGGTGCTAGGCCCCTTGGGAGGGGCCCCTCGGGGCCGAACAAAGGTTAGGATTAGCCCCCAGGAGGCCGGCAGGCAGGATCCACGGCCGGTGTGGCGAGCGGAGGGGGGGGGCGGCCGGAGGGGAGGGCGCTGGAGAGCGGAGCGTGGCCCCAAGTGTTTTGGCGCAGGGGGCCTTCGAAGCTCCCCGGGGCCTCAGAGGGCCCTACCCGTTCTCCCCCCCTGAATGACCGGCGGCGCCCCTAGCGGCCCGGGTGCCGGGGGGCTGCAGGGTGAGTCCAGCGCTGGGGTTTGGAGGTTCCCTATCCCCGCCATTGGGGCGCCAAGCCCCTTGGGATGGGCCCCTCGGGGACCCACCTAGGGTTTGGGTTAGCCCCCAGGAGGCCTTCAGGCCCAATCCCCTGGCTGTGTGGCTCGCGGTGGGGCAGACCGAGGGGAGGGAGCTCGCTAGCGGGACCGTGGGCCCACAGGTTTTGGCGCGGGGCCTTCTAAGGAGGTCGGGGGCTCGGAGGGCCCTGCCCCTTCTCCCGCCTGAATAACCTGCGGCGCCCCTAGCAGCCCGGGTGCCAGGGGGCTGCAGGGTGAGTCCGGCCCTGGGGCTAGGACGTCCAGGATCCCAGGCATGGCCGCGCAAGACCCTTTGGGAGGGGCCCCTCCGGGACCGCCCTAGGGTGAAGGTTACCCCCAGGTGGCCGGCAGGTCCGATCCGCCTGCTGTCTTTCGAGCGGAGGGGCCGGTTGAGGTGAGGGCGCTGACTAGTGGGAACAAGGGCCCAAGCGCTTTGGGGCGGGGGGCCATCGAAGCTCAGCGGGGGCTCAGAGGGCCCTGCCAGTTCTTCAGCCCTGAATGAGCGGCAGCGCCCCTAGTGGCCCAGGTGGTGGAGGGGCAGCAGTTTTAGTCTTGCCCTGGGGCTCGGGGGTCCCCAATGCCCGGAGTTGCGGTGCCAGGACCCTTGGGAGGGGCCCCTCGGGGGCCCACCTAGGGTTAGGATTAGCCCCCAGGACGCCGGCAGGCAGGATCCACCGGCGGTGTGGCGAGCCGAGGGTCCGGCCGAGGGGAGGGCGCTGGAGAGTGGAGCGTGGGCCCAAGTGTTTTGGCGCAGGGGGTCTTCGAAGCTCCCCGGGGGCTCAGAGGGCCCTACCCGTTCTCCCCCCCTGAATGACCGGTGGCGCCCCTAGCGGCCCGGTTGGCGGGGGGCTGCAGGGTGAGTCCAGCGCTGGGGTTTGGAGGTTCCCAATCCCCAGCGTTGGGGTGCCAAGATCCTTGGGATGGGCCCCTCTGGGACCCACCTAGGGTTGGCGTTAGCCCCCAGGAGGCCGTCAGGCCCAATCCCCTGGCTGTGTGGCGCGCGGTGGGGCGGGCCGAGTGGACGGAGCTGGCGAGCGGGACCGTGGGCCCACAGGTTTTGGCGTGGGGGACTTCGAAGATCCTCAGGGGCTAGGAGGGCCCTGTCCCTTCTCCCGCCTGAATGACCGGCGGCGCCCCTAGCGGCCCGGGTGGCGGGGGCTTCAGGGTGTGTCCGGCCCTGGGGCTAGGACGTCCAGGAACCCGGGCGTGGCAGCGCAAGGCCCCTTGGGAGGGGCCCCTCGGGGACCAACGAGGGTTAGGGTTAGCCCCCAGGAGCCCGTCAGGCCCAATCCCCTGGCTGTGTGGCACGCGGTGGGGCGGGCCGAGGGGACTCAGCTGGCGAGCGGGACCGTGGGCCCACAGGTTTTGGCGTGGGGGACTTCGAAGATCCTCAGGGGCTAGGAGGGCCCTGCCCCTTCTCCCGCCCCGTATGACCTGTGGGCCCCCTGGAGGCCCAGGTGGCGGGGGGCTGCAGGGTGAGTCCGGCGCTGGGTCTCGGGTCCCAAACCTCCGCCGCTGTGGCGCCAGGCACCTTGTGTGGGGCCCCTCAGGAGCCCACCTAGAGTTATTGTTAGCCCCCGGGAGGCCGGCAAGCCCGACCTGCTGGATGTGCGGCGAGCAGAGGGGTAGGCCGAGCTGAGGGCGCTGAGGAGTGGGAGCGTAGGCCCAACCGTTTTGGCACGGGGGGGGGCCTTCGAAGGTTGCCTGGGGCACAGAGGGCCCTGCACGTTCTCCCACTCTGAATGACCGGCGGCGCCAATAACGGCCTGGGTGGCGGTGGGGCAGAGGGTGAGTCCAGTGCTGGGGCTCGGGGGTCCCAATCCCCGGCGTTGCGGTGCCAGACCCCTTGGGAGTGGCCCCTCGGGTGCCGAACAAGGGTTAGGATTAGCCCCCAGGAGGCCGGCAGGCAGGATCCAGGGGCGGTGTGGCGAGCGGGGGGGGGGGGGCCGGAGGGGAGGGCACTGGAGAGCGGAGTGTGGGCCCAAGTGTTTTGGCGCACGGGGCCTTCGAAGCTCCCCGGGAATTCGGAGGGCCTTACCCGTTCTCCCCCCCTTAATGACCGGCGGCGCTCCTAGTGGCCCTGGTGGCGTGGGGCTGCAGGGTGAGTCCAGCGCTGGGGTTTGGAGATTCCCAATCCCCGGCGTTGGGGCGCCAAACCCCTTGGGATGGTCCCCTCGGGGACCCACCTAGGGTTTGCGTGAGCCCCCAGGAGGCCGTCAGGCCCAATCCCCTGGCTGTGTGGCGCGCGGAGGGGCGGGCCGAGGGGACGGAGCTGGCGAGCGGGACCGTGGGCCCACAGGTTTTGGCGTGGGGGCCTTCGAAGATCCTCAGGGGCTAGTAGGGCCCTGCCCGTTCTCCCGCCTGAATGACCGGCGGCGCCCCTAGCGGCCCCGGTGCCGGGGGCTGCAGGTTGTGTCCGGCCCTGGGGCTAGGACGTCCAGGATCCCGGGCGTGGCTGAGCAAGGCCCCTTGGGAGGGGACGCTCGGGGACTGACCTAGGGTTAGGGTTAGCCCCCTGGAGGCCGGCAGGTCCGATCCGCCTGCTGTGTTTGGAGCGGAGGGGCAGGTTGAGGTGAGGGCGCTGTCTAGAGGGAACGTGGGCCCAAGCGCTTTGGGGCGGGGGGGCCATCGAAGGTCGGCGGGTGCTCGGAGGGCCCTGCCCCTTCTCCTGCCTGAATGACCGGCGGCGCCCCTAGTGCCCAGGTGGTGGAGGGGCAGCAGTGTTAGTCTGGCCCTGGGGCTCGGGGGTCCCCAATCCCCAGTGTTGCAGCCCCAGGCCCCTTGTCTGGGGCCTCTCGGGGACTACCTTAGGGTCAGGGTTAGCAAGCAGGATGCCGGCAGGCCCGAAATGCCCGCTGTGCAGCGAGTGGAGGGGAGGGCCGAATGAGGGGCCAGCGAGCGGGAGCCTGGGCCCAAACATTTGGCGGGGGTGCCTTCGAAGGTAGCCGGGAGCTCAGAGGGCCCTGCCCGTTCTCCCGCCCACATGACCGGTGGGCCCCCTAGAGGCCCAGGTGGCGGGGGGCTGCAGGGTGAGTCCGGCGCTGGGTCTCGGGTCCCCAATCCCAGGCGTTGGGGCGCCAGGCCCCTTGCGAGGGACCCCTAAGGAGCCCACCTAGAGTTAGGGTTAGCCCCCAGGAGGCCTGCAAGCCCGATCTGCTGGATGTGCAGCGAGCGGAGGGGCAGGCCGAGCTGAGGGCGTTGAGGAGTGGGATCGGGGGCCCAAGAGTTTGGCGCGGGGGCCTTCGAAATGCGCCAGGGGCTCGGTGTGCCCTGCACATTCTCCCGCCCTGAATGACCAGCGGCGCCAATAAAGGCCCGGGTGGCGGTGGGGCGGAGGCTGAGTCCAGCGCTGGGGCGGGGGTCCCCAATCCCTGGCATTGCGGTGCCAGGCCCCTTGGGAGGAGCCCCTTGGGGGCCGACCTAGGGTTAGGATTAGCCCCGAGGAGGCCGGCAGGCAGGATCCACGGGCGGTGTGGCGGGGGAGGGGCGGGCCGAGGGGAGGGCGCTGGTGAGTGGGAGCGTGGGCACAAGTGTTTTGGCGCAGGCAGCCTTCGAAGCTCGCCAGGGGCTCGGAGGGCCCTACCCGTTCTCCAGCCTGAATGACTGGCGGCGCCCCTAGCGGCCCGGGTGGTGGGGGGCTGCAGGGTGAGTCCAGCGCTGGGGTTCAGAGGTTCCCAATCCCCAGCGTTGGGGCGCCAAGCCCCTTGGGATGGGCCCTCCGGGGACCGACCTAGGGTTAGGATTAGCCTCCAGGAGTACGGCAGGTCCGATCCGCCTGCTGTGTTTCGAGCGGAGGGGCGGGTTGAGGTGAGGGCGCTGACTAGTGGGAACTTGGGCCCAGGCGCTTTGGGCAGCGGGTCCATCGACAGTCGGGTGGCTGGGAGGGCCCTGTAAGTTCTACTGCCCTGAATGAGCGGCAGCGCCCCTAGTGGCCCAGGTGGTGGAGGGGCAGCAGCGTTAGTTTTGCCCTGGGGTCGGGGGTCCCCCAATCCCCAGCGTTGCAGCCCCAGGCCCCTTGTCAGTGACCTCTCGGGGACTGACCTAGGGATAGGGTTAGCAAGCAGGATGCCGGCAGGCCCGAAATGCCGGCTGTGCGGTGAGTGGAGGGGCGGGCGCAGTGAGGGCGCTGGCGAGCAGAAGCCTGGGCCCAAACATTTTGGCGCAGGGGGTTTTCGAAGGTCGCTGGGGGCTCAGAGGGCCCTGCCCGTTCTCCCCCCTGAATAACCAGCGGGCCCGCTAGCGGCCCAGGGGCTGGGGGGCTGCAGGGTGAATTCGGCGCTGGGTCTCGGGTCCCCAGTCCCTGGCGTTGTGGCGCAAAGCACCTTGGGATGGGCCCCTCGGGGACCCACCTAGGGTATGGGTTAGCCCCCAGGAGGCCATCAGGCCCAATCCCCTGGCTGTGTAGCGCACGTTGCGGCGGGCCAGGGGAGGGAGCTGGCGAGCGGTACCGTGGGCCCACAGGTTTTGGCGCGGGGGGGCCTTCGAAGGTCGTTAGGGGCTTGTAGGGCCCTCCCCCTTCTACCGCCTGAATGACCGGCGGCGCTCCTAGCGGCCCGGGTGGCGGTTGGCAGCAGGGTGAGTCCGGCCCTGGGGCTAGGACGTCCAGGATCCCGGGCATGGCGGCGCAAAGCCCCTTGGGAGGGGCCCCTCGGGAACAGACCTAGGGTTAGGGTTAGCCCCCAGGAGGCCGGCAGGTCCTATCCGGCTGCTGTGTTTCGAGCAGAGGGGCGGGTTGAGGTGAGGGCGCTGACTAGTGGGAACGTGGGCCCAAGCGCTTTGGGGCAGGGGTCCATCGAATGTCGAAGGGGGCTTGGAAGGCCCTGCCCCTTCTCCAGCCCTGAATGAGAGACAGCGCTCCTAGTGGCCCAGGTGGTGGACGGCAGTAGTGTTAGTTTGGCCCTGGGGTTCGGGGGTCCCCAATCCCCAGCGTTGCAGCCCCAGGCCCCTTGTCAGGGGCCTCTCCGGGACTGACCTAGGGTTAGGGTTAGCAAGCAGAATGCCGGCAGGCCCGAAATGCCGGCTGTGTGGCGAGTGGAGGGGCCGGCGGAGTGAGGGCGCTGGCAAGCAGAAGCCTGGGCCCAAACATTTTGGCGCGGGGGGCCTTCGAAGGTCGCTGGGGGCTCAGAGGGCCCTGCCCGTTCTCCCCCCCTGAATGACCGGCGGCGGCTGAAGCGGCCCGGGTGGCGGGGGGCTGCAGGGTGAGTCCAGCGCTGGGGTTTGGAGGTTCCCAATCCCGACGTTGGGGCGCCAAGCCCCTTGGGATGGGCCCCTCGGGGACCCACCTAGGGTTTGCGTTAGCCCCCAGGAGGCCGTCAGGCCCAATCCCCTGGCTGTGTGGCACGCGGTGGGGCGGGCCGATGAGACAGAGCTGGCGAGCGGGACCGTGGACCCACAAGTTTTGGCGTGGGGGCCTTCGAAGGTCCTCAGGGGCTAGGAGGGCCCTGCCCCTTCTCCCACCTGAATGACCGGTGGCGCCCCTAGCGGCCGGAGTGGCGGGGGGGCTGCAGGCTGATTCCACCGCTGGGGTTCAGTGGTTCCCAGTCCCTGGCGTTGGGTCGCCAAGCCCCTTGGGAGGGGCCCCTCGGGGACCCACCTACGGTTCAGCTTAGCCCCCTGGAGGCCTGCAGGTCCAATCCGCCTGCTGTGTTTCGAGCGGAGGGGCGGGTTGAGGTGAGGGCACTGACTAGTGGGAACGTGGGCCCAAGCGCTTTGGGGCGGGGGGCCGTCGAGGGCAGCGGGGGCTCAGAGGTCCCTGCCCCTTCTGCCGCCCTGAATGAGCGGCAGCGCCCCTAGTGCCCCGGTGGTGGAGGGGCAGAAGTGTTAGTCTGTCCCTGGGGCTCGGGGGTCCCCAATCCCCAGTGTTGCAGCCCCAGGCCCTTTGAAAGGGGCCTCTCGGGGACTGACCTAGGGTCAGGGTTACCAAGCAGGATGCCGGCAGGCCCGAAATGCCCGCTGTGCAGCGAGTGGAGGGGCGGGCAGAATGAGGGCGCTGGCGAGCGGGAGCCTGGGCTCAAACATTTGGCGGGGGGTCCTTCGAAGGTAGCCGGGAGCTCAGAGGGCCCTGCCCGTTCTCCCGCCCTGTATGACCGGTGGGCCCCCTAGAGGCCCAGGTGGCGGGGGGCTGCAGGGTGAGTCCGGCGCTGGGTCTCGGGTCCCCAATTTCCGGCGCTGAGGCGCCGGGCCCCTTGGGTGGGGCCCTTCAGGAGCCCACCTAGACTTAGTGTTAGCCCCCGTGAGGCCGGCAAGCCGGACCTGCTGGATGTGCGGCGAGCAGAGGGGTAGGCTGAGTTGAGGGCGCTGAGGAGTGGGAGCGTGGGCCCAACCGTTTTGGTGCGGGGGCCTTCGAAGGTCATCAGGGGCTAGGAGGGCCCTGCTCCTTCTCCCGCCTGAATGACCGGCGGTGCCCCTAGCGGCCGGAGTGGTGGGGGGCTGCAGGCTGATTCCACCGCTGGGGTTCAGTGGTTCCCAATCCCTGGCGTTGGGTCGCCAAGCCCCTTGGGAGGGGCCCCTCGGGTACCCACCTAGGGTTCAGCTTAGCCCCCAGGAGGCCGGCAGGTCGAATCCGCCTGCTGTGTTTCGAGCGGAGGGGCGGGTTGAGGTGAGGGCGCTGACAAGTGGGAACGTGGGCCCAAGCGCTTTGGGGCGGGGGGGCCATCGAAGGTCGGCGGGGGCTCAGAGGGCCCTGCCCCTTCTCCCGCCTGAATGACCGGCGGCGCCCCTAGCGGCCCAGGTGGCGGGGGGCTGCGGGTACAGTCTGGCGCTCCGTCTCGGGTCCCTAATCCCCGGAGTTTGGGCGCCAGGCCCTTTGGGAGGGGCCCCTCAGGAGCCCACCTAGAGTTAGGGTTAGCCCCCAGGAGGCCGGCAAGCCCTATCTGCTGGATGTGCGGCGAGCGGAGGGGCAGGCCGAGCTGAGGGCGCTGAGGAGTGGGAGCGTGGGCCCAAGCGTTTTGGTGCTGGGGGCCTTCGAATGTCGTCAGGGGCTCGGAGGGCCCTACCCGTTCGACCCTGAATGACTGGCGGCGCCCCTAGCGGCCCGGGTGGCGGGGGGCTGCAGGGTGAGTCCAGTGCTGGGGTTCGGAGGTTCCCAATCTCCAGCGTTGGGGCGCCAAGCCCCTTGGGATGGGCCCTTGGGGGACCGACCTAGGGTTAGGATTAGCCTCCAGGAGTACGGCAGGTCCGATCCGCCTGCTGTGTTTCGAGCGGAGGGGCGGGTTGAGGTGAGGGCGCTGACTAGTGGGAACGTGGGCCCAAGCGCTTTGGGGAGCGGGTGCATCGACGGTCGGGGGGGCTGGGAGGGCCCTGTGAGTTCTCCTGCCCCGAATGAGCGGCAGCGCCCCTAGTGGCCCAGGTGGTGGAGGGGCAACAGTGTTAGTCAGGCCCTGGGGCTCGGGGGTCCCCAATCCCCAGCGTTGCATCCCCAGGCCCCTTGTCAGGGGCCTCTCGGGGACTGACCTAGGGTTAGGGTTAGCAAGCAGGATGCCGGCAGGCCCGAAATGCCGGCTGTGCGGCGAGTGGAGGGGTGGGCGGAGTGAGGGCGCTGGCGAGCAGAAGCCTGGGCCCAAACATTTTGGCGCAGGGGGCCTTCGAAGGTCGCTGGGGGCTCAGAGGGCCCTGCCCGTTCTCCCCCCCTGAATAACCGGCGGGCCCCCTAACGGCCCAGGGGGTGGGGGGCTGCAGGGTGAATCCGGCGCTGGGTCTCGGGTCCCCAGTCCCTGGCGTTGGGATGCCAAGCACCTTGGGATGGGCCCCTCGGGGACCCACCTACGGTTTGGGTTAGCCCCCAGGAGGCCATCAGGCCCAATCCCCTGGCTGTGTAGCGCGCGTTACGGCGGGCCAGGGGAGGGAGCTGGCGAGCGGGACCGTGGGCCCACAAGTTTTGGCGCGGGGCGGGGCCTTCGAAGGTCGTCAGGGGCTTGTAGGGCCCTGCCCCTTTTACCGCCTGAATGACCGGCAGCGCCAATAACGGCCGGGGTGGCGGTGGGGCGGAGGGTGAGTCCAGCGCTGGGTCTCGGGTCCCCAATCTCAGGCGTTGGGGCGCCAGGCCCCTTGCGAGGGGCCCCTAAGGAGCCCACCTAGAGTTAGGGTTAGCCCCCAGGAGGCCGGCAAGCCCTATCTGCTGGATGTGCGGCGAGCGGAGGGGCAGGCCGAGCTGAGGGCGCTGAGGAGTTGGAGCGTGGGCCCAAGCATTTTGGTGCGGGGGGGCCTTCGAATGTCATCAGGGGCTCGGAGTGCCCTGCACGTTCTCCCGCTCTGAATGATTGGCGGCGCCAATAACGGCCTGGGTGGCGGTGGGGCGGAGGGTGAGTCCAGCGCTGGGGCTCGGGGGTCCCAATCCCCGGGGTTGCGGTGCCAGGCCCCTTGGGAGGGGCCCCTTGGGGGCAGAACTAGGGTTAGGATTAGCCCCCAGGAGGCCGGCAGGCAGGATCCTTTGGCGCTGTCGAGCAGGGGGGCGGGCCGAGGGGAGGGCGCTGGAGAGCGGGAGCGTGGGCCCAAGTGTTTTGGCGCAGGGGGCCTTCGAAGCTCGCCTGGGGCTCGGAGGGCCCTACCTGTTCTCCTGCCCTGAATGACCGGCGGCGCCCCAAGCGGCCCGGATGGCGGGGGGCTGCAGGGTGAGTCCAGCGCTGGGGTTTGGAGGTTCCCAATCCCCGGCGTTGGGGCGCCAAGCCCCTTGGGATGGGCCCCTCGGGGACCCACCTAGGGTTTGCGTTAGCCCCCAGGAGGCCGTCAGGCCCAATCCCCTGGCTGTGTGGTGCGCGGAGGGGCGGGCCGAGGGGATGGAGCTGGCGAGCGGGACCGCGGGCCCACAGGTTTTGGCGCGGGGGCCTTCGAAGGAGGTCGGGGGCTCAGAGGGCCCTGCCCCTTCTCCTGCCTGAATGACCGGCGGCGCCCCTAGCAGCCCGGGTGCCAGGGGCCTGCAGGGTGAGTCCGGCCCTGTGGCTAGGAGGTACAGGATCCCCGGCGTGCCTCGCAAGGCCCCTTGGGAGGGGCCCCTCGGGGACCGACCTAGGGTTAGGGTTAGCCCCCAGGAGGCCAGCAGGTCTGATCCGCCTGCTGTTTTTTGAGCGGAGCGGCATGTTGAGGTGAGGGCGCTGACTAGTGGGAACGTGAGCCCAAGCGCGTTGGGGCGGGGGGGCCATCGAAGGTCGGCGGGGGCTTGGAGGGCCCTACCCCTTCTCCCTCCTAAATGACCGGCGGCGCCCCTGCGGCCCAGGTGGCGGGGGGCTGCGGGTAAAGTCCGGCGCTCGGTCTCGGGTCCCCAATCCCAGGCGTTGGGGCACCAGGCCCCTTGGGTGGGGCCCCTCAGGAACCCACCTAGAGTTCGGGTTAGCCCCCAGTAGTCCCGCAAGCCCGATCTGCTGGATGTGCGGCGAGCGGAGGGGCAGGCCGAGCTGAGGGCGCTGAGGACTGGGAGCGTTGGCCCAAGCGTTTTGGCGCGGGGGGCCTTCAAAAGTCGTCAGGGGCTCGGAGTGCACTGCACGTTCTCCCGCTCTGAATGATCGGCAGCGCCAATAAGGGCCTGGGTGGCGGTGGGGCGAAGGGTGAGTCCAGCGCTGGGGCTCGGGGGTCCCAATCCCCGGCGTTGCGGTGCTAGGCCCCTTGGGAGGGGCCCCTCGGGGCCGAACAAAGGTTAGGATTAGCCCCCAGGAGGCCGGCAGGCAGGATCCACGGCCGGTGTGGCGAGCGGAGGGGGGGGCGGCCGGAGGGGAGGGCGCTGGAGAGCGGAGCGTGGCCCCAAGTGTTTTGGCGCAGGGGGCCTTCGAAGCTCCCCGGGGCCTCAGAGGGCCCTACCCGTTCTCCCCCCCTGAATGACAGGCGGCGCCCCTAGCGGCCCGGGTGCCGGGGGGCTGCAGGGTGAGTCCAGCGCTGGGGTTTGGAGGTTCCCTATCCCCGCCATTGGGGCGCCAAGCCCCTTGGGATGGGCCCCTCGGGGACCCACCTAGGGTTTGGGTTAGCCCCCAGGAGGCCTTCAGGCCCAATCCCCTGGCTGTGTGGCTCGCGGTGGGGCAGACCGAGGGGAGGGAGCTCGCTAGCGGGACCGTGGGCCCACAGGTTTTGGCGCGGGGCCTTCTAAGGAGGTCGGGGGCTCGGAGGGCCCTGCCCCTTCTCCCGCCTGAATAACCTGCGGCGCTCCTAGCAGCCCGGGTGCCAGGGGGCTGCAGGGTGAGTCCGGCCCTGGGGCTAGGACGTCCAGGATCCCAGGCATGGCCGCGCAAGACCCTTTGGGAGGGGCCCCTCCGGGACCGCCCTAGGGTGAAGGTTACCCCCAGGTGGCCGGCAGGTCCGATCCGCCTGCTGTCTTTCGAGCGGAGGGGCCGGTTGAGGTGAGGGCGCTGACTAGTGGGAACAAGGGCCCAAGCGCTTTGGGGCGGGGGGCCATCGAAGCTCAGCGGGGGCTCAGAGGGCCCTGCCAGTTCTTCAGCCCTGAATGAGCGGCAGCGCCCCTAGTGGCCCAGGTGGTGGAGGGGCAGCAGTTTTAGTCTTGCCCTGGGGCTCGGGGGTCCCCAATGCCCGGAGTTGCGGTGCCAGGACCCTTGGGAGGGGCCCCTCGGGGGCCCACCTAGGGTTAGGATTAGCCCCCAGGACGCCGGCAGGCAGGATCCACGGGCGGTGTGGCGAGCCGAGGGTCCGGCCGAGGGGAGGGCGCTGGAGAGTGGAGCGTGGGCCCAAGTGTTTTGGCGCAGGGGGTCTTCGAAGCTCCCTGGGGGCTCAGAGGGCCCTACCCGTTCTCCCCCCCTGAATGACCGGTGGCGCCCCTAGCGGCCCGGTTGGCGGGGGGCTGCAGGGTGAGTCCAGCGCTGGGGTTTGGAGGTTCCCAATCCCCAGCGTTGGGGTGCCAAGATCCTTGGGATGGGCCCCTCTGTGACCCACCTAGGGTTTGCGTTAGCCCCCAGGAGGCCGTCAGGCCCAATCCCCTGGCTGTGTGGCGCGCGGTGGGGCGGGCCGAGTGGACGGAGCTGGCGAGCGGGACCGTGGGCCCACAGGTTTTGGCGTGGGGGACTTCGAAGATCCTCAGGGGCTAGGAGGGCCCTGTCCCTTCTCCCGCCTGAATGACCGGCGGCGCCCCTAGCGGCCCGGGTGGCGGGGGCTTCAGGGTGTGTCCGGCCCTGGGGCTAGGACGTCCAGGAACCCGGGCGTGGCAGCGCAAGGCCCCTTGGGAGGGGCCCCTCGGGGACCAACGAGGGTTAGGGTTAGCCCCCAGGAGCCCGTCAGGCCCAATCCCCTGGCTGTGTGGCACGCGGTGGGGCGGGCCGAGGGGACTCAGCTGGCGAGCGGGACCGTGGGCCCACAGGTTTTGGCGTGGGGGACTTCGAAGATCCTCAGGGGCTAGGAGGGCCCTGCCCCTTCTCCCGCCCCGTATGACCGGTGGGCCCCCTGGAGGCCCAGGTGGCGGGGGGCTGCAGGGTGAGTCCGGCGCTGGGTCTCGGGTCCCAAACCTCCGCCGCTGTGGCGCCAGGCACCTTGTGTGGGGCCCCTCAGGAGCCCACCTAGAGTTATTGTTAGCCCCCGGGAGGCCGGCAAGCCCGACCTGCTGGATGTGCGGCGAGCAGAGGGGTAGGCCGAGCTGAGGGCGCTGAGGAGTGGGAGCGTAGGCCCAACCGTTTTGGCGCGGGGGGGGCCTTCGAAGGTTGCCTGGGGCACAGAGGGCCCTGCCCATTCTCACGCCCTGAATGACCGGTGGGCCCCCTAGCGGCCCAGGTGGTGGGGGGCTGCGGGTAAAGTCCGGCCCTTGGTCTCGGGTCCCCAATCCCCGGCGTTGGGGCGCCAGGCCCCTTGGGTGGGGCCCCTCAGGAGCCCACCTAGAGTTAAGGTTAGCCCCCAGGACTCCTGCAAGCCCGATCTGCTGGAGGTACGGCGAACGGAGGGGCAGGCCGAGCTGAGGGCGCTGAGGAGTGGGAACGTGGGCCCAAGCGTTTTGGCACGGGGGGCCTTCAAAAGTCTCAGGGGCTCGGAGTGCCCTGCACGTTCTCCCACTCTGAATGACCGGCGGCGCCAATAACGGCCTGGGTGGCGGTGGGGCAGAGGGTGAGTCCAGTGCTGGGGCTCGGGGGTCCCAATCCCCGGCGTTGCGGTGCCAGACCCCTTGGGAGTGGCCCCTCGGGTGCCGAACAAGGGTTAGGATTAGCCCCCAGGAGGCCGGCAGGCAGGATCCAGGGGCGGTGTGGCGAGCGGGGGGGGGGGGCCGGAGGGGAGGGCACTGGAGAGCGGAGTGTGGGCCCAAGTGTTTTGGCGCACGGGGCCTTCGAAGCTCCCCGGGAATTCGGAGGGCCTTACCCGTTCTCCCCCCCTTAATGACCGGCGGCGCTCCTAGTGGCCCTGGTGGCGTGGGGCTGCAGGGTGAGTCCAGCGCTGGGGTTTGGAGATTCCCAATCCCCGGCGTTGGGGCGCCAAACCCCTTGGGATGGTCCCCTCGGGGACCCACCTAGGGTTTGCGTGAGCCCCCAGGAGGCCGTCAGGCCCAATCCCCTGGCTGTGTGGCGCGCGGAGGGGCGGGCCGAGGGGACGGAGCTGGCGAGCGGGACCGTGGGCCCACAGGTTTTGGCGTGGGGGCCTTCGAAGATCCTCAGGGGCTAGTAGGGCCCTGCCCGTTCTCCCGCCTGAATGACCGGCGGCGCCCCTAGCGGCCCCGGTGCCGGGGGCTGCAGGTTGTGTCCGGCCCTGGGGCTAGGACGTCCAGGATCCCGGGCGTGGCTGAGCAAGGCCCCTTGGGAGGGGACGCTCGGGGACTGACCTAGGGTTAGGGTTAGCCCCCAGGAGGCCGGCAGGTCCGATCCGCCTGCTGTGTTTGGAGCGGAGGGGCAGGTTGAGGTGAGGGCGCTGTCTAGAGGGAACGTGGGCCCAAGCGCTTTGGGGCGGGGGGGCCATCGAAGGTCGGCGGGTGCTCGGAGGGCCCTGCCCCTTCTCCTGCCTGAATGACCGGCGGCGCCCCTAGTGCCCAGGTGGTGGAGGGGCAGCAGTGTTAGTCTGGCCCTGGGGCTCGGGGGTCCCCAATCCCCAGTGTTGCAGCCCCAGGCCCCTTGTCTGGGGCCTCTCGGGGACTACCTTAGGGTCAGGGTTAGCAAGCAGGATGCCGGCAGGCCCGAAATGCCCGCTGTGCAGCGAGTGGAGGGGAGGGCCGAATGAGGGGCCAGCGAGCGGGAGCCTGGGCCCAAACATTTGGCGGGGGTGCCTTCGAAGGTAGCCGGGAGCTCAGAGGGCCCTGCCCGTTCTCCCGCCCACATGACCGGTGGGCCCCCTAGAGGCCCAGGTGGCGGGGGGCTGCAGGGTGAGTCCGGCGCTGGGTCTCGGGTCCCCAATCCCAGGCGTTGGGGCGCCAGGCCCCTTGCGAGGGGCCCCTAAGGAGCCCACCTAGAGTTAGGGTTAGCCCCCAGGAGGCCTGCAAGCCCGATCTGCTGGATGTGCAGCGAGCGGAGGGGCAGGCCGAGCTGAGGGCGTTGAGGAGTGGGACCGGGGGCCCAAGAGTTTGGCGCGGGGGCCTTCGAAATGCGCCAGGGGCTCGGTGTGCCCTGCACATTCTCCCGCCCTGAATGACCAGCGGCGCCAATAAAGGCCCGGGTGGCGGTGGGGCGGAGGCTGAGTCCAGCGCTGGGGCGGGGGTCCCCAATCCCTGGCATTGCGGTGCCAGGCCCCTTGGGAGGAGCCCCTTGGGGGCCGACCTACGGTTAGGATTAGCCCCGAGGAGGCCGGCAGGCAGGATCCACGGGCGGTGTGGCGGGGGAGGGGCGGGCCGAGGGGAGGGCGCTGGTGAGTGGGAGCGTGGGCACAAGTGTTTTGGCGCAGGCAGCCTTCGAAGCTCGCCAGGGGCTCGGAGGGCCCTACCCGTTCTCCAGCCTGAATGACTGGCTGCGCCCCTAGCGGCCCGGGTGGTGGGGGGCTGCAGGGTGAGTCCAGCGCTGGGGTTCAGAGGTTCCCAATCCCCAGCGTTGGGGCGCCAAGCCCCTTGGGATGGGCCCTCCGGGGACCGACCTAGGGTTAGGATTAGCCTCCAGGAGTACGGCAGGTCCGATCCGCCTGCTGTGTTTCGAGCGGAGGGGCGGGTTGAGGTGAGGGCACTGACTAGTGGGAACGTGGGCCCAAGCGCTTTGGGGCGGGGGGCCGTCGAGGGCAGCGGGGGCTCAGAGGTCCCTGCCCCTTCTGCCGCCCTGAATGAGCGGCAGCGCCCCTAGTGCCCCGGTGGTGGAGGGGCAGAAGTGTTAGTCTGTCCCTGGGGCTCGGGGGTCCCCAATCCCCAGTGTTGCAGCCCCAGGCCCTTTGAAAGGGGCCTCTCGGGGACTGACCTAGGGTCAGGGTTACCAAGCAGGATGCCGGCAGGCCCGAAATGCCCGCTGTGCAGCGAGTGGAGGGGCGGGCAGAATGAGGGCGCTGGCGAGCGGGAGCCTGGGCTCAAACATTTGGCGGGGGGTCCTTCGAAGGTAGCCGGGAGCTCAGAGGGCCCTGCCCGTTCTCCCGCCCTGTATGACCGGTGGGCCCCCTAGAGGCCCAGGTGGCGGGGGGCTGCAGGGTGAGTCCGGCGCTGGGTCTCGGGTCCCCAATTTCCGGCGCTGAGGCGCCGGGCCCCTTGGGTGGGGCCCTTCAGGAGCCCACCTAGACTTAGTGTTAGCCCCCGTGAGGCCGGCAAGCCGGACCTGCTGGATGTGCGGCGAGCAGAGGGGTAGGCTGAGTTGAGGGCGCTGAGGAGTGGGAGCGTGGGCCCAACCGTTTTGGTGCGGGGGCCTTCGAAGGTCATCAGGGGCTAGGAGGGCCCTGCTCCTTCTCCCGCCTGAATGACCGGCGGCGCCCCTAGCGGCCGGAGTGGTGGGGGGCTGCAGGCTGATTCCACCGCTGGGGTTCAGTGGTTCCCAATCCCTGGCGTTGGGTCGCCAAGCCCCTTGGGAGGGGCCCCTCGGGTACCCACCTAGGGTTCAGCTTAGCCCCCAGGAGGCCGGCAGGTCCAATCCGCCTGCTGTGTTTCGAGCGGAGGGGCGGGTTGAGGTGAGGGCGCTGACAAGTGGGAACGTGGGCCCAAGCGCTTTGGGGCGGGGGGGCCATCGAAGGTCGGCGGGGGCTCGGAGGGCCCTGCCCCTTCTCCCGCCTGAATGACCGGCGGCGCCCCTAGCGGCCCAGGTGGCGGGGGGCTGCGGGTACAGTCTGGCGCTCCGTCTCGGGTCCCTAATCCCCGGAGTTTGGGCGCCAGGCCCATTGGGAGGGGCCCCTCAGGAGCCCACCTAGAGTTAGGGTTAGCCCCCAGGAGGCCGGCAAGCCCTATCTGCTGGATGTGCGGCGAGCGGAGGGGCAGGCCGAGCTGAGGGCGCTGAGGAGTGGGAGCGTGGGCCCAAGCGTTTTGGTGCTGGGGGCCTTCGAATGTCGTCAGGGGCTCGGAGGGCCCTACCCGTTCGACCCTGAATGACTGGCGGCGCCCCTAGCGGCCCGGGTGGCGGGGGGCTGCAGGGTGAGTCCAGTGCTGGGGTTCGGAGGTTCCCAATCTCCAGCGTTGGGGCGCCAAGCCCCTTGGGATGGGCCCTTGGGGGACCGACCTAGGGTTAGGATTAGCCTCCAGGAGTACGGCAGGTCCGATCCGCCTGCTGTGTTTCGAGCGGAGGGGCGGGTTGAGGTGAGGGCGCTGACTAGTGGGAACGTGGGCCCAAGCGCTTTGGGGAGCGGGTGCATCGACGGTTGGGGGGGCTGGGAGGGCCCTGTGAGTTCTCCTGCCCCGAATGAACGGCAGCGCCCCTAGTGGCCCAGGTGGTGGAGGGGCAACAGTGTTAGTCAGGCCCTGGGGCTCGGGGGTCCCCAATCCCCAGCGTTGCATCCCCAGGCCCCTTGTCAGGGGCCTCTCGGGGACTGACCTAGGGTTAGGGTTAGCAAGCAGGATGCCGGCAGGCCCGAAATGCCGGCTGTGCGGCGAGTGGAGGGGTGGGCGGAGTGAGGGCGCTGGCGAGCAGAAGCCTGGGCCCAAACATTTTGGCGCAGGGGGCCTTCGAAGGTCGCTGGGGGCTCAGAGGGCCCTGCCCGTTCTCCCCCCCTGAATAACCGGCGGGCCCCCTAACGGCCCAGGGGGTGGGGGGCTGCAGGGTGAATCCGGCGCTGGGTCTCGGGTCCCCAGTCCCTGGCGTTGGGATGCCAAGCACCTTGGGATGGGCCCCTCGGGGACCCACCTACGGTTTGGGTTAGCCCCCAGGAGGCCATCAGGCCCAATCCCCTGGCTGTGTAGCGCGCGTTGCGGCGGGCCAGGGGAGGGAGCTGGCGAGCGGGACCGTGGGCCCACAAGTTTTGGCGCGGGGCGGGGCCTTCGAAGGTCGTCAGGGGCTTGTAGGGCCCTGCCCCTTTTACCGCCTGAATGACCGGCAGCGCCAATAACGGCCGGGGTGGCGGTGGGGCGGAGGGTGAGTCCAGCGCTGGGTCTCGGGTCCCCAATCTCAGGCGTTGGGGCGCCAGGCCCCTTGCGAGGGGCCCCTAAGGAGCCCACCTAGAGTTAGGGTTAGCCCCCAGGAGGCCGGCAAGCCCTATCTGCTGGATGTGCGGCGAGCGGAGGGGCAGGCCGAGCTGAGGGCGCTGAGGAGTTGGAGCGTGGGCCCAAGCATTTTGGTGCGGGGGGGCCTTCGAATGTCATCAGGGGCTCGGAGTGCCCTGCACGTTCTCCCGCTCTGAATGATTGGCGGCGCCAATAACGGCCTGGGTGGCGGTGGGGCGGAGGGTGAGTCCAGCGCTGGGGCTCGGGGGTCCCAATCCCCGGGGTTGCGGTGCCAGGCCCCTTGGGAGGGGCCCCTTGGGGGCAGAACTAGGGTTAGGATTAGCCCCCAGGAGGCCGGCAGGCAGGATCCTTTGGCGCTGTCGAGCAGGGGGGCGGGCCGAGGGGAGGGCGCTGGAGAGCGGGAGCGTGGGCCCAAGTGTTTTGGCGCAGGGGGCCTTCGAAGCTCGCCTGGGGCTCGGAGGGCCCTACCTGTTCTCCTGCCCTGAATGACCGGCGGCGCCCCAAGCGGCCCGGATGGCGGGGGGCTGCAGGGTGAGTCCAGCGCTGGGGTTTGGAGGTTCCCAATCCCCGGCGTTGGGGCGCCAAGCCCCTTGGGATGGGCCCCTCGGGGACCCACCTAGGGTTTGCGTTAGCCCCCAGGAGGCCGTCAGGCCCAATCCCCTGGCTGTGTGGTGCGCGGAGGGGCGGGCCGAGGGGATGGAGCTGGCGAGCGGGACCGCGGGCCCACAGGTTTTGGCGCGGGGGCCTTCGAAGGAGGTCGGGGGCTCAGAGGGCCCTGCCCCTTCTCCTGCCTGAATGACCGGCGGCGCCCCTAGCAGCCCGGGTGCCAGGGGCCTGCAGGGTGAGTCCGGCCCTGTGGCTAGGAGGTACAGGATCCCCGGCGTGCCTCGCAAGGCCCCTTGGGAGGGGCCCCTCGGGGACCGACCTAGGGTTAGGGTTAGCCCCCAGGAGGCCAGCAGGTCTAATCCGCCTGCTGTTTTTTGAGCGGAGCGGCATGTTGAGGTGAGGGCGCTGACTAGTGGGAACGTGAGCCCAAGCGCGTTGGGGCGGGGGGGCCATCGAAGGTCGGCGGGGGCTTGGAGGGCCCTACCCCTTCTCCCTCCTAAATGACCGGCGGCGCCCCTGCGGCCCAGGTGGCGGGGGGCTGCGGGTAAAGTCCGGCGCTCGGTCTCGGGTCCCCAATCCCAGGCGTTGGGGCACCAGGCCCCTTGGGTGGGGCCCCTCAGGAACCCACCTAGAGTTCGGGTTAGCCCCCAGTAGTCCCGCAAGCCCGATCTGCTGGATGTGCGGCGAGCGGAGGGGCAGGCCGAGCTGAGGGCGCTGAGGACTGGGAGCGTTGGCCCAAGCGTTTTGGCGCGGGGGGCCTTCAAAAGTCGTCAGGGGCTCGGAGTGCACTGCACGTTCTCCCGCTCTGAATGATCGGCAGCGCCAATAAGGGCCTGGGTGGCGGTGGGGCGAAGGGTGAGTCCAGCGCTGGGGCTCGGGGGTCCCAATCCCCGGCGTTGCGGTGCTAGGCCCCTTGGGAGGGGCCCCTCGGGGCCGAACAAAGGTTAGGATTAGCCCCCAGGAGGCCGGCAGGCAGGATCCACGGCCGGTGTGGCGAGCGGAGGGGGGGGCGGCCGGAGGGGAGGGCGCTGGAGAGCGGAGCGTGGCCCCAAGTGTTTTGGCGCAGGGGGCCTTCGAAGCTCCCCGGGGCCTCAGAGGGCCCTACCCGTTCTCCCCCCCTGAATGACCGGCGGCGCCCCTAGCGGCCCGGGTGCCGGGGGGCTGCAGGGTGAGTCCAGCGCTGGGGTTTGGAGGTTCCCTATCCCCGCCATTGGGGCGCCAAGCCCCTTGGGATGGGCCCCTCGGGGACCCACCTAGGGTTTGGGTTAGCCCCCAGGAGGCCTTCAGGCCCAATCCCCTGGCTGTGTGGCTCGCGGTGGGGCAGACCGAGGGGAGGGAGCTCGCTAGCGGGACCGTGGGCCCACAGGTTTTGGCGCGGGGCCTTCTAAGGAGGTCGGGGGCTCGGAGGGCCCTGCCCCTTCTCCCGCCTGAATAACCTGCGGCGCCCCTAGCAGCCCAGGTGCCAGGGGGCTGCAGGGTGAGTCCGGCCCTGGGGCTAGGACGTCCAGGATCCCAGGCATGGCCGCGCAAGACCCTTTGGGAGGGGCCCCTCCGGGACCGCCCTAGGGTGAAGGTTACCCCCAGGTGGCCGGCAGGTCCGATCCGCCTGCTGTCTTTCGAGCGGAGGGGCGGGTTGAGGTGAGGGCACTGACTAGTGGGAACGTGGGCCCAAGCGCTTTGGGGCGGGGGGCCGTCGAGGGCAGCGGGGGCTCAGAGGTCCCTGCCCCTTCTGCCGCCCTGAATGAGCGGCAGCGCCCCTAGTGCCCCGGTGGTGGAGGGGCAGAAGTGTTAGTCTGTCCCTGGGGCTCGGGGGTCCCCAATCCCCAGTGTTGCAGCCCCAGGCCCTTTGAAAGGGGCCTCTCGGGGACTGACCTAGGGTCAGGGTTACCAAGCAGGATGCCGGCAGGCCCGAAATGCCCGCTGTGCAGCGAGTGGAGGGGCGGGCAGAATGAGGGCGCTGGCGAGCGGGAGCCTGGGCTCAAACATTTGGCGGGGGGTCCTTCGAAGGTAGCCGGGAGCTCAGAGGGCCCTGCCCGTTCTCCCGCCCTGTATGACCGGTGGGCCCCCTAGAGGCCCAGGTGGCGGGGGGCTGCAGGGTGAGTCCGGCGCTGGGTCTCGGGTCCCCAATTTCCGGCGCTGAGGCGCCGGGCCCCTTGGGTGGGGCCCTTCAGGAGCCCACCTAGACTTAGTGTTAGCCCCCGTGAGGCCGGCAAGCCGGACCTGCTGGATGTGCGGCGAGCAGAGGGGTAGGCTGAGTTGAGGGCGCTGAGGAGTGGGAGCGTGGGCCCAACCGTTTTGGTGCGGGGGCCTTCGAAGGTCATCAGGGGCTAGGAGGGCCCTGCTCCTTCTCCCGCCTGAATGACCGGCGGCGCCCCTAGCGGCCGGAGTGGTGGGGGGCTGCAGGCTGATTCCACCGCTGGGGTTCAGTGGTTCCCAATCCCTGGCGTTGGGTCGCCAAGCCCCTTGGGAGGGGCCCCTCGGGTACCCACCTAGGGTTCAGCTTAGCCCCCAGGAGGCCGGCAGGTCCAATCCGCCTGCTGTGTTTCGAGCGGAGGGGTGGGTTGAGGTGAGGGCGCTGACAAGTGGGAACGTGGGCCCAAGCGCTTTGGGGCGGGGGGGCCATCGAAGGTCGGCGGGGGCTTGGAGGGCCCTACCCCTTCTCCCTCCTAAATGACCGGCGGCGCCCCTGCGGCCCAGGTGGCGGGGGGCTGCGGGTAAAGTCCGGCGCTCGGTCTCGGGTCCCCAATCCCAGGCGTTGGGGCACCAGGCCCCTTGGGTGGGGCCCCTCAGGATCCCACCTAGAGTTCGGGTTAGCCCCCAGTAGTCCCGCAAGCCCGATCTGCTGGATGTGCGGCGAGCGGAGGGGCAGGCCGAGCTGAGGGCGCTGAGGACTGGGAGCGTTGGCCCAAGCGTTTTGGCGCGGGGGGCCTTCAAAAGTCGTCAGGGGCTCGGAGTGCACTGCACGTTCTCCCGCTCTGAATGATCGGCAGCGCCAATAAGGGCCTGGGTGGCGGTGGGGCGAAGGGTGAGTCCAGCGCTGGGGCTCGGGGGTCCCAATCCCCGGCGTTGCGGTGCTAGGCCCCTTGGGAGGGGCCCCTCGGGGCCGAACAAAGGTTAGGATTAGCCCCCAGGAGGCCGGCAGGCAGGATCCACGGCCGGTGTGGCGAGCGGAGGGGGGGGCGGCCGGAGGGGAGGGCGCTGGAGAGCGGAGCGTGGCCCCAAGTGTTTTGGCGCAGGGGGCCTTCGAAGCTCCCCGGGGCCTCAGAGGGCCCTACCCGTTCTCCCCCCCTGAATGACCGGCGGCGCCCCTAGCGGCCCGGGTGCCGGGGGGCTGCAGGGTGAGTCCAGCGCTGGGGTTTGGAGGTTCCCTATCCCCGCCATTGGGGCGCCAAGCCCCTTGGGATGGGCCCCTCGGGGACCCACCTAGGGTTTGGGTTAGCCCCCAGGAGGCCTTCAGGCCCAATCCCCTGGCTGTGTGGCTCGCGGTGGGGCAGACCGAGGGGAGGGAGCTCGCTAGCGGGACCGTGGGCCCACAGGTTTTGGCGCGGGGCCTTCTAAGGAGGTCGGGGGCTCGGAGGGCCCTGCCCCTTCTCCCGCCTGAATAACCTGCGGCGCCCCTAGCAGCCCGGGTGCCAGGGGGCTGCAGGGTGAGTCCGGCCCTGGGGCTAGGACGTCCAGGATCCCAGGCATGGCCGCGCAAGACCCTTTGGGAGGGGCCCCTCCGGGACCGCCCTAGGGTGAAGGTTACCCCCAGGTGGCCGGCAGGTCCGATCCGCCTGCTGTCTTTCGAGCGGAGGGGCCGGTTGAGGTGAGGGCGCTGACTAGTGGGAACAAGGGCCCAAGCGCTTTGGGGCGGGGGGCCATCGAAGCTCAGCGGGGGCTCAGAGGGCCCTGCCAGTTCTTCAGCCCTGAATGAGCGGCAGCGCCCCTAGTGGCCCAGGTGGTGGAGGGGCAGCAGTTTTAGTCTTGCCCTGGGGCTCGGGGGTCCCCAATGCCCGGAGTTGCGGTGCCAGGACCCTTGGGAGGGGCCCCTCGGGGGCCCACCTAGGGTTAGGATTAGCCCCCAGGACGCCGGCAGGCAGGATCCACCGGCGGTGTGGCGAGCCGAGGGTCCGGCCGAGGGGAGGGCGCTGGAGAGTGGAGCGTGGGCCCAAGTGTTTTGGCGCAGGGGGTCTTCGAAGCTCCCCGGGGGCTCAGAGGGCCCTACCCGTTCTCCCCCCCTGAATGACCGGTGGCGCCCCTAGCGGCCCGGTTGGCGGGGGGCTGCAGGGTGAGTCCAGCGCTGGGGTTTGGAGGTTCCCAATCCCCAGCGTTGGGGTGCCAAGATCCTTGGGATGGGCCCCTCTGGGACCCACCTAGGGTTGGCGTTAGCCCCCTGGAGGCCGTCAGGCCCAATCCCCTGGCTGTGTGGCGCGCGGTGGGGCGGGCCGAGTGGACGGAGCTGGCGAGCGGGACCGTGGGCCCACAGGTTTTGGCGTGGGGGACTTCGAAGATCCTCAGGGGCTAGGAGGGCCCTGTCCCTTCTCCCGCCTGAATGACCGGCGGCGCCCCTAGCGGCCCGGGTGGCGGGGGCTTCAGGGTGTGTCCGGCCCTGGGGCTAGGACGTCCAGGAACCCGGGCGTGGCAGCGCAAGGCCCCTTGGGAGGGGCCCCTCGGGGACCAACGAGGGTTAGGGTTAGCCCCCAGGAGCCCGTCAGGCCCAATCCCCTGGCTGTGTGGCACGCGGTGGGGCGGGCCGAGGGGACTCAGCTGGCGAGCGGGACCGTGGGCCCACAGGTTTTGGCGTGGGGGACTTCGAAGATCCTCAGGGGCTAGGAGGGCCCTGCCCCTTCTCCCGCCCCGTATGACCGGTGGGCCCCCTGGAGGCCCAGGTGGCGGGGGGCTGCAGGGTGAGTCCGGCGCTGGGTCTCGGGTCCCAAACCTCCGCCGCTGTGGCGCCAGGCACCTTGTGTGGGGCCCCTCAGGAGCCCACCTAGAGTTATTGTTAGCCCCCGGGAGGCCGGCAAGCCCGACCTGCTGGATGTGCGGCGAGCAGAGGGGTAGGCCGAGCTGAGGGCGCTGAGGAGTGGGAGCGTAGGCCCAACCGTTTTGGCACGGGGGGGGGCCTTCGAAGGTTGCCTGGGGCACAGAGGGCCCTGCACGTTCTCCCACTCTGAATGACCGGCGGCGCCAATAACGGCCTGGGTGGCGGTGGGGCAGAGGGTGAGTCCAGTGCTGGGGCTCGGGGGTCCCAATCCCCGGCGTTGCGGTGCCAGACCCCTTGGGAGTGGCCCCTCGGGTGCCGAACAAGGGTTAGGATTAGCCCCCAGGAGGCCGGCAGGCAGGATCCAGGGGCGGTGTGGCGAGCGGGGGGGGGGGGGGCCGGAGGGGAGGGCACTGGAGAGCGGAGTGTGGGCCCAAGTGTTTTGGCGCACGGGGCCTTCGAAGCTCCCCGGGAATTCGGAGGGCCTTACCCGTTCTCCCCCCCTTAATGACCGGCGGCGCTCCTAGTGGCCCTGGTGGCGTGGGGCTGCAGGGTGAGTCCAGCGCTGGGGTTTGGAGATTCCCAATCCCCGGCGTTGGGGCGCCAAACCCCTTGGGATGGTCCCCTCGGGGACCCACCTAGGGTTTGCGTGAGCCCCCAGGAGGCCGTCAGGCCCAATCCCCTGGCTGTGTGGCGCGCGGAGGGGCGGGCCGAGGGGACGGAGCTGGCGAGCGGGACCGTGGGCCCACAGGTTTTGGCGTGGGGGCCTTCGAAGATCCTCAGGGGCTAGTAGGGCCCTGCCCGTTCTCCCGCCTGAATGACCGGCGGCGCCCCTAGCGGCCCCGGTGCCGGGGGCTGCAGGTTGTGTCCGGCCCTGGGGCTAGGACGTCCAGGATCCCGGGCGTGGCTGAGCAAGGCCCCTTGGGAGGGGACGCTCGGGGACTGACCTAGGGTTAGGGTTAGCCCCCAGGAGGCCGGCAGGTCCGATCCGCCTGCTGTGTTTGGAGCGGAGGGGCAGGTTGAGGTGAGGGCGCTGTCTAGAGGGAACGTGGGCCCAAGCGCTTTGGGGCGGGGGGGCCATCGAAGGTCGGCGGGTGCTCGGAGGGCCCTGCCCCTTCTCCTGCCTGAATGACCGGCGGCGCCCCTAGTGCCCAGGTGGTGGAGGGGCAGCAGTGTTAGTCTGGCCCTGGGGCTCGGGGGTCCCCAATCCCCAGTGTTGCAGCCCCAGGCCCCTTGTCTGGGGCCTCTCGGGGACTACCTTAGGGTCAGGGTTAGCAAGCAGGATGCCGGCAGGCCCGAAATGCCCGCTGTGCAGCGAGTGGAGGGGAGGGCCGAATGAGGGGCCAGCGAGCGGGAGCCTGGGCCCAAACATTTGGCGGGGGTGCCTTCGAAGGTAGCCGGGAGCTCAGAGGGCCCTGCCCGTTCTCCCGCCCACATGACCGGTGGGCCCCCTAGAGGCCCAGGTGGCGGGGGGCTGCAGGGTGAGTCCGGCGCTGGGTCTCGGGTCCCCAATCCCAGGCGTTGGGGTGCCAGGCCCCTTGCGAGGGTCCCCTAAGGAGCCCACCTAGAGTTAGGGTTAGCCCCCAGGAGGCCTGCAAGCCCGATCTGCTGGATGTGCAGCGAGCGGAGGGGCAGGCCGAGCTGAGGGCGTTGAGGAGTGGGATCGGGGGCCCAAGAGTTTGGCGCGGGGGCCTTCGAAATGCGCCAGGGGCTCGGTGTGCCCTGCACATTCTCCCGCCCTGAATGACCAGCGGCGCCAATAAAGGCCCGGGTGGCGGTGGGGCGGAGGCTGAGTCCAGCGCTGGGGCGGGGGTCCCCAATCCCTGGCATTGCGGTGCCAGGCCCCTTGGGAGGAGCCCCTTGGGGGCCGACCTAGGGTTAGGATTAGCCCCGAGGAGGCCGGCAGGCAGGATCCACGGGCGGTGTGGCGGGGGAGGGGCGGGCCGAGGGGAGGGCGCTGGTGAGTGGGAGCGTGGGCACAAGTGTTTTGGCGCAGGCAGCCTTCGAAGCTCGCCAGGGGCTCGGAGGGCCCTACCCGTTCTCCAGCCTGAATGACTGGCGGCGCCCCTAGCGGCCCGGGTGGTGGGGGGCTGCAGGGTGAGTCCAGCGCTGGGGTTCAGAGGTTCCCAATCCCCAGCGTTGGGGCGCCAAGCCCCTTGGGATGGGCCCTCCGGGGACCGACCTAGGGTTAGGATTAGCCTCCAGGAGTACGGCAGGTCCGATCCGCCTGCTGTGTTTCGAGCGGAGGGGCGGGTTGAGGTGAGGGCGCTGACTAGTGGGAACTTGGGCCCAGGCGCTTTGGGCAGCGGGTCCATCGACAGTCGGGTGGCTGGGAGGGCCCTGTAAGTTCTACTGCCCTGAATGAGCGGCAGCGCCCCTAGTGGCCCAGGTGGTGGAGGGGCAGCAGCGTTAGTTTTGCCCTGGGGTCGGGGGTCCCCCAATCCCCAGCGTTGCAGCCCCAGGCCCCTTGTCAGTGACCTCTCGGGGACTGACCTAGGGATAGGGTTAGCAAGCAGGATGCCGGCAGGCCCGAAATGCCGGCTGTGCGGTGAGTGGAGGGGCGGGCGCAGTGAGGGCGCTGGCGAGCAGAAGCCTGGGCCCAAACATTTTGGCGCAGGGGGTTTTCGAAGGTCGCTGGGGGCTCAGAGGGCCCTGCCCGTTCTCCCCCCTGAATAACCAGCGGGCCCGCTAGCGGCCCAGGGGCTGGGGGGCTGCAGGGTGAATTCGGCGCTGGGTCTCGGGTCCCCAGTCCCTGGCGTTGTGGCGCAAAGCACCTTGGGATGGGCCCCTCGGGGACCCACCTAGGGTATGGGTTAGCCCCCAGGAGGCCATCAGGCCCAATCCCCTGGCTGTGTAGCGCACGTTGCGGCGGGCCAGGGGAGGGAGCTGGCGAGCGGTACCGTGGGCCCACAGGTTTTGGCGCGGGGGGGCCTTCGAAGGTCGTTAGGGGCTTGTAGGGCCCTCCCCCTTCTACCGCCTGAATGACCGGCGGCGCTCCTAGCGGCCCGGGTGGCGGTTGGCAGCAGGGTGAGTCCGGCCCTGGGGCTAGGACGTCCAGGATCCCGGGCATGGCGGCGCAAAGCCCCTTGGGAGGGGCCCCTCGGGAACAGACCTAGGGTTAGGGTTAGCCCCCAGGAGGCCGGCAGGTCCTATCCGGCTGCTGTGTTTCGAGCAGAGGGGCGGGTTGAGGTGAGGGCGCTGACTAGTGGGAACGTGGGCCCAAGCGCTTTGGGGCAGGGGTCCATCGAATGTCGAAGGGGGCTTGGAAGGCCCTGCCCCTTCTCCAGCCCTGAATGAGAGACAGCGCTCCTAGTGGCCCAGGTGGTGGACGGCAGTAGTGTTAGTTTGGCCCTGGGGTTCGGGGGTCCCCAATCCCCAGCGTTGCAGCCCCAGGCCCCTTGTCAGGGGCCTCTCCGGGACTGACCTAGGGTTAGGGTTAGCAAGCAGAATGCCGGCAGGCCCGAAATGCCGGCTGTGTGGCGAGTGGAGGGGCCGGCGGAGTGAGGGCGCTGGCAAGCAGAAGCCTGGGCCCAAACATTTTGGCGCGGGGGGCCTTCGAAGGTCGCTGGGGGCTCAGAGGGCCCTGCCCGTTCTCCCCCCCTGAATGACCGGCGGCGGCTGAAGCGGCCCGGGTGGCGGGGGGCTGCAGGGTGAGTCCAGCGCTGGGGTTTGGAGGTTCCCAATCCCGACGTTGGGGCGCCAAGCCCCTTGGGATGGGCCCCTCGGGGACCCACCTACGGCTTGCGTTAGCCCCCAGGAGGCCGTCAGGCCCAATCCCCTGGCTGTGTGGCACGCGGTGGGGCGGGCCGATGAGACAGAGCTGGCGAGCGGGACCGTGGACCCACAAGTTTTGGCGTGGGGGCCTTCGAAGGTCCTCAGGGGCTAGGAGGGCCCTGCCCCTTCTCCCACCTGAATGACCGGTGGCGCCCCTAGCGGCCGGAGTGGCGGGGGGGCTGCAGGCTGATTCCACCGCTGGGGTTCAGTGGTTCCCAGTCCCTGGCGTTGGGTCGCCAAGCCCCTTGGGAGGGGCCCCTCGGGGACCCACCTACGGTTCAGCTTAGCCCCCTGGAGGCCTGCAGGTCCAATCCGCCTGCTGTGTTTCGAGCGGAGGGGCGGGTTGAGGTGAGGGCACTGACTAGTGGGAACGTGGGCCCAAGCGCTTTGGGGCGGGGGGCCGTCGAGGGCAGCGGGGGCTCAGAGGTCCCTGCCCCTTCTGCCGCCCTGAATGAGCGGCAGCGCCCCTAGTGCCCCGGTGGTGGAGGGGCAGAAGTGTTAGTCTGTCCCTGGGGCTCGGGGGTCCCCAATCCCCAGTGTTGCAGCCCCAGGCCCTTTGAAAGGGGCCTCTCGGGGACTGACCTAGGGTCAGGGTTACCAAGCAGGATGCCGGCAGGCCCGAAATGCCCGCTGTGCAGCGAGTGGAGGGGCGGGCAGAATGAGGGCGCTGGCGAGCGGGAGCCTGGGCTCAAACATTTGGCGGGGGGTCCTTCGAAGGTAGCCGGGAGCTCAGAGGGCCCTGCCCGTTCTCCCGCCCTGTATGACCGGTGGGCCCCCTAGAGGCCCAGGTGGCGGGGGGCTGCAGGGTGAGTCCGGCGCTGGGTCTCGGGTCCCCAATTTCCGGCGCTGAGGCGCCGGGCCCCTTGGGTGGGGCCCTTCAGGAGCCCACCTAGACTTAGTGTTAGCCCCCGTGAGGCCGGCAAGCCGGACCTGCTGGATGTGCGGCGAGCAGAGGGGTAGGCTGAGTTGAGGGCGCTGAGGAGTGGGAGCGTGGGCCCAACCGTTTTGGTGCGGGGGCCTTCGAAGGTCATCAGGGGCTAGGAGGGCCCTGCTCCTTCTCCCGCCTGAATGACCGGCGGCGCCCCTAGCGGCCGGAGTGGTGGGGGGCTGCAGGCTGATTCCACCGCTGGGGTTCAGTGGTTCCCAATCCCTGGCGTTGGGTCGCCAAGCCCCTTGGGAGGGGCCCCTCGGGTACCCACCTAGGGTTCAGCTTAGCCCCCAGGAGGCCGGCAGGTCCAATCCGCCTGCTGTGTTTCGAGCGGAGGGGTGGGTTGAGGTGAGGGCGCTGACAAGTGGGAACGTGGGCCCAAGCGCTTTGGGGCGGGGGGGCCATTGAAGGTCGGCGGGGGCTCGGAGGGCCCTGCCCCTTCTCCCGCCTGAATGACCGGCGGCGCCCCTAGCGGCCCAGGTGGCGGGGGGCTGCGGGTACAGTCTGGCGCTCCGTCTCGGGTCCCTAATCCCCGGAGTTTGGGCGCCAGGCCCTTTGGGAGGGGCCCCTCAGGAGCCCACCTAGAGTTAGGGTTAGCCCCCAGGAGGCCGGCAAGCCCTATCTGCTGGATGTGCGGCGAGCGGAGGGGCAGGCCGAGCTGAGGGCGCTGAGGAGTGGGAGCGTGGGCCCAAGCGTTTTGGTGCTGGGGGCCTTCTAATGTCGTCAGGGGCTCGGAGGGCCCTACCCGTTCGACCCTGAATGACTGGCGGCGCCCCTAGCGGCCCGGGTGGCGGGGGGCTGCAGGGTGAGTCCAGTGCTGGGGTTCGGAGGTTCCCAATCTCCAGCGTTGGGGCGCCAAGCCCCTTGGGATGGGCCCTTGGGGGACCGACCTAGGGTTAGGATTAGCCTCCAGGAGTACGGCAGGTCCGATCCGCCTGCTGTGTTTCGAGCGGAGGGGCGGGTTGAGGTGAGGGCGCTGACTAGTGGGAACGTGGGCCCAAGCGCTTTGGGGAGCGGGTGCATCGACGGTCAGGGGGGCTGGGAGGGCCCTGTGAGTTCTCCTGCCCCGAATGAGCGGCAGCGCCCCTAGTGGCCCAGGTGGTGGAGGGGCAACAGTGTTAGTCAGGCCCTGGGGCTCGGGGGTCCCCAATCCCCAGCGTTGCATCCCCAGGCCCCTTGTCAGGGGCCTCTCGGGGACTGACCTAGGGTTAGGGTTAGCAAGCAGGATGCCGGCAGGCCCGAAATGCCGGCTGTGCGGCGAGTGGAGGGGTGGGCGGAGTGAGGGCGCTGGCGAGCAGAAGCCTGGGCCCAAACATTTTGGCGCAGGGGGCCTTCGAAGGTCGCTGGGGGCTCAGAGGGCCCTGCCCGTTCTCCCCCCCTGAATAACCGGCGGGCCCCCTAACGGCCCAGGGGGTAGGGGGCTGCAGGGTGAATCCGGCGCTGGGTCTCGGGTCCCCAGTCCCTGGCGTTGGGATGCCAAGCACCTTGGGATGGGCCCCTCGGGGACCCACCTACGGTTTGGGTTAGCCCCCAGGAGGCCATCAGGCCCAATCCCCTGGCTGTGTAGCGCGCGTTGCGGCGGGCCAGGGGAGGGAGCTGGCGAGCGGGACCGTGGGCCCACAAGTTTTGGCGCGGGGCGGGGCCTTCGAAGGTCGTCAGGGGCTTGTAGGGCCCTGCCCCTTTTACCGCCTGAATGACCGGCAGCGCCAATAACGGCCCGGGTGGCGGTGGGGCGGAGGGTGAGTCCAGCGCTGGGTCTCGGGTCTCCAATCTCAGGCGTTGGGGCGCCAGGCCCCTTGCGAGGGGCCCCTAAGGAGCCCACCTAGAGTTAGGGTTAGCCCCCAGGAGGCCGGCAAGCCCTATCTGCTGGATGTGCGGCGAGCGGAGGGGCAGGCCGAGCTGAGGGCGCTGAGGAGTTGGAGCGTGGGCCCAAGCATTTTGGTGCGGGGGGGCCTTCGAATGTCATCAGGGGCTCGGAGTGCCCTGCACGTTCTCCCGCTCTGAATGATTGGCGGCGCCAATAACGGCCTGGGTGGCGGTGGGGCGGAGGGTGAGTCCAGCGCTGGGGCTCGGGGGTCCCAATCCCCGGGGTTGCGGTGCCAGGCCCCTTGGGAGGGGCCCCTTGGGGGCAGAACTAGGGTTAGGATTAGCCCCCAGGAGGCCGGCAGGCAGGATCCTTTGGCGCTGTCGAGCAGGGGGGCGGGCCGAGGGGAGGGCGCTGGAGAGCGGGAGCGTGGGCCCAAGTGTTTTGGCGCAGGGGGCCTTCGAAGCTCGCCTGGGGCTCGGAGGGCCCTACCTGTTCTCCTGCCCTGAATGACCGGCGGCGCCCCAAGCGGCCCGGATGGCGGGGGGCTGCAGGGTGAGTCCAGCGCTGGGGTTTGGAGGTTCCCAATCCCCGGCGTTGGGGCGCCAAGCCCCTTGGGATGGGCCCCTCGGGGACCCACCTAGGGTTTGCGTTAGCCCCCAGGAGGCCGTCAGGCCCAATCCCCTGGCTGTGTGGTGCGCGGAGGGGCGGGCCGAGGGGATGGAGCTGGCGAGCGGGACCGCGGGCCCACAGGTTTTGGCGCGGGGGCCTTCGAAGGAGGTCGGGGGCTCAGAGGGCCCTGCCCCTTCTCCTGCCTGAATGACCGGCGGCGCCCCTAGCAGCCCGGGTGCCAGGGGCCTGCAGGGTGAGTCCGGCCCTGTGGCTAGGAGGTACAGGATCCCCGGCGTGCCTCGCAAGGCCCCTTGGGAGGGGCCCCTCGGGGACCGACCTAGGGTTAGGGTTAGCCCCCAGGAGGCCAGCAGGTCTGATCCGCCTGCTGTTTTTTGAGCGGAGCGGCATGTTGAGGTGAGGGCGCTGACTAGTGGGAACGTGAGCCCAAGCGCGTTGGGGCGGGGGGGCCATCGAAGGTCGGCGGGGGCTTGGAGGGCCCTACCCCTTCTCCCTCCTAAATGACCGGCGGCGCCCCTGCGGCCCAGGTGGCGGGGGGCTGCGGGTAAAGTCCGGCGCTCGGTCTCGGGTCCCCAATCCCAGGCGTTGGGGCACCAGGCCCCTTGGGTGGGGCCCCTCAGGAACCCACCTAGAGTTCGGGTTAGCCCCCAGTAGTCCCGCAAGCCCGATCTGCTGGATGTGCGGCGAGCGGAGGGGCAGGCCGAGCTGAGGGCGCTGAGGACTGGGAGCGTTGGCCCAAGCGTTTTGGCGCGGGGGGCCTTCAAAAGTCGTCAGGGGCTCGGAGTGCACTGCACGTTCTCCCGCTCTGAATGATCGGCAGCGCCAATAAGGGCCTGGGTGGCGGTGGGGCGAAGGGTGAGTCCAGCGCTGGGGCTCGGGGGTCCCAATCCCCGGCGTTGCGGTGCTAGGCCCCTTGGGAGGGGCCCCTCGGGGCCGAACAAAGGTTAGGATTAGCCCCCAGGAGGCCGGCAGGCAGGATCCACGGCCGGTGTGGCGAGCGGAGGGGGGGGGCGGCCGGAGGGGAGGGCGCTGGAGAGCGGAGCGTGGCCCCAAGTGTTTTGGCGCAGGGGGCCTTCGAAGCTCCCCGGGGCCTCAGAGGGCCCTACCCGTTCTCCCCCCCTGAATGACCGGCGGCGCCCCTAGCGGCCCGGGTGCCGGGGGGCTGCAGGGTGAGTCCAGCGCTGGGGTTTGGAGGTTCCCTATCCCCGCCATTGGGGCGCCAAGCCCCTTGGGATGGGCCCCTCGGGGACCCACCTAGGGTTTGGGTTAGCCCCCAGGAGGCCTTCAGGCCCAATCCCCTGGCTGTGTGGCTCGCGGTGGGGCAGACCGAGGGGAGGGAGCTCGCTAGCGGGACCGTGGGCCCACAGGTTTTGGCGCGGGGCCTTCTAAGGAGGTCGGGGGCTCGGAGGGCCCTGCCCCTTCTCCCGCCTGAATAACCTGCGGCGCCCCTAGCAGCCCGGGTGCCAGGGGGCTGCAGGGTGAGTCCGGCCCTGGGGCTAGGACGTCCAGGATCCCAGGCATGGCCGCGCAAGACCCTTTGGGAGGGGCCCCTCCGGGACCGCCCTAGGGTGAAGGTTACCCCCAGGTGGCCGGCAGGTCCGATCCGCCTGCTGTCTTTCGAGCGGAGGGGCCGGTTGAGGTGAGGGCGCTGACTAGTGGGAACAAGGGCCCAAGCGCTTTGGGGCGGGGGGCCATCGAAGCTCAGCGGGGGCTCAGAGGGCCCTGCCAGTTCTTCAGCCCTGAATGAGCGGCAGCGCCCCTAGTGGCCCAGGTGGTGGAGGGGCAGCAGTTTTAGTCTTGCCCTGGGGCTCGGGGGTCCCCAATGCCCGGAGTTGCGGTGCCAGGACCCTTGGGAGGGGCCCCTCGGGGGCCCACCTAGGGTTAGGATTAGCCCCCAGGACGCCGGCAGGCAGGATCCACCGGCGGTGTGGCGAGCCGAGGGTCCGGCCGAGGGGAGGGCGCTGGAGAGTGGAGCGTGGGCCCAAGTGTTTTGGCGCAGGGGGTCTTCGAAGCTCCCCGGGGGCTCAGAGGGCCCTACCCGTTCTCCCCCCCTGAATGACCGGTGGCGCCCCTAGCGGCCCGGTTGGCGGGGGGCTGCAGGGTGAGTCCAGCGCTGGGGTTTGGAGGTTCCCAATCCCCAGCGTTGGGGTGCCAAGATCCTTGGGATGGGCCCCTCTGGGACCCACCTAGGGTTGGCGTTAGCCCCCAGGAGGCCGTCAGGCCCAATCCCCTGGCTGTGTGGCGCGCGGTGGGGCGGGCCGAGTGGACGGAGCTGGCGAGCGGGACCGTGGGCCCACAGGTTTTGGCGTGGGGGACTTCGAAGATCCTCAGGGGCTAGGAGGGCCCTGTCCCTTCTCCCGCCTGAATGACCGGCGGCGCCCCTAGCGGCCCGGGTGGCGGGGGCTTCAGGGTGTGTCCGGCCCTGGGGCTAGGACGTCCAGGAACCCGGGCGTGGCAGCGCAAGGCCCCTTGGGAGGGGCCCCTCGGGGACCAACGAGGGTTAGGGTTAGCCCCCAGGAGCCCGTCAGGCCCAATCCCCTGGCTGTGTGGCACGCGGTGGGGCGGGCCGAGGGGACTCAGCTGGCGAGCGGGACCGTGGGCCCACAGGTTTTGGCGTGGGGGACTTCGAAGATCCTCAGGGGCTAGGAGGGCCCTGCCCCTTCTCCCGCCCCGTATGACCTGTGGGCCCCCTGGAGGCCCAGGTGGCGGGGGGCTGCAGGGTGAGTCCGGCGCTGGGTCTCGGGTCCCAAACCTCCGCCGCTGTGGCGCCAGGCACCTTGTGTGGGGCCCCTCAGGAGCCCACCTAGAGTTATTGTTAGCCCCCGGGAGGCCGGCAAGCCCGACCTGCTGGATGTGCGGCGAGCAGAGGGGTAGGCCGAGCTGAGGGCGCTGAGGAGTGGGAGCGTAGGCCCAACCGTTTTGGCACGGGGGGGGGCCTTCGAAGGTTGCCTGGGGCACAGAGGGCCCTGCACGTTCTCCCACTCTGAATGACCGGCGGCGCCAATAACGGCCTGGGTGGCGGTGGGGCAGAGGGTGAGTCCAGTGCTGGGGCTCGGGGGTCCCAATCCCCGGCGTTGCGGTGCCAGACCCCTTGGGAGTGGCCCCTCGGGTGCCGAACAAGGGTTAGGATTAGCCCCCAGGAGGCCGGCAGGCAGGATCCAGGGGCGGTGTGGCGAGCGGGGGGGGGGGGGCCGGAGGGGAGGGCACTGGAGAGCGGAGTGTGGGCCCAAGTGTTTTGGCGCACGGGGCCTTCGAAGCTCCCCGGGAATTCGGAGGGCCTTACCCGTTCTCCCCCCCTTAATGACCGGCGGCGCTCCTAGTGGCCCTGGTGGCGTGGGGCTGCAGGGTGAGTCCAGCGCTGGGGTTTGGAGATTCCCAATCCCCGGCGTTGGGGCGCCAAACCCCTTGGGATGGTCCCCTCGGGGACCCACCTAGGGTTTGCGTGAGCCCCCAGGAGGCCGTCAGGCCCAATCCCCTGGCTGTGTGGCGCGCGGAGGGGCGGGCCGAGGGGACGGAGCTGGCGAGCGGGACCGTGGGCCCACAGGTTTTGGCGTGGGGGCCTTCGAAGATCCTCAGGGGCTAGTAGGGCCCTGCCCGTTCTCCCGCCTGAATGACCGGCGGCGCCCCTAGCGGCCCCGGTGCCGGGGGCTGCAGGTTGTGTCCGGCCCTGGGGCTAGGACGTCCAGGATCCCGGGCGTGGCTGAGCAAGGCCCCTTGGGAGGGGACGCTCGGGGACTGACCTAGGGTTAGGGTTAGCCCCCTGGAGGCCGGCAGGTCCGATCCGCCTGCTGTGTTTGGAGCGGAGGGGCAGGTTGAGGTGAGGGCGCTGTCTAGAGGGAACGTGGGCCCAAGCGCTTTGGGGCGGGGGGGCCATCGAAGGTCGGCGGGTGCTCGGAGGGCCCTGCCCCTTCTCCTGCCTGAATGACCGGCGGCGCCCCTAGTGCCCAGGTGGTGGAGGGGCAGCAGTGTTAGTCTGGCCCTGGGGCTCGGGGGTCCCCAATCCCCAGTGTTGCAGCCCCAGGCCCCTTGTCTGGGGCCTCTCGGGGACTACCTTAGGGTCAGGGTTAGCAAGCAGGATGCCGGCAGGCCCGAAATGCCCGCTGTGCAGCGAGTGGAGGGGAGGGCCGAATGAGGGGCCAGCGAGCGGGAGCCTGGGCCCAAACATTTGGCGGGGGTGCCTTCGAAGGTAGCCGGGAGCTCAGAGGGCCCTGCCCGTTCTCCCGCCCACATGACCGGTGGGCCCCCTAGAGGCCCAGGTGGCGGGGGGCTGCAGGGTGAGTCCGGCGCTGGGTCTCGGGTCCCCAATCCCAGGCGTTGGGGCGCCAGGCCCCTTGCGAGGGGCCCCTAAGGAGCCCACCTAGAGTTAGGGTTAGCCCCCAGGAGGCCTGCAAGCCCGATCTGCTGGATGTGCAGCGAGCGGAGGGGCAGGCCGAGCTGAGGGCGTTGAGGAGTGGGATCGGGGGCCCAAGAGTTTGGCGCGGGGGCCTTCGAAATGCGCCAGGGGCTCGGTGTGCCCTGCACATTCTCCCGCCCTGAATGACCAGCGGCGCCAATAAAGGCCCGGGTGGCGGTGGGGCGGAGGCTGAGTCCAGCGCTGGGGCGGGGGTCCCCAATCCCTGGCATTGCGGTGCCAGGCCCCTTGGGAGGAGCCCCTTGGGGGCCGACCTAGGGTTAGGATTAGCCCCGAGGAGGCCGGCAGGCAGGATCCACGGGCGGTGTGGCGGGGGAGGGGCGGGCCGAGGGGAGGGCGCTGGTGAGTGGGAGCGTGGGCACAAGTGTTTTGGCGCAGGCAGCCTTCGAAGCTCGCCAGGGGCTCGGAGGGCCCTACCCGTTCTCCAGCCTGAATGACTGGCGGCGCCCCTAGCGGCCCGGGTGGTGGGGGGCTGCAGGGTGAGTCCAGCGCTGGGGTTCAGAGGTTCCCAATCCCCAGCGTTGGGGCGCCAAGCCCCTTGGGATGGGCCCTCCGGGGACCGACCTAGGGTTAGGATTAGCCTCCAGGAGTACGGCAGGTCCGATCCGCCTGCTGTGTTTCGAGCGGAGGGGCGGGTTGAGGTGAGGGCGCTGACTAGTGGGAACTTGGGCCCAGGCGCTTTGGGCAGCGGGTCCATCGACAGTCGGGTGGCTGGGAGGGCCCTGTAAGTTCTACTGCCCTGAATGAGCGGCAGCGCCCCTAGTGGCCCAGGTGGTGGAGGGGCAGCAGCGTTAGTTTTGCCCTGGGGTCGGGGGTCCCCCAATCCCCAGCGTTGCAGCCCCAGGCCCCTTGTCAGTGACCTCTCGGGGACTGACCTAGGGATAGGGTTAGCAAGCAGGATGCCGGCAGGCCCGAAATGCCGGCTGTGCGGTGAGTGGAGGGGCGGGCGCAGTGAGGGCGCTGGCGAGCAGAAGCCTGGGCCCAAACATTTTGGCGCAGGGGGTTTTCGAAGGTCGCTGGGGGCTCAGAGGGCCCTGCCCGTTCTCCCCCCTGAATAACCAGCGGGCCCGCTAGCGGCCCAGGGGCTGGGGGGCTGCAGGGTGAATTCGGCGCTGGGTCTCGGGTCCCCAGTCCCTGGCGTTGTGGCGCAAAGCACCTTGGGATGGGCCCCTCGGGGACCCACCTAGGGTATGGGTTAGCCCCCAGGAGGCCATCAGGCCCAATCCCCTGGCTGTGTAGCGCACGTTGCGGCGGGCCAGGGGAGGGAGCTGGCGAGCGGTACCGTGGGCCCACAGGTTTTGGCGCGGGGGGGCCTTCGAAGGTCGTTAGGGGCTTGTAGGGCCCTCCCCCTTCTACCGCCTGAATGACCGGCGGCGCTCCTAGCGGCCCGGGTGGCGGTTGGCAGCAGGGTGAGTCCGGCCCTGGGGCTAGGACGTCCAGGATCCCGGGCATGGCGGCGCAAAGCCCCTTGGGAGGGGCCCCTCGGGAACAGACCTAGGGTTAGGGTTAGCCCCCAGGAGGCCGGCAGGTCCTATCCGGCTGCTGTGTTTCGAGCAGAGGGGCGGGTTGAGGTGAGGGCGCTGACTAGTGGGAACGTGGGCCCAAGCGCTTTGGGGCAGGGGTCCATCGAATGTCGAAGGGGGCTTGGAAGGCCCTGCCCCTTCTCCAGCCCTGAATGAGAGACAGCGCTCCTAGTGGCCCAGGTGGTGGACGGCAGTAGTGTTAGTTTGGCCCTGGGGTTCGGGGGTCCCCAATCCCCAGCGTTGCAGCCCCAGGCCCCTTGTCAGGGGCCTCTCCGGGACTGACCTAGGGTTAGGGTTAGCAAGCAGAATGCCGGCAGGCCCGAAATGCCGGCTGTGTGGCGAGTGGAGGGGCCGGCGGAGTGAGGGCGCTGGCAAGCAGAAGCCTGGGCCCAAACATTTTGGCGCGGGGGGCCTTCGAAGGTCGCTGGGGGCTCAGAGGGCCCTGCCCGTTCTCCCCCCCTGAATGACCGGCGGCGGCTGAAGCGGCCCGGGTGGCGGGGGGCTGCAGGGTGAGTCCAGCGCTGGGGTTTGGAGGTTCCCAATCCCGACGTTGGGGCGCCAAGCCCCTTGGGATGGGCCCCTCGGGGACCCACCTAGGGTTTGCGTTAGCCCCCAGGAGGCCGTCAGGCCCAATCCCCTGGCTGTGTGGCACGCGGTGGGGCGGGCCGATGAGACAGAGCTGGCGAGCGGGACCGTGGACCCACAAGTTTTGGCGTGGGGGCCTTCGAAGGTCCTCAGGGGCTAGGAGGGCCCTGCCCCTTCTCCCACCTGAATGACCGGTGGCGCCCCTAGCGGCCGGAGTGGCGGGGGGGCTGCAGGCTGATTCCACCGCTGGGGTTCAGTGGTTCCCAGTCCCTGGCGTTGGGTCGCCAAGCCCCTTGGGAGGGGCCCCTCGGGGACCCACCTACGGTTCAGCTTAGCCCCCTGGAGGCCTGCAGGTCCAATCCGCCTGCTGTGTTTCGAGCGGAGGGGCGGGTTGAGGTGAGGGCACTGACTAGTGGGAACGTGGGCCCAAGCGCTTTGGGGCGGGGGGCCGTCGAGGGCAGCGGGGGCTCAGAGGTCCCTGCCCCTTCTGCCGCCCTGAATGAGCGGCAGCGCCCCTAGTGCCCCGGTGGTGGAGGGGCAGAAGTGTTAGTCTGTCCCTGGGGCTCGGGGGTCCCCAATCCCCAGTGTTGCAGCCCCAGGCCCTTTGAAAGGGGCCTCTCGGGGACTGACCTAGGGTCAGGGTTACCAAGCAGGATGCCGGCAGGCCCGAAATGCCCGCTGTGCAGCGAGTGGAGGGGCGGGAAGAATGAGGGCGCTGGCGAGCGGGAGCCTGGGCTCAAACATTTGGCGGGGGGTCCTTCGAAGGTAGCCGGGAGCTCAGAGGGCCCTGCCCGTTCTCCCGCCCTGTATGACCGGTGGGCCCCCTAGAGGCCCAGGTGGCGGGGGGCTGCAGGGTGAGTCCGGCGCTGGGTCTCGGGTCCCCAATTTCCGGCGCTGAGGCGCCGGGCCCCTTGGGTGGGGCCCTTCAGGAGCCCACCTAGACTTAGTGTTAGCCCCCGTGAGGCCGGCAAGCCGGACCTGCTGGATGTGCGGCGAGCAGAGGGGTAGGCTGAGTTGAGGGCGCTGAGGAGTGGGAGCGTGGGCCCAACCGTTTTGGTGCGGGGGCCTTCGAAGGTCATCAGGGGCTAGGAGGGCCCTGCTCCTTCTCCCGCCTGAATGACCGGCGGCGCCCCTAGCGGCCGGAGTGGTGGGGGGCTGCAGGCTGATTCCACCGCTGGGGTTCAGTGGTTCCCAATCCCTGGCGTTGGGTCGCCAAGCCCCTTGGGAGGGGCCCCTCGGGTACCCACCTAGGGTTCAGCTTAGCCCCCAGGAGGCCGGCAGGTCCAATCCGCCTGCTGTGTTTCGAGCGGAGGGGTGGGTTGAGGTGAGGGCGCTGACAAGTGGGAACGTGGGCCCAAGCGCTTTGGGGCGGGGGGGCCATCGAAGGTCGGCGGGGGCTCGGAGGGCCCTGCCCCTTCTCCCGCCTGAATGACCGGCGGCGCCCCTAGCGGCCCAGGTGGCGGGGGGCTGCGGGTACAGTCTGGCGCTCCGTCTCGGGTCCCTAATCCCCGGAGTTTGGGCGCCAGGCCCTTTGGGAGGGGCCCCTCAGGAGCCCACCTAGAGTTAGGGTTAGCCCCCAGGAGGCCGGCAAGCCCTATCTGCTGGATGTGCGGCGAGCGGAGGGGCAGGCCGAGCTGAGGGCGCTGAGGAGTGGGAGCGTGGGCCCAAGCGTTTTGGTGCTGGGGGCCTTCTAATGTCGTCAGGGGCTCGGAGGGCCCTACCCGTTCGACCCTGAATGACTGGCGGCGCCCCTAGCGGCCCGGGTGGCGGGGGGCTGCAGGGTGAGTCCAGTGCTGGGGTTCGGAGGTTCCCAATCTCCAGCGTTGGGGCGCCAAGCCCCTTGGGATGGGCCCTTGGGGGACCGACCTAGGGTTAGGATTAGCCTCCAGGAGTACGGCAGGTCCGATCCGCCTGCTGTGTTTCGAGCGGAGGGGCGGGTTGAGGTGAGGGCGCTGACTAGTGGGAACGTGGGCCCAAGCGCTTTGGGGAGCGGGTGCATCGACGGTCGGGGGGGCTGGGAGGGCCCTGTGAGTTCTCCTGCCCCGAATGAGCGGCAGCGCCCCTAGTGGCCCAGGTGGTGGAGGGGCAACAGTGTTAGTCAGGCCCTGGGGCTCGGGGGTCCCCAATCCCCAGCGTTGCATCCCCAGGCCCCTTGTCAGGGGCCTCTCGGGGACTGACCTAGGGTTAGGGTTAGCAAGCAGGATGCCGGCAGGCCCGAAATGCCGGCTGTGCGGCGAGTGGAGGGGTGGGCGGAGTGAGGGCGCTGGCGAGCAGAAGCCTGGGCCCAAACATTTTGGCGCAGGGGGCCTTCGAAGGTCGCTGGGGGCTCAGAGGGCCCTGCCCGTTCTCCCCCCCTGAATAACCGGCGGGCCCCCTAACGGCCCAGGGGGTGGGGGGCTGCAGGGTGAATCCGGCGCTGGGTCTCGGGTCCCCAGTCCCTGGCGTTGGGATGCCAAGCACCTTGGGATGGGCCCCTCGGGGACCCACCTACGGTTTGGGTTAGCCCCCAGGAGGCCATCAGGCCCAATCCCCTGGCTGTGTAGCGCGCGTTGCGGCGGGCCAGGGGAGGGAGCTGGCGAGCGGGACCGTGGGCCCACAAGTTTTGGCGCGGGGCGGGGCCTTCGAAGGTCGTCAGGGGCTTGTAGGGCCCTGCCCCTTTTACCGCCTGAATGACCGGCAGCGCCAATAACGGCCGGGGTGGCGGTGGGGCGGAGGGTGAGTCCAGCGCTGGGTCTCGGGTCCCCAATCTCAGGCGTTGGGGCGCCAGGCCCCTTGCGAGGGGCCCCTAAGGAGCCCACCTAGAGTTAGGGTTAGCCCCCAGGAGGCCGGCAAGCCCTATCTGCTGGATGTGCGGCGAGCGGAGGGGCAGGCCGAGCTGAGGGCGCTGAGGAGTTGGAGCGTGGGCCCAAGCATTTTGGTGCGGGGGGGCCTTCGAATGTCATCAGGGGCTCGGAGTGCCCTGCACGTTCTCCCGCTCTGAATGATTGGCGGCGCCAATAACGGCCTGGGTGGCGGTGGGGCGGAGGGTGAGTCCAGCGCTGGGGCTCGGGGGTCCCAATCCCCGGGGTTGCGGTGCCAGGCCCCTTGGGAGGGGCCCCTTGGGGGCAGAACTAGGGTTAGGATTAGCCCCCAGGAGGCCGGCAGGCAGGATCCTTTGGCGCTGTCGAGCAGGGGGGCGGGCCGAGGGGAGGGCGCTGGAGAGCGGGAGCGTGGGCCCAAGTGTTTTGGCGCAGGGGGCCTTCGAAGCTCGCCTGGGGCTCGGAGGGCCCTACCTGTTCTCCTGCCCTGAATGACCGGCGGCGCCCCAAGCGGCCCGGATGGCGGGGGGCTGCAGGGTGAGTCCAGCGCTGGGGTTTGGAGGTTCCCAATCCCCGGCGTTGGGGCGCCAAGCCCCTTGGGATGGGCCCCTCGGGGACCCACCTAGGGTTTGCGTTAGCCCCCAGGAGGCCGTCAGGCCCAATCCCCTGGCTGTGTGGTGCGCGGAGGGGCGGGCCGAGGGGATGGAGCTGGCGAGCGGGACCGCGGGCCCACAGGTTTTGGCGCGGGGGCCTTCGAAGGAGGTCGGGGGCTCAGAGGGCCCTGCCCCTTCTCCTGCCTGAATGACCGGCGGCGCCCCTAGCAGCCCGGGTGCCAGGGGCCTGCAGGGTGAGTCCGGCCCTGTGGCTAGGAGGTACAGGATCCCCGGCGTGCCTCGCAAGGCCCCTTGGGAGGGGCCCCTCGGGGACCGACCTAGGGTTAGGGTTAGCCCCCAGGAGGCCAGCAGGTCTGATCCGCCTGCTGTTTTTTGAGCGGAGCGGCATGTTGAGGTGAGGGCGCTGACTAGTGGGAACGTGAGCCCAAGCGCGTTGGGGCGGGGGGGCCATCGAAGGTCGGCGGGGGCTTGGAGGGCCCTACCCCTTCTCCCTCCTAAATGACCGGCGGCGCCCCTGCGGCCCAGGTGGCGGGGGGCTGCGGGTAAAGTCCGGCGCTCGGTCTCGGGTCCCCAATCCCAGGCGTTGGGGCACCAGGCCCCTTGGGTGGGGCCCCTCAGGAACCCACCTAGAGTTCGGGTTAGCCCCCAGTAGTCCCGCAAGCCCGATCTGCTGGATGTGCGGCGAGCGGAGGGGCAGGCCGAGCTGAGGGCGCTGAGGACTGGGAGCGTTGGCCCAAGCGTTTTGGCGTGGGGGGCCTTCAAAAGTCGTCAGGGGCTCGGAGTGCACTGCACGTTCTCCCGCTCTGAATGATCGGCAGCGCCAATAAGGGCCTGGGTGGCGGTGGGGCGAAGGGTGAGTCCAGCGCTGGGGCTCGGGGGTCCCAATCCCCGGCGTTGCGGTGCTAGGGCCCTTGGGAGGGGCCCCTCGGGGCCGAACAAAGGTTAGGATTAGCCCCCAGGAGGCCGGCAGGCAGGATCCACGGCCGGTGTGGCGAGCGGAGGGGGGGCGGCCGGAGGGGAGGGCGCTGGAGAGCGGAGCGTGGCCCCAAGTGTTTTGGCGCAGGGGGCCTTCGAAGCTCCCCGGGGCCTCAGAGGGCCCTACCCGTTCTCCCCCCCTGAATGACCGGCGGCGCCCCTAGCGGCCCGGGTGCCGGGGGGCTGCAGGGTGAGTCCAGCGCTGGGGTTTGGAGGTTCCCTATCCCCGCCATTGGGGCGCCAAGCCCCTTGGGATGGGCCCCTCGGGGACCCACCTAGGGTTTGGGTTAGCCCCCAGGAGGCCTTCAGGCCCAATCCCCTGGCTGTGTGGCTCGCGGTGGGGCAGACCGAGGGGAGGGAGCTCGCTAGCGGGACCGTGGGCCCACAGGTTTTGGCGCGGGGCCTTCTAAGGAGGTCGGGGGCTCGGAGGGCCCTGCCCCTTCTCCCGCCTGAATAACCTGCGGCGCCCCTAGCAGCCCGGGTGCCAGGGGGCTGCAGGGTGAGTCCGGCCCTGGGGCTAGGACGTCCAGGATCCCAGGCATGGCCGCGCAAGACCCTTTGGGAGGGGCCCCTCCGGGACCGCCCTAGGGTGAAGGTTACCCCCAGGTGGCCGGCAGGTCCGATCCGCCTGCTGTCTTTCGAGCGGAGGGGCCGGTTGAGGTGAGGGCGCTGACTAGTGGGAACAAGGGCCCAAGCGCTTTGGGGCGGGGGGCCATCGAAGCTCAGCGGGGGCTCAGAGGGCCCTGCCAGTTCTTCAGCCCTGAATGAGCGGCAGCGCCCCTAGTGGCCCAGGTGGTGGAGGGGCAGCAGTTTTAGTCTTGCCCTGGGGCTCGGGGGTCCCCAATGCCCGGAGTTGCGGTGCCAGGACCCTTGGGAGGGGCCCCTCGGGGGCCCACCTAGGGTTAGGATTAGCCCCCAGGACGCCGGCAGGCAGGATCCACCGGCGGTGTGGCGAGCCGAGGGTCCGGCCGAGGGGAGGGCGCTGGAGAGTGGAGCGTGGGCCCAAGTGTTTTGGCGCAGGGGGTCTTCGAAGCTCCCCGGGGGCTCAGAGGGCCCTACCCGTTCTCCCCCCCTGAATGACCGGTGGCGCCCCTAGCGGCCCGGTTGGCGGGGGGCTGCAGGGTGAGTCCAGCGCTGGGGTTTGGAGGTTCCCAATCCCCAGCGTTGGGGTGCCAAGATCCTTGGGATGGGCCCCTCTGGGACCCACCTAGGGTTGGCGTTAGCCCCCAGGAGGCCGTCAGGCCCAATCCCCTGGCTGTGTGGCGCGCGGTGGGGCGGGCCGAGTGGACGGAGCTGGCGAGCGGGACCGTGGGCCCACAGGTTTTGGCGTGGGGGACTTCGAAGATCCTCAGGGGCTAGGAGGGCCCTGTCCCTTCTCCCGCCTGAATGACCGGCGGCGCCCCTAGCGGCCCGGGTGGCGGGGGCTTCAGGGTGTGTCCGGCCCTGGGGCTAGGACGTCCAGGAACCCGGGCGTGGCAGCGCAAGGCCCCTTGGGAGGGGCCCCTCGGGGACCAACGAGGGTTAGGGTTAGCCCCCAGGAGCCCGTCAGGCCCAATCCCCTGGCTGTGTGGCACGCGGTGGGGCGGGCCGAGGGGACTCAGCTGGCGAGCGGGACCGTGGGCCCACAGGTTTTGGCGTGGGGGACTTCGAAGATCCTCAGGGGCTAGGAGGGCCCTGCCCCTTCTCCCGCCCCGTATGACCTGTGGGCCCCCTGGAGGCCCAGGTGGCGGGGGGCTGCAGGATGAGTCCGGCGCTGGGTCTCGGGTCCCAAACCTCCGCCGCTGTGGCGCCAGGCACCTTGTGTGGGGCCCCTCAGGAGCCCACCTAGAGTTATTGTTAGCCCCCGGGAGGCCGGCAAGCCCGACCTGCTGGATGTGCGGCGAGCAGAGGGGTAGGCCGAGCTGAGGGCGCTGAGGAGTGGGAGCGTAGGCCCAACCGTTTTGGCACGGGGGGGGGCCTTCGAAGGTTGCCTGGGGCACAGAGGGCCCTGCACGTTCTCCCACTCTGAATGACCGGCGGCGCCAATAACGGCCTGGGTGGCGGTGGGGCAGAGGGTGAGTCCAGTGCTGGGGCTCGGGGGTCCCAATCCCCGGCGTTGCGGTGCCAGACCCCTTGGGAGTGGCCCCTCGGGTGCCGAACAAGGGTTAGGATTAGCCCCCAGGAGGCCGGCAGGCAGGATCCAGGGGCGGTGTGGCGAGCGGGGGGGGGGGGGGCCGGAGGGGAGGGCACTGGAGAGCGGAGTGTGGGCCCAAGTGTTTTGGCGCACGGGGCCTTCGAAGCTCCCCGGGAATTCGGAGGGCCTTACCCGTTCTCCCCCCCTTAATGACCGGCGGCGCTCCTAGTGGCCCTGGTGGCGTGGGGCTGCAGGGTGAGTCCAGCGCTGGGGTTTGGAGATTCCCAATCCCCGGCGTTGGGGCGCCAAACCCCTTGGGATGGTCCCCTCGGGGACCCACCTAGGGTTTGCGTGAGCCCCCAGGAGGCCGTCAGGCCCAATCCCCTGGCTGTGTGGCGCGCGGAGGGGCGGGCCGAGGGGACGGAGCTGGCGAGCGGGACCGTGGGCCCACAGGTTTTGGCGTGGGGGCCTTCGAAGATCCTCAGGGGCTAGTAGGGCCCTGCCCGTTCTCCCGCCTGAATGACCGGCGGCGCCCCTAGCGGCCCCGGTGCCGGGGGCTGCAGGTTGTGTCCGGCCCTGGGGCTAGGACGTCCAGGATCCCGGGCGTGGCTGAGCAAGGCCCCTTGGGAGGGGACGCTCGGGGACTGACCTAGGGTTAGGGTTAGCCCCCAGGAGGCCGGCAGGTCCGATCCGCCTGCTGTGTTTGGAGCGGAGGGGCAGGTTGAGGTGAGGGCGCTGTCTAGAGGGAACGTGGGCCCAAGCGCTTTGGGGCGGGGGGGCCATCGAAGGTCGGCGGGTGCTCGGAGGGCCCTGCCCCTTCTCCTGCCTGAATGACCGGCGGCGCCCCTAGTGCCCAGGTGGTGGAGGGGCAGCAGTGTTAGTCTGGCCCTGGGGCTCGGGGGTCCCCAATCCCCAGTGTTGCAGCCCCAGGCCCCTTGTCTGGGGCCTCTCGGGGACTACCTTAGGGTCAGGGTTAGCAAGCAGGATGCCGGCAGGCCCGAAATGCCCGCTGTGCAGCGAGTGGAGGGGAGGGCCGAATGAGGGGCCGGCGAGCGGGAGCCTGGGCCCAAACATTTGGCGGGGGTGCCTTCGAAGGTAGCCGGGAGCTCAGAGGGCCCTGCCCGTTCTCCCGCCCACATGACCGGTGGGCCCCCTAGAGGCCCAGGTGGCAGGGGGCTGCAGGGTGAGTCCGGCGCTGGGTCTCGGGTCCCCAATCCCAGGCGTTGGGGCGCCAGGCCCCTTGCGAGGGGCCCCTAAGGAGCCCACCTAGAGTTAGGGTTAGCCCCCAGGAGGCCTGCAAGCCCGATCTGCTGGATGTGCAGCGAGCGGAGGGGCAGGCCGAGCTGAGGGCGTTGAGGAGTGGGATCGGGGGCCCAAGAGTTTGGCGCGGGGGCCTTCGAAATGCGCCAGGGGCTCGGTGTGCCCTGCACATTCTCCCGCCCTGAATGACCAGCGGCGCCAATAAAGGCCCGGGTGGCGGTGGGGCGGAGGCTGAGTCCAGCGCTGGGGCGGGGGTCCCCAATCCCTGGCATTGCGGTGCCAGGCCCCTTGGGAGGAGCCCCTTGGGGGCCGACCTAGGGTTAGGATTAGCCCCGAGGAGGCCGGCAGGCAGGATCCACGGGCGGTGTGGCGGGGGAGGGGCGGGCCGAGGGGAGGGCGCTGGTGAGTGGGAGCGTGGGCACAAGTGTTTTGGCGCAGGCAGCCTTCGAAGCTCGCCAGGGGCTCGGAGGGCCCTACCCGTTCTCCAGCCTGAATGACTGGCGGCGCCCCTAGCGGCCCGGGTGGTGGGGGGCTGCAGGGTGAGTCCAGCGCTGGGGTTCAGAGGTTCCGAATCCCCAGCGTTGGGGCGCCAAGCCCCTTGGGATGGGCCCTCCGGGGACCGACCTAGGGTTAGGATTAGCCTCCAGGAGTACGGCAGGTCCGATCCGCCTGCTGTGTTTCGAGCGGAGGGGCGGGTTGAGGTGAGGGCGCTGACTAGTGGGAACTTGGGCCCAGGCGCTTTGGGCAGCGGGTCCATCGACAGTCGGGTGGCTGGGAGGGCCCTGTAAGTTCTACTGCCCTGAATGAGCGGCAGCGCCCCTAGTGGCCCAGGTGGTGGAGGGGCAGCAGCGTTAGTTTTGCCCTGGGGTCGGGGGTCCCCCAATCCCCAGCGTTGCAGCCCCAGGCCCCTTGTCAGTGACCTCTCGGGGACTGACCTAGGGATAGGGTTAGCAAGCAGGATGCCGGCAGGCCCGAAATGCCGGCTGTGCGGTGAGTGGAGGGGCGGGCGCAGTGAGGGCGCTGGCGAGCAGAAGCCTGGGCCCAAACATTTTGGCGCAGGGGGTTTTCGAAGGTCGCTGGGGGCTCAGAGGGCCCTGCCCGTTCTCCCCCCTGAATAACCAGCGGGCCCGCTAGCGGCCCAGGGGCTGGGGGGCTGCAGGGTGAATTCGGCGCTGGGTCTCGGGTCCCCAGTCCCTGGCGTTGTGGCGCAAAGCACCTTGGGATGGGCCCCTCGGGGACCCACCTAGGGTATGGGTTAGCCCCCAGGAGGCCATCAGGCCCAATCCCCTGGCTGTGTAGCGCACGTTGCGGCGGGCCAGGGGAGGGAGCTGGCGAGCGGTACCGTGGGCCCACAGGTTTTGGCGCGGGGGGGCCTTCGAAGGTCGTTAGGGGCTTGTAGGGCCCTCCCCCTTCTACCGCCTGAATGACCGGCGGCGCTCCTAGCGGCCCGGGTGGCGTTTGGCAGCAGGGTGAGTCCGGCCCTGGGGCTAGGACGTCCAGGATCCCGGGCATGGCGGCGCAAAGCCCCTTGGGAGGGGCCCCTCGGGAACAAACCTAGGGTTAGGGTTAGCCCCCAGGAGGCCGGCAGGTCCTATCCGGCTGCTGTGTTTCGAGCAGAGGGGCGGGTTGAGGTGAGGGCGCTGACTAGTGGGAACATGGGCCCAAGCGCTTTGGGGCAGGGGTCCATCGAATGTCGAAGGGGGCTTGGAAGGCCCTGCCCCTTCTCCAGCCCTGAATGAGAGACAGCGCTCCTAGTGGCCCAGGTGGTGGACGGCAGTAGTGTTAGTTTGGCCCTGGGGTTCGGGGGTCCCCAATCCCCAGCGTTGCAGCCCCAGGCCCCTTGTCAGGGGCCTCTCCGGGACTGACCTAGGGTTAGGGTTAGCAAGCAGAATGCCGGCAGGCCCGAAATGCCGGCTGTGTGGCGAGTGGAGGGGCCGGCGGAGTGAGGGCGCTGGCAAGCAGAAGCCTGGGCCCAAACATTTTGGCGCGGGGGGCCTTCGAAGGTCGCTGGGGGCTCAGAGGGCCCTGCCCGTTCTCCCCCCCTGAATGACCGGCGGCGGCTGAAGCGGCCCGGGTGGCGGGGGGCTGCAGGGTGAGTCCAGCGCTGGGGTTTGGAGGTTCCCAATCCCGACGTTGGGGCGCCAAGCCCCTTGGGATGGGCCCCTCGGGGACCCACCTAGGGTTTGCGTTAGCCCCCAGGAGGCCGTCAGGCCCAATCCCCTGGCTGTGTGGCACGCGGTGGGGCGGGCCGATGAGACAGAGCTGGCGAGCGGGACCGTGGACCCACAAGTTTTGGCGTGGGGGCCTTCGAAGGTCCTCAGGGGCTAGGAGGGCCCTGCCCCTTCTCCCACCTGAATGACCGGTGGCGCCCCTAGCGGCCGGAGTGGCGGGGGGGCTGCAGGCTGATTCCACCGCTGGGGTTCAGTGGTTCCCAGTCCCTGGCGTTGGGTCGCCAAGCCCCTTGGGAGGGGCCCCTCGGGGACCCACCTACGGTTCAGCTTAGCCCCCTGGAGGCCTGCAGGTCCAATCCGCCTGCTGTGTTTCGAGCGGAGGGGCGGGTTGAGGTGAGGGCACTGACTAGTGGGAACGTGGGCCCAAGCGCTTTGGGGCGGGGGGCCGTCGAGGGCAGCGGGGGCTCAGAGGTCCCTGCCCCTTCTGCCGCCCTGAATGAGCGGCAGCGCCCCTAGTGCCCCGGTGGTGGAGGGGCAGAAGTGTTAGTCTGTCCCTGGGGCTCGGGGGTCCCCAATCCCCAGTGTTGCAGCCCCAGGCCCTTTGAAAGGGGCCTCTCGGGGACTGACCTAGGGTCAGGGTTACCAAGCAGGATGCCGGCAGGCCCGAAATGCCCGCTGTGCAGCGAGTGGAGGGGCGGGCAGAATGAGGGCGCTGGCGAGCGGGAGCCTGGGCTCAAACATTTGGCGGGGGGTCCTTCGAAGGTAGCCGGGAGCTCAGAGGGCCCTGCCCGTTCTCCCGCCCTGTATGACCGGTGGGCCCCCTAGAGGCCCAGGTGGCGGGGGGCTGCAGGGTGAGTCCGGCGCTGGGTCTCGGGTCCCCAATTTCCGGCGCTGAGGCGCCGGGCCCCTTGGGTGGGGCCCTTCAGGAGCCCACCTAGACTTAGTGTTAGCCCCCGTGAGGCCGGCAAGCCGGACCTGCTGGATGTGCGGCGAGCAGAGGGGTAGGCTGAGTTGAGGGCGCTGAGGAGTGGGAGCGTGGGCCCAACCGTTTTGGTGCGGGGGCCTTCGAAGGTCATCAGGGGCTAGGAGGGCCCTGCTCCTTCTCCCGCCTGAATGACCGGCGGCGCCCCTAGCGGCCGGAGTGGTGGGGGGCTGCAGGCTGATTCCACCGCTGGGGTTCAGTGGTTCCCAATCCCTGGCGTTGGGTCGCCAAGCCCCTTGGGAGGGGCCCCTCGGGTACCCACCTAGGGTTCAGCTTAGCCCCCAGGAGGCCGGCAGGTCCAATCCGCCTGCTGTGTTTCGAGCGGAGGGGTGGGTTGAGGTGAGGGCGCTGACAAGTGGGAACGTGGGCCCAAGCGCTTTGGGGCGGGGGGGCCATCGAAGGTCGGCGGGGGCTCGGAGGGCCCTGCCCCTTCTCCCGCCTGAATGACCGGCGGCGCCCCTAGCGGCCCAGGTGGCGGGGGGCTGCGGGTACAGTCTGGCGCTCCGTCTCGGGTCCCTAATCCCCGGAGTTTGGGCGCCAGGCCCTTTGGGAGGGGCCCCTCAGGAGCCCACCTAGAGTTAGGGTTAGCCCCCAGGAGGCCGGCAAGCCCTATCTGCTGGATGTGCGGCGAGCGGAGGGGCAGGCCGAGCTGAGGGCGCTGAGGAGTGGGAGCGTGGGCCCAAGCGTTTTGGTGCTGGGGGCCTTCTAATGTCGTCAGGGGCTCGGAGGGCCCTACCCGTTCGACCCTGAATGACTGGCGGCGCCCCTAGCGGCCCGGGTGGCGGGGGGCTGCAGGGTGAGTCCAGTGCTGGGGTTCGGAGGTTCCCAATCTCCAGCGTTGGGGCGCCAAGCCCCTTGGGATGGGCCCTTGGGGGACCGACCTAGGGTTAGGATTAGCCTCCAGGAGTACGGCAGGTCCGATCCGCCTGCTGTGTTTCGAGCGGAGGGGCGGGTTGAGGTGAGGGCGCTGACTAGTGGGAACGTGGGCCCAAGCGCTTTGGGGAGCGGGTGCATCGACGGTCGGGGGGGCTGGGAGGGCCCTGTGAGTTCTCCTGCCCCGAATGAGCGGCAGCGCCCCTAGTGGCCCAGGTGGTGGAGGGGCAACAGTGTTAGTCAGGCCCTGGGGCTCGGGGGTCCCCAATCCCCAGCGTTGCATCCCCAGGCCCCTTGTCAGGGGCCTCTCGGGGACTGACCTAGGGTTAGGGTTAGCAAGCAGGATGCCGGCAGGCCCGAAATGCCCGCTGTGCAGCGAGTGGAGGGGCGGGCAGAATGAGGGCGCTGGCGAGCGGGAGCCTGGGCTCAAACATTTGGCGGGGGGTCCTTCGAAGGTAGCCGGGAGCTCAGAGGGCCCTGCCCGTTCTCCCGCCCTGTATGACCGGTGGGCCCCCTAGAGGCCCAGGTGGCGGGGGGCTGCAGGGTGAGTCCGGCGCTGGGTCTCGGGTCCCCAATTTCCGGCGCTGAGGCGCCGGGCCCCTTGGGTGGGGCCCTTCAGGAGCCCACCTAGACTTAGTGTTAGCCCCCGTGAGGCCGGCAAGCCGGACCTGCTGGATGTGCGGCGAGCAGAGGGGTAGGCTGAGTTGAGGGCGCTGAGGAGTGGGAGCGTGGGCCCAACCGTTTTGGTGCGGGGGCCTTCGAAGGTCATCAGGGGCTAGGAGGGCCCTGCTCCTTCTCCCGCCTGAATGACCGGCGGCGCCCCTAGCGGCCGGAGTGGTGGGGGGCTGCAGGCTGATTCCACCGCTGGGGTTCAGTGGTTCCCAATCCCTGGCGTTGGGTCGCCAAGCCCCTTGGGAGGGGCCCCTCGGGTACCCACCTAGGGTTCAGCTTAGCCCCCAGGAGGCCGGCAGGTCCAATCCGCCTGCTGTGTTTCGAGCGGAGGGGCGGGTTGAGGTGAGGGCGCTGACAAGTGGGAACGTGGGCCCAAGCGCTTTGGGGCGGGGGGGCCATCGAAGGTCGGCGGGGGCTCGGAGGGCCCTGCCCCTTCTCCCGCCTGAATGACCGGCGGCGCCCCTAGCGGCCCAGGTGGCGGGGGGCTGCGGGTACAGTCTGGCGCTCCGTCTCGGGTCCCTAATCCCCGGAGTTTGGGCGCCAGGCCCTTTGGGAGGGGCCCCTCAGGAGCCCACCTAGAGTTAGGGTTAGCCCCCAGGAGGCCGGCAAGCCCTATCTGCTGGATGTGCGGCGAGCGGAGGGGCAGGCCGAGCTGAGGGCGCTGAGGAGTGGGAGCGTGGGCCCAAGCGTTTTGGTGCTGGGGGCCTTCTAATGTCGTCAGGGGCTCGGAGGGCCCTACCCGTTCGACCCTGAATGACTGGCGGCGCCCCTAGCGGCCCGGGTGGCGGGGGGCTGCAGGGTGAGTCCAGTGCTGGGGTTCGGAGGTTCCCAATCTCCAGCGTTGGGGCGCCAAGCCCCTTGGGATGGGCCCTTGGGGGACCGACCTAGGGTTAGGATTAGCCTCCAGGAGTACGGCAGGTCCGATCCGCCTGCTGTGTTTCGAGCGGAGGGGCGGGTTGAGGTGAGGGCGCTGACTAGTGGGAACGTGGGCCCAAGCGCTTTGGGGAGCGGGTGCATCGACGGTCGGGGGGGCTGGGAGGGCCCTGTGAGTTCTCCTGCCCCGAATGAGCGGCAGCGCCCCTCGTGGCCCAGGTGGTGGAGGGGCAACAGTGTTAGTCAGGCCCTGGGGCTCGGGGGTCCCCAATCCCCAGCGTTGCATCCCCAGGCCCCTTGTCAGGGGCCTCTCGGGGACTGACCTAGGGTTAGGGTTAGCAAGCAGGATGCCGGCAGGCCCGAAATGCCGGCTGTGCGGCGAGTGGAGGGGTGGGCGGAGTGAGGGCGCTGGCGAGCAGAAGCCTGGGCCCAAACATTTTGGCGCAGGGGGCCTTCGAAGGTCGCTGGGGGCTCAGAGGGCCCTGCCCGTTCTCCCCCCCTGAATAACCGGCGGGCCCCCTAACGGCCCAGGGGGTGGGGGGCTGCAGGGTGAATCCGGCGCTGGGTCTCGGGTCCCCAGTCCCTGGCGTTGGGATGCCAAGCACCTTGGGATGGGCCCCTCGGGGACCCACCTACGGTTTGGGTTAGCCCCCAGGAGGCCATCAGGCCCAATCCCCTGGCTGTGTAGCGCGCGTTGCGGCGGGCCAGGGGAGGGAGCTGGCGAGCGGGACCGTGGGCCCACAAGTTTTGGCGCGGGGCGGGGCCTTCGAAGGTCGTCAGGGGCTTGTAGGGCCCTGCCCCTTTTACCGCCTGAATGACCGGCAGCGCCAATAACGGCCGGGGTGGCGGTGGGGCGGAGGGTGAGTCCAGCGCTGGGTCTCGGGTCCCCAATCTCAGGCGTTGGGGCGCCAGGCCCCTTGCGAGGGGCCCCTAAGGAGCCCACCTAGAGTTAGGGTTAGCCCCCAGGAGGCCGGCAAGCCCTATCTGCTGGATGTGCGGCGAGCGGAGGGGCAGGCCGAGCTGAGGGCGCTGAGGAGTTGGAGCGTGGGCCCAAGCATTTTGGTGCGGGGGGGCCTTCGAATGTCATCAGGGGCTCGGAGTGCCCTGCACGTTCTCCCGCTCTGAATGATTGGCGGCGCCAATAACGGCCTGGGTGGCGGTGGGGCGGAGGGTGAGTCCAGCGCTGGGGCTCGGGGGTCCCAATCCCCGGGGTTGCGGTGCCAGGCCCCTTGGGAGGGGCCCCTTGGGGGCAGAACTAGGGTTAGGATTAGCCCCCAGGAGGCCGGCAGGCAGGATCCTTTGGCGCTGTCGAGCAGGGGGGCGGGCCGAGGGGAGGGCGCTGGAGAGCGGGAGCGTGGGCCCAAGTGTTTTGGCGCAGGGGGCCTTCGAAGCTCGCCTGGGGCTCGGAGGGCCCTACCTGTTCTCCTGCCCTGAATGACCGGCGGCGCCCCAAGCGGCCCGGATGGCGGGGGGCTGCAGGGTGAGTCCAGCGCTGGGGTTTGGAGGTTCCCAATCCCCGGCGTTGGGGCGCCAAGCCCCTTGGGATGGGCCCCTCGGGGACCCACCTAGGGTTTGCGTTAGCCCCCAGGAGGCCGTCAGGCCCAATCCCCTGGCTGTGTGGTGCGCGGAGGGGCGGGCCGAGGGGATGGAGCTGGCGAGCGGGACCGCGGGCCCACAGGTTTTGGCGCGGGGGCCTTCGAAGGAGGTCGGGGGCTCAGAGGGCCCTGCCCCTTCTCCTGCCTGAATGACCGGCGGCGCCCCTAGCAGCCCGGGTGCCAGGGGCCTGCAGGGTGAGTCCGGCCCTGTGGCTAGGAGGTACAGGATCCCCGGCGTGCCTCGCAAGGCCCCTTGGGAGGGGCCCCTCGGGGACCGACCTAGGGTTAGGGTTAGCCCCCAGGAGGCCAGCAGGTCTGATCCGCCTGCTGTTTTTTGAGCGGAGCGGCATGTTGAGGTGAGGGCGCTGACTAGTGGGAACGTGAGCCCAAGCGCGTTGGGGCGGGGGGGCCATCGAAGGTCGGCGGGGGCTTGGAGGGCCCTACCCCTTCTCCCTCCTAAATGACCGGCGGCGCCCCTGCGGCCCAGGTGGCGGGGGGCTGCGGGTAAAGTCCGGCGCTCGGTCTCGGGTCCCCAATCCCAGGCGTTGGGGCACCAGGCCCCTTGGGTGGGGCCCCTCAGGAACCCACCTAGAGTTCGGGTTAGCCCCCAGTAGTCCCGCAAGCCCGATCTGCTGGATGTGCGGCGAGCGGAGGGGCAGGCCGAGCTGAGGGCGCTGAGGACTGGGAGCGTTGGCCCAAGCGTTTTGGCGCGGGGGGCCTTCAAAAGTCGTCAGGGGCTCGGAGTGCACTGCACGTTCTCCCGCTCTGAATGATCGGCAGCGCCAATAAGGGCCTGGGTGGCGGTGGGGCGAAGGGTGAGTCCAGCGCTGGGGCTCGGGGGTCCCAATCCCCGGCGTTGCGGTGCTAGGGCCCTTGGGAGGGGCCCCTCGGGGCCGAACAAAGGTTAGGATTAGCCCCCAGGAGGCCGGCAGGCAGGATCCACGGCCGGTGTGGCGAGCGGAGGGGGGGCGGCCGGAGGGGAGGGCGCTGGAGAGCGGAGCGTGGCCCCAAGTGTTTTGGCGCAGGGGGCCTTCGAAGCTCCCCGGGGCCTCAGAGGGCCCTACCCGTTCTCCCCCCCTGAATGACCGGCGGCGCCCCTAGCGGCCCGGGTGCCGGGGGGCTGCAGGGTGAGTCCAGCGCTGGGGTTTGGAGGTTCCCTATCCCCGCCATTGGGGCGCCAAGCCCCTTGGGATGGGCCCCTCGGGGACCCACCTAGGGTTTGGGTTAGCCCCCAGGAGGCCTTCAGGCCCAATCCCCTGGCTGTGTGGCTCGCGGTGGGGCAGACCGAGGGGAGGGAGCTCGCTAGCGGGACCGTGGGCCCACAGGTTTTGGCGCGGGGCCTTCTAAGGAGGTCGGGGGCTCGGAGGGCCCTGCCCCTTCTCCCGCCTGAATAACCTGCGGCGCCCCTAGCAGCCCGGGTGCCAGGGGGCTGCAGGGTGAGTCCGGCCCTGGGGCTAGGACGTCCAGGATCCCAGGCATGGCCGCGCAAGACCCTTTGGGAGGGGCCCCTCCGGGACCGCCCTAGGGTGAAGGTTACCCCCAGGTGGCCGGCAGGTCCGATCCGCCTGCTGTCTTTCGAGCGGAGGGGCCGGTTGAGGTGAGGGCGCTGACTAGTGGGAACAAGGGCCCAAGCGCTTTGGGGCGGGGGGCCATCGAAGCTCAGCGGGGGCTCAGAGGGCCCTGCCAGTTCTTCAGCCCTGAATGAGCGGCAGCGCCCCTAGTGGCCCAGGTGGTGGAGGGGCAGCAGTTTTAGTCTTGCCCTGGGGCTCGGGGGTCCCCAATGCCCGGAGTTGCGGTGCCAGGACCCTTGGGAGGGGCCCCTCGGGGGCCCACCTAGGGTTAGGATTAGCCCCCAGGACGCCGGCAGGCAGGATCCACCGGCGGTGTGGCGAGCCGAGGGTCCGGCCGAGGGGAGGGCGCTGGAGAGTGGAGCGTGGGCCCAAGTGTTTTGGCGCAGGGGGTCTTCGAAGCTCCCCGGGGGCTCAGAGGGCCCTACCCGTTCTCCCCCCCTGAATGACCGGTGGCGCCCCTAGCGGCCCGGTTGGCGGGGGGCTGCAGGGTGAGTCCAGCGCTGGGGTTTGGAGGTTCCCAATCCCCAGCGTTGGGGTGCCAAGATCCTTGGGATGGGCCCCTCTGGGACCCACCTAGGGTTGGCGTTAGCCCCCAGGAGGCCGTCAGGCCCAATCCCCTGGCTGTGTGGCGCGCGGTGGGGCGGGCCGAGTGGACGGAGCTGGCGAGCGGGACCGTGGGCCCACAGGTTTTGGCGTGGGGGACTTCGAAGATCCTCAGGGGCTAGGAGGGCCCTGTCCCTTCTCCCGCCTGAATGACCGGCGGCGCCCCTAGCGGCCCGGGTGGCGGGGGCTTCAGGGTGTGTCCGGCCCTGGGGCTAGGACGTCCAGGAACCCGGGCGTGGCAGCGCAAGGCCCCTTGGGAGGGGCCCCTCGGGGACCAACGAGGGTTAGGGTTAGCCCCCAGGAGCCCGTCAGGCCCAATCCCCTGGCTGTGTGGCACGCGGTGGGGCGGGCCGAGGGGACTCAGCTGGCGAGCGGGACCGTGGGCCCACAGGTTTTGGCGTGGGGGACTTCGAAGATCCTCAGGGGCTAGGAGGGCCCTGCCCCTTCTCCCGCCCCGTATGACCGGTGGGCCCCCTGGAGGCCCAGGTGGCGGGGGGCTGCAGGATGAGTCCGGCGCTGGGTCTCGGGTCCCAAACCTCCGCCGCTGTGGCGCCAGGCACCTTGTGTGGGGCCCCTCAGGAGCCCACCTAGAGTTATTGTTAGCCCCCGGGAGGCCGGCAAGCCCGACCTGCTGGATGTGCGGCGAGCAGAGGGGTAGGCCGAGCTGAGGGCGCTGAGGAGTGGGAGCGTAGGCCCAACCGTTTTGGCACGGGGGGGGGGCCTTCGAAGGTTGCCTGGGGCACAGAGGGCCCTGCACGTTCTCCCACTCTGAATGACCGGCGGCGCCAATAACGGCCTGGGTGGCGGTGGGGCAGAGGGTGAGTCCAGTGCTGGGGCTCGGGGGTCCCAATCCCCGGCGTTGCGGTGCCAGACCCCTTGGGAGTGGCCCCTCGGGTGCCGAACAAGGGTTAGGATTAGCCCCCAGGAGGCCGGCAGGCAGGATCCAGGGGCGGTGTGGCGAGCGGGGGGGGGGGGCCGGAGGGGAGGGCACTGGAGAGCGGAGTGTGGGCCCAAGTGTTTTGGCGCACGGGGCCTTCGAAGCTCCCCGGGAATTCGGAGGGCCTTACCCGTTCTCCCCCCCTTAATGACCGGCGGCGCTCCTAGTGGCCCTGGTGGCGTGGGGCTGCAGGGTGAGTCCAGCGCTGGGGTTTGGAGATTCCCAATCCCCGGCGTTGGGGCGCCAAACCCCTTGGGATGGTCCCCTCGGGGACCCACCTAGGGTTTGCGTGAGCCCCCAGGAGGCCGTCAGGCCCAATCCCCTGGCTGTGTGGCGCGCGGAGGGGCGGGCCGAGGGGACGGAGCTGGCGAGCGGGACCGTGGGCCCACAGGTTTTGGCGTGGGGGCCTTCGAAGATCCTCAGGGGCTAGTAGGGCCCTGCCCGTTCTCCCGCCTGAATGACCGGCGGCGCCCCTAGCGGCCCCGGTGCCGGGGGCTGCAGGTTGTGTCCGGCCCTGGGGCTAGGACGTCCAGGATCCCGGGCGTGGCTGAGCAAGGCCCCTTGGGAGGGGACGCTCGGGGACTGACCTAGGGTTAGGGTTAGCCCCCAGGAGGCCGGCAGGTCCGATCCGCCTGCTGTGTTTGGAGCGGAGGGGCAGGTTGAGGTGAGGGCGCTGTCTAGAGGGAACGTGGGCCCAAGCGCTTTGGGGCGGGGGGGCCATCGAAGGTCGGCGGGTGCTCGGAGGGCCCTGCCCCTTCTCCTGCCTGAATGACCGGCGGCGCCCCTAGTGCCCAGGTGGTGGAGGGGCAGCAGTGTTAGTCTGGCCCTGGGGCTCGGGGGTCCCCAATCCCCAGTGTTGCAGCCCCAGGCCCCTTGTCTGGGGCCTCTCGGGGACTACCTTAGGGTCAGGGTTAGCAAGCAGGATGCCGGCAGGCCCGAAATGCCCGCTGTGCAGCGAGTGGAGGGGAGGGCCGAATGAGGGGCCAGCGAGCGGGAGCCTGGGCCCAAACATTTGGCGGGGGTGCCTTCGAAGGTAGCCGGGAGCTCAGAGGGCCCTGCCCGTTCTCCCGCCCACATGACCGGTGGGCCCCCTAGAGGCCCAGGTGGCGGGGGGCTGCAGGGTGAGTCCGGCGCTGGGTCTCGGGTCCCCAATCCCAGGCGTTGGGGCGCCAGGCCCCTTGCGAGGGGCCCCTAAGGAGCCCACCTAGAGTTAGGGTTAGCCCCCAGGAGGCCTGCAAGCCCGATCTGCTGGATGTGCAGCGAGCGGAGGGGCAGGCCGAGCTGAGGGCGTTGAGGAGTGGGATCGGGGGCCCAAGAGTTTGGCGCGGGGGCCTTCGAAATGCGCCAGGGGCTCGGTGTGCCCTGCACATTCTCCCGCCCTGAATGACCAGCGGCGCCAATAAAGGCCCGGGTGGCGGTGGGGCGGAGGCTGAGTCCAGCGCTGGGGCGGGGGTCCCCAATCCCTGGCATTGCGGTGCCAGGCCCCTTGGGAGGAGCCCCTTGGGGGCCGACCTAGGGTTAGGATTAGCCCCGAGGAGGCCGGCAGGCAGGATCCACGGGCGGTGTGGCGGGGGAGGGGCGGGCCGAGGGGAGGGCGCTGGTGAGTGGGAGCGTGGGCACAAGTGTTTTGGCGCAGGCAGCCTTCGAAGCTCGCCAGGGGCTCGGAGGGCCCTACCCGTTCTCCAGCCTGAATGACTGGCGGCGCCCCTAGCGGCCCGGGTGGTGGGGGGCTGCAGGGTGAGTCCAGCGCTGGGGTTCAGAGGTTCCCAATCCCCAGCGTTGGGGCGCCAAGCCCCTTGGGATGGGCCCTCCGGGGACCGACCTAGGGTTAGGATTAGCCTCCAGGAGTACGGCAGGTCCGATCCGCCTGCTGTGTTTCGAGCGGAGGGGCGGGTTGAGGTGAGGGCGCTGACTAGTGGGAACTTGGGCCCAGGCGCTTTGGGCAGCGGGTCCATCGACAGTCGGGTGGCTGGGAGGGCCCTGTAAGTTCTACTGCCCTGAATGAGCGGCAGCGCCCCTAGTGGCCCAGGTGGTGGAGGGGCAGCAGCGTTAGTTTTGCCCTGGGGTCGGGGGTCCCCCAATCCCCAGCGTTGCAGCCCCAGGCCCCTTGTCAGTGACCTCTCGGGGACTGACCTAGGGATAGGGTTAGCAAGCAGGATGCCGGCAGGCCCGAAATGCCGGCTGTGCGGTGAGTGGAGGGGCGGGCGCAGTGAGGGCGCTGGCGAGCAGAAGCCTGGGCCCAAACATTTTGGCGCAGGGGGTTTTCGAAGGTCGCTGGGGGCTCAGAGGGCCCTGCCCGTTCTCCCCCCTGAATAACCAGCGGGCCCGCTAGCGGCCCAGGGGCTGGGGGGCTGCAGGGTGAATTCGGCGCTGGGTCTCGGGTCCCCAGTCCCTGGCGTTGTGGCGCAAAGCACCTTGGGATGGGCCCCTCGGGGACCCACCTAGGGTATGGGTTAGCCCCCAGGAGGCCATCAGGCCCAATCCCCTGGCTGTGTAGCGCACGTTGCGGCGGGCCAGGGGAGGGAGCTGGCGAGCGGTACCGTGGGCCCACAGGTTTTGGCGCGGGGGGGCCTTCGAAGGTCGTTAGGGGCTTGTAGGGCCCTCCCCCTTCTACCGCCTGAATGACCGGCGGCGCTCCTAGCGGCCCGGGTGGCGTTTGGCAGCAGGGTGAGTCCGGCCCTGGGGCTAGGACGTCCAGGATCCCGGGCATGGCGGCGCAAAGCCCCTTGGGAGGGGCCCCTCGGGAACAAACCTAGGGTTAGGGTTAGCCCCCAGGAGGCCGGCAGGTCCTATCCGGCTGCTGTGTTTCGAGCAGAGGGGCGGGTTGAGGTGAGGGCGCTGACTAGTGGGAACATGGGCCCAAGCGCTTTGGGGCAGGGGTCCATCGAATGTCGAAGGGGGCTTGGAAGGCCCTGCCCCTTCTCCAGCCCTGAATGAGAGACAGCGCTCCTAGTGGCCCAGGTGGTGGACGGCAGTAGTGTTAGTTTGGCCCTGGGGTTCGGGGGTCCCCAATCCCCAGCGTTGCAGCCCCAGGCCCCTTGTCAGGGGCCTCTCCGGGACTGACCTAGGGTTAGGGTTAGCAAGCAGAATGCCGGCAGGCCCGAAATGCCGGCTGTGTGGCGAGTGGAGGGGCCCGCGGAGTGAGGGCGCTGGCAAGCAGAAGCCTGGGCCCAAACATTTTGGCGCGGGGGGCCTTCGAAGGTCGCTGGGGGCTCAGAGGGCCCTGCCCGTTCTCCCCCCCTGAATGACCGGCGGCGGCTGAAGCGGCCCGGGTGGCGGGGGGCTGCAGGGTGAGTCCAGCGCTGGGGTTTGGAGGTTCCCAATCCCGACGTTGGGGCGCCAAGCCCCTTGGGATGGGCCCCTCGGGGACCCACCTAGGGTTTGCGTTAGCCCCCAGGAGGCCGTCAGGCCCAATCCCCTGGCTGTGTGGCACGCGGTGGGGCGGGCCGATGAGACAGAGCTGGCGAGCGGGACCGTGGACCCACAAGTTTTGGCGTGGGGGCCTTCGAAGGTCCTCAGGGGCTAGGAGGGCCCTGCCCCTTCTCCCACCTGAATGACCGGTGGCGCCCCTAGCGGCCGGAGTGGCGGGGGGGCTGCAGGCTGATTCCACCGCTGGGGTTCAGTGGTTCCCAGTCCCTGGCGTTGGGTCGCCAAGCCCCTTGGGAGGGGCCCCTCGGGGACCCACCTACGGTTCAGCTTAGCCCCCTGGAGGCCTGCAGGTCCAATCCGCCTGCTGTGTTTCGAGCGGAGGGGCGGGTTGAGGTGAGGGCACTGACTAGTGGGAACGTGGGCCCAAGCGCTTTGGGGCGGGGGGCCGTCGAGGGCAGCGGGGGCTCAGAGGTCCCTGCCCCTTCTGCCGCCCTGAATGAGCGGCAGCGCCCCTAGTGCCCCGGTGGTGGAGGGGCAGAAGTGTTAGTCTGTCCCTGGGGCTCGGGGGTCCCCAATCCCCAGTGTTGCAGCCCCAGGCCCTTTGAAAGGGGCCTCTCGGGGACTGACCTAGGGTCAGGGTTACCAAGCAGGATGCCGGCAGGCCCGAAATGCCCGCTGTGCAGCGAGTGGAGGGGCGGGCAGAATGAGGGCGCTGGCGAGCGGGAGCCTGGGCTCAAACATTTGGCGGGGGGTCCTTCGAAGGTAGCCGGGAGCTCAGAGGGCCCTGCCCGTTCTCCCGCCCTGTATGACCGGTGGGCCCCCTAGAGGCCCAGGTGGCGGGGGGCTGCAGGGTGAGTCCGGCGCTGGGTCTCGGGTCCCCAATTTCCGGCGCTGAGGCGCCGGGCCCCTTGGGTGGGGCCCTTCAGGAGCCCACCTAGACTTAGTGTTAGCCCCCGTGAGGCCGGCAAGCCGGACCTGCTGGATGTGCGGCGAGCAGAGGGGTAGGCTGAGTTGAGGGCGCTGAGGAGTGGGAGCGTGGGCCCAACCGTTTTGGTGCGGGGGCCTTCGAAGGTCATCAGGGGCTAGGAGGGCCCTGCTCCTTCTCCCGCCTGAATGACCGGCGGCGCCCCTAGCGGCCGGAGTGGTGGGGGGCTGCAGGCTGATTCCACCGCTGGGGTTCAGTGGTTCCCAATCCCTGGCGTTGGGTCGCCAAGCCCCTTGGGAGGGGCCCCTCGGGTACCCACCTAGGGTTCAGCTTAGCCCCCAGGAGGCCGGCAGGTCCAATCCGCCTGCTGTGTTTCGAGCGGAGGGGTGGGTTGAGGTGAGGGCGCTGACAAGTGGGAACGTGGGCCCAAGCGCTTTGGGGCGGGGGGGCCATCGAAGGTCGGCGGGGGCTCGGAGGGCCCTGCCCCTTCTCCCGCCTGAATGACCGGCGGCGCCCCTAGCGGCCCAGGTGGCGGGGGGCTGCGGGTACAGTCTGGCGCTCCGTCTCGGGTCCCTAATCCCCGGAGTTTGGGCGCCAGGCCCTTTGGGAGGGGCCCCTCAGGAGCCCACCTAGAGTTAGGGTTAGCCCCCAGGAGGCCGGCAAGCCCTATCTGCTGGATGTGCGGCGAGCGGAGGGGCAGGCCGAGCTGAGGGCGCTGAGGAGTGGGAGCGTGGGCCCAAGCGTTTTGGTGCTGGGGGCCTTCTAATGTCGTCAGGGGCTCGGAGGGCCCTACCCGTTCGACCCTGAATGACTGGCGGCGCCCCTAGCGGCCCGGGTGGCGGGGGGCTGCAGGGTGAGTCCAGTGCTGGGGTTCGGAGGTTCCCAATCTCCAGCGTTGGGGCGCCAAGCCCCTTGGGATGGGCCCTTGGGGGACCGACCTAGGGTTAGGATTAGCCTCCAGGAGTACGGCAGGTCCGATCCGCCTGCTGTGTTTCGAGCGGAGGGGCGGGTTGAGGTGAGGGCGCTGACTAGTGGGAACGTGGGCCCAAGCGCTTTGGGGAGCGGGTGCATCGACGGTCGGGGGGGCTGGGAGGGCCCTGTGAGTTCTCCTGCCCCGAATGAGCGGCAGCGCCCCTAGTGGCCCAGGTGGTGGAGGGGCAACAGTGTTAGTCAGGCCCTGGGGCTCGGGGGTCCCCAATCCCCAGCGTTGCATCCCCAGGCCCCTTGTCAGGGGCCTCTCGGGGACTGACCTAGGGTTAGGGTTAGCAAGCAGGATGCCGGCAGGCCCGAAATGCCGGCTGTGCGGCGAGTGGAGGGGTGGGCGGAGTGAGGGCGCTGGCGAGCAGAAGCCTGGGCCCAAACATTTTGGCGCAGGGGGCCTTCGAAGGTCGCTGGGGGCTCAGAGGGCCCTGCCCGTTCTCCCCCCCTGAATAACCGGCGGGCCCCCTAACGGCCCAGGGGGTAGGGGGCTGCAGGGTGAATCCGGCGCTGGGTCTCGGGTCCCCAGTCCCTGGCGTTGGGATGCCAAGCACCTTGGGATGGGCCCCTCGGGGACCCACCTACGGTTTGGGTTAGCCCCCAGGAGGCCATCAGGCCCAATCCCCTGGCTGTGTAGCGCGCGTTGCGGCGGGCCAGGGGAGGGAGCTGGCGAGCGGGACCGTGGGCCCACAAGTTTTGGCGCGGGGCGGGGCCTTCGAAGGTCGTCAGGGGCTTGTAGGGCCCTGCCCCTTTTACCGCCTGAATGACCGGCAGCGCCAATAACGGCCCGGGTGGCGGTGGGGCGGAGGGTGAGTCCAGCGCTGGGTCTCGGGTCTCCAATCTCAGGCGTTGGGGCGCCAGGCCCCTTGCGAGGGGCCCCTAAGGAGCCCACCTAGAGTTAGGGTTAGCCCCCAGGAGGCCGGCAAGCCCTATCTGCTGGATGTGCGGCGAGCGGAGGGGCAGGCCGAGCTGAGGGCGCTGAGGAGTTGGAGCGTGGGCCCAAGCATTTTGGTGCGGGGGGGCCTTCGAATGTCATCAGGGGCTCGGAGTGCCCTGCACGTTCTCCCGCTCTGAATGATTGGCGGCGCCAATAACGGCCTGGGTGGCGGTGGGGCGGAGGGTGAGTCCAGCGCTGGGGCTCGGGGGTCCCAATCCCCGGGGTTGCGGTGCCAGGCCCCTTGGGAGGGGCCCCTTGGGGGCAGAACTAGGGTTAGGATTAGCCCCCAGGAGGCCGGCAGGCAGGATCCTTTGGCGCTGTCGAGCAGGGGGGCGGGCCGAGGGGAGGGCGCTGGAGAGCGGGAGCGTGGGCCCAAGTGTTTTGGCGCAGGGGGCCTTCGAAGCTCGCCTGGGGCTCGGAGGGCCCTACCTGTTCTCCTGCCCTGAATGACCGGCGGCGCCCCAAGCGGCCCGGATGGCGGGGGGCTGCAGGGTGAGTCCAGCGCTGGGGTTTGGAGGTTCCCAATCCCCGGCGTTGGGGCGCCAAGCCCCTTGGGATGGGCCCCTCGGGGACCCACCTAGGGTTTGCGTTAGCCCCCAGGAGGCCGTCAGGCCCAATCCCCTGGCTGTGTGGTGCGCGGAGGGGCGGGCCGAGGGGATGGAGCTGGCGAGCGGGACCGCGGGCCCACAGGTTTTGGCGCGGGGGCCTTCGAAGGAGGTCGGGGGCTCAGAGGGCCCTGCCCCTTCTCCTGCCTGAATGACCGGCGGCGCCCCTAGCAGCCCGGGTGCCAGGGGCCTGCAGGGTGAGTCCGGCCCTGTGGCTAGGAGGTACAGGATCCCCGGCGTGCCTCGCAAGGCCCCTTGGGAGGGGCCCCTCGGGGACCGACCTAGGGTTAGGGTTAGCCCCCAGGAGGCCAGCAGGTCTGATCCGCCTGCTGTTTTTTGAGCGGAGCGGCATGTTGAGGTGAGGGCGCTGACTAGTGGGAACGTGAGCCCAAGCGCGTTGGGGCGGGGGGGCCATCGAAGGTCGGCGGGGGCTTGGAGGGCCCTACCCCTTCTCCCTCCTAAATGACCGGCGGCGCCCCTGCGGCCCAGGTGGCGGGGGGCTGCGGGTAAAGTCCGGCGCTCGGTCTCGGGTCCCCAATCCCAGGCGTTGGGGCACCAGGCCCCTTGGGTGGGGCCCCTCAGGAACCCACCTAGAGTTCGGGTTAGCCCCCAGTAGTCCCGCAAGCCCGATCTGCTGGATGTGCGGCGAGCGGAGGGGCAGGCCGAGCTGAGGGCGCTGAGGACTGGGAGCGTTGGCCCAAGCGTTTTGGCGCGGGGGGCCTTCAAAAGTCGTCAGGGGCTCGGAGTGCACTGCACGTTCTCCCGCTCTGAATGATCGGCAGCGCCAATAAGGGCCTGGGTGGCGGTGGGGCGAAGGGTGAGTCCAGCGCTGGGGCTCGGGGGTCCCAATCCCCGGCGTTGCGGTGCTAGGCCCCTTGGGAGGGGCCCCTCGGGGCCGAACAAAGGTTAGGATTAGCCCCCAGGAGGCCGGCAGGCAGGATCCACGGCCGGTGTGGCGAGCGGAGGGGGGGGCGGCCGGAGGGGAGGGCGCTGGAGAGCGGAGCGTGGCCCCAAGTGTTTTGGCGCAGGGGGCCTTCGAAGCTCCCCGGGGCCTCAGAGGGCCCTACCCGTTCTCCCCCCCTGAATGACCGGCGGCGCCCCTAGCGGCCCGGGTGCCGGGGGGCTGCAGGGTGAGTCCAGCGCTGGGGTTTGGAGGTTCCCTATCCCCGCCATTGGGGCGCCAAGCCCCTTGGGATGGGCCCCTCGGGGACCCACCTAGGGTTTGGGTTAGCCCCCAGGAGGCCTTCAGGCCCAATCCCCTGGCTGTGTGGCTCGCGGTGGGGCAGACCGAGGGGAGGGAGCTCGCTAGCGGGACCGTGGGCCCACAGGTTTTGGCGCGGGGCCTTCTAAGGAGGTCGGGGGCTCGGAGGGCCCTGCCCCTTCTCCCGCCTGAATAACCTGCGGCGCCCCTAGCAGCCCGGGTGCCAGGGGGCTGCAGGGTGAGTCCGGCCCTGGGGCTAGGACGTCCAGGATCCCAGGCATGGCCGCGCAAGACCCTTTGGGAGGGGCCCCTCCGGGACCGCCCTAGGGTGAAGGTTACCCCCAGGTGGCCGGCAGGTCCGATCCGCCTGCTGTCTTTCGAGCGGAGGGGCCGGTTGAGGTGAGGGCGCTGACTAGTGGGAACAAGGGCCCAAGCGCTTTGGGGCGGGGGGCCATCGAAGCTCAGCGGGGGCTCAGAGGGCCCTGCCAGTTCTTCAGCCCTGAATGAGCGGCAGCGCCCCTAGTGGCCCAGGTGGTGGAGGGGCAGCAGTTTTAGTCTTGCCCTGGGGCTCGGGGGTCCCCAATGCCCGGAGTTGCGGTGCCAGGACCCTTGGGAGGGGCCCCTCGGGGGCCCACCTAGGGTTAGGATTAGCCCCCAGGACGCCGGCAGGCAGGATCCACCGGCGGTGTGGCGAGCCGAGGGTCCGGCCGAGGGGAGGGCGCTGGAGAGTGGAGCGTGGGCCCAAGTGTTTTGGCGCAGGGGGTCTTCGAAGCTCCCCGGGGGCTCAGAGGGCCCTACCCGTTCTCCCCCCCTGAATGACCGGTGGCGCCCCTAGCGGCCCGGTTGGCGGGGGGCTGCAGGGTGAGTCCAGCGCTGGGGTTTGGAGGTTCCCAATCCCCAGCGTTGGGGTGCCAAGATCCTTGGGATGGGCCCCTCTGGGACCCACCTAGGGTTGGCGTTAGCCCCCAGGAGGCCGTCAGGCCCAATCCCCTGGCTGTGTGGCGCGCGGTGGGGCGGGCCGAGTGGACGGAGCTGGCGAGCGGGACCGTGGGCCCACAGGTTTTGGCGTGGGGGACTTCGAAGATCCTCAGGGGCTAGGAGGGCCCTGTCCCTTCTCCCGCCTGAATGACCGGCGGCGCCCCTAGCGGCCCGGGTGGCGGGGGCTTCAGGGTGTGTCCGGCCCTGGGGCTAGGACGTCCAGGAACCCGGGCGTGGCAGCGCAAGGCCCCTTGGGAGGGGCCCCTCGGGGACCAACGAGGGTTAGGGTTAGCCCCCAGGAGCCCGTCAGGCCCAATCCCCTGGCTGTGTGGCACGCGGTGGGGCGGGCCGAGGGGACTCAGCTGGCGAGCGGGACCGTGGGCCCACAGGTTTTGGCGTGGGGGACTTCGAAGATCCTCAGGGGCTAGGAGGGCCCTGCCCCTTCTCCCGCCCCGTATGACCTGTGGGCCCCCTGGAGGCCCAGGTGGCGGGGGGCTGCAGGGTGAGTCCGGCGCTGGGTCTCGGGTCCCAAACCTCCGCCGCTGTGGCGCCAGGCACCTTGTGTGGGGCCCCTCAGGAGCCCACCTAGAGTTATTGTTAGCCCCCGGGAGGCCGGCAAGCCCGACCTGCTGGATGTGCGGCGAGCAGAGGGGTAGGCCGAGCTGAGGGCGCTGAGGAGTGGGAGCGTAGGCCCAACCGTTTTGGCACGGGGGGGGGCCTTCGAAGGTTGCCTGGGGCACAGAGGGCCCTGCACGTTCTCCCACTCTGAATGACCGGCGGCGCCAATAACGGCCTGGGTGGCGGTGGGGCAGAGGGTGAGTCCAGTGCTGGGGCTCGGGGGTCCCAATCCCCGGCGTTGCGGTGCCAGACCCCTTGGGAGTGGCCCCTCGGGTGCCGAACAAGGGTTAGGATTAGCCCCCAGGAGGCCGGCAGGCAGGATCCAGGGGCGGTGTGGCGAGCGGGGGGGGGGGGGGGGGCCGGAGGGGAGGGCACTGGAGAGCGGAGTGTGGGCCCAAGTGTTTTGGCGCACGGGGCCTTCGAAGCTCCCCGGGAATTCGGAGGGCCTTACCCGTTCTCCCCCCCTTAATGACCGGCGGCGCTCCTAGTGGCCCTGGTGGCGTGGGGCTGCAGGGTGAGTCCAGCGCTGGGGTTTGGAGATTCCCAATCCCCGGCGTTGGGGCGCCAAACCCCTTGGGATGGTCCCCTCGGGGACCCACCTAGGGTTTGCGTGAGCCCCCAGGAGGCCGTCAGGCCCAATCCCCTGGCTGTGTGGCGCGCGGAGGGGCGGGCCGAGGGGACGGAGCTGGCGAGCGGGACCGTGGGCCCACAGGTTTTGGCGTGGGGGCCTTCGAAGATCCTCAGGGGCTAGTAGGGCCCTGCCCGTTCTCCCGCCTGAATGACCGGCGGCGCCCCTAGCGGCCCCGGTGCCGGGGGCTGCAGGTTGTGTCCGGCCCTGGGGCTAGGACGTCCAGGATCCCGGGCGTGGCTGAGCAAGGCCCCTTGGGAGGGGACGCTCGGGGACTGACCTAGGGTTAGGGTTAGCCCCCAGGAGGCCGGCAGGTCCGATCCGCCTGCTGTGTTTGGAGCGGAGGGGCAGGTTGAGGTGAGGGCGCTGTCTAGAGGGAACGTGGGCCCAAGCGCTTTGGGGCGGGGGGGCCATCGAAGGTCGGCGGGTGCTCGGAGGGCCCTGCCCCTTCTCCTGCCTGAATGACCGGCGGCGCCCCTAGTGCCCAGGTGGTGGAGGGGCAGCAGTGTTAGTCTGGCCCTGGGGCTCGGGGGTCCCCAATCCCCAGTGTTGCAGCCCCAGGCCCCTTGTCTGGGGCCTCTCGGGGACTACCTTAGGGTCAGGGTTAGCAAGCAGGATGCCGGCAGGCCCGAAATGCCCGCTGTGCAGCGAGTGGAGGGGAGGGCCGAATGAGGGGCCAGCGAGCGGGAGCCTGGGCCCAAACATTTGGCGGGGGTGCCTTCGAAGGTAGCCGGGAGCTCAGAGGGCCCTGCCCGTTCTCCCGCCCACATGACCGGTGGGCCCCCTAGAGGCCCAGGTGGCGGGGGGCTGCAGGGTGAGTCCGGCGCTGGGTCTCGGGTCCCCAATCCCAGGCGTTGGGGTGCCAGGCCCCTTGCGAGGGGCCCCTAAGGAGCCCACCTAGAGTTAGGGTTAGCCCCCAGGAGGCCTGCAAGCCCGATCTGCTGGATGTGCAGCGAGCGGAGGGGCAGGCCGAGCTGAGGGCGTTGAGGAGTGGGATCGGGGGCCCAAGAGTTTGGCGCGGGGGCCTTCGAAATGCGCCAGGGGCTCGGTGTGCCCTGCACATTCTCCCGCCCTGAATGACCAGCGGCGCCAATAAAGGCCCGGGTGGCGGTGGGGCGGAGGCTGAGTCCAGCGCTGGGGCGGGGGTCCCCAATCCCTGGCATTGCGGTGCCAGGCCCCTTGGGAGGAGCCCCTTGGGGGCCGACCTAGGGTTAGGATTAGCCCCGAGGAGGCCGGCAGGCAGGATCCACGGGCGGTGTGGCGGGGGAGGGGCGGGCCGAGGGGAGGGCGCTGGTGAGTGGGAGCGTGGGCACAAGTGTTTTGGCGCAGGCAGCCTTCGAAGCTCGCCAGGGGCTCGGAGGGCCCTACCCGTTCTCCAGCCTGAATGACTGGCGGCGCCCCTAGCGGCCCGGGTGGTGGGGGGCTGCAGGGTGAGTCCAGCGCTGGGGTTCAGAGGTTCCCAATCCCCAGCGTTGGGGCGCCAAGCCCCTTGGGATGGGCCCTCCGGGGACCGACCTAGGGTTAGGATTAGCCTCCAGGAGTACGGCAGGTCCGATCCGCCTGCTGTGTTTCGAGCGGAGGGGCGGGTTGAGGTGAGGGCGCTGACTAGTGGGAACTTGGGCCCAGGCGCTTTGGGCAGCGGGTCCATCGACAGTCGGGTGGCTGGGAGGGCCCTGTAAGTTCTACTGCCCTGAATGAGCGGCAGCGCCCCTAGTGGCCCAGGTGGTGGAGGGGCAGCAGTGTTAGTTTTGCCCTGGGGTCGGGGGTCCCCCAATCCCCAGCGTTGCAGCCCCAGGCCCCTTGTCAGTGACCTCTCGGGGACTGACCTAGGGATAGGGTTAGCAAGCAGGATGCCGGCAGGCCCGAAATGCCGGCTGTGCGGTGAGTGGAGGGGCGGGCGCAGTGAGGGCGCTGGCGAGCAGAAGCCTGGGCCCAAACATTTTGGCGCAGGGGGTTTTCGAAGGTCGCTGGGGGCTCAGAGGGCCCTGCCCGTTCTCCCCCCTGAATAACCAGCGGGCCCGCTAGCGGCCCAGGGGCTGGGGGGCTGCAGGGTGAATTCGGCGCTGGGTCTCGGGTCCCCAGTCCCTGGCGTTGTGGCGCAAAGCACCTTGGGATGGGCCCCTCGGGGACCCACCTAGGGTATGGGTTAGCCCCCAGGAGGCCATCAGGCCCAATCCCCTGGCTGTGTAGCGCACGTTGCGGCGGGCCAGGGGAGGGAGCTGGCGAGCGGTACCGTGGGCCCACAGGTTTTGGCGCGGGGGGGCCTTCGAAGGTCGTTAGGGGCTTGTAGGGCCCTCCCCCTTCTACCGCCTGAATGACCGGCGGCGCTCCTAGCGGCCCGGGTGGCGGTTGGCAGCAGGGTGAGTCCGGCCCTGGGGCTAGGACGTCCAGGATCCCGGGCATGGCGGCGCAAAGCCCCTTGGGAGGGGCCCCTCGGGAACAAACCTAGGGTTAGGGTTAGCCCCCAGGAGGCCGGCAGGTCCTATCCGGCTGCTGTGTTTCGATCAGAGGGGCGGGTTGAGGTGAGGGCGCTGACTAGTGGGAACATGGGCCCAAGCGCTTTGGGGCAGGGGTCCATCGAATGTCGAAGGGGGCTTGGAAGGCCCTGCCCCTTCTCCAGCCCTGAATGAGAGACAGCGCTCCTAGTGGCCCAGGTGGTGGACGGCAGTAGTGTTAGTTTGGCCCTGGGGTTCGGGGGTCCCCAATCCCCAGCGTTGCAGCCCCAGGCCCCTTGTCAGGGGCCTCTCCGGGACTGACCTAGGGTTAGGGTTAGCAAGCAGAATGCCGGCAGGCCCGAAATGCCGGCTGTGTGGCGAGTGGAGGGGCCGGCGGAGTGAGGGCGCTGGCAAGCAGAAGCCTGGGCCCAAACATTTTGGCGCGGGGGGCCTTCGAAGGTCGCTGGGGGCTCAGAGGGCCCTGCCCGTTCTCCCCCCCTGAATGACCGGCGGCGGCTGAAGCGGCCCGGGTGGCGGGGGGCTGCAGGGTGAGTCCAGCGCTGGGGTTTGGAGGTTCCCAATCCCGACGTTGGGGCGCCAAGCCCCTTGGGATGGGCCCCTCGGGGACCCACCTAGGGTTTGCGTTAGCCCCCAGGAGGCCGTCAGGCCCAATCCCCTGGCTGTGTGGCACGCGGTGGGGCGGGCCGATGAGACAGAGCTGGCGAGCGGGACCGTGGACCCACAAGTTTTGGCGTGGGGGCCTTCGAAGGTCCTCAGGGGCTAGGAGGGCCCTGCCCCTTCTCCCACCTGAATGACCGGTGGCGCCCCTAGCGGCCGGAGTGGCGGGGGGGCTGCAGGCTGATTCCACCGCTGGGGTTCAGTGGTTCCCAGTCCCTGGCGTTGGGTCGCCAAGCCCCTTGGGAGGGGCCCCTCGGGGACCCACCTACGGTTCAGCTTAGCCCCCTGGAGGCCTGCAGGTCCAATCCGCCTGCTGTGTTTCGAGCGGAGGGGCGGGTTGAGGTGAGGGCACTGACTTGTGGGAACGTGGGCCCAAGCGCTTTGGGGCGGGGGGCCGTCGAGGGCAGCGGGGGCTCAGAGGTCCCTGCCCCTTCTGCCGCCCTGAATGAGCGGCAGCGCCCCTAGTGCCCCGGTGGTGGAGGGGCAGAAGTGTTAGTCTGTCCCTGGGGCTCGGGGGTCCCCAATCCCCAGTGTTGCAGCCCCAGGCCCTTTGAAAGGGGCCTCTCGGGGACTGACCTAGGGTCAGGGTTACCAAGCAGGATGCCGGCAGGCCCGAAATGCCCGCTGTGCAGCGAGTGGAGGGGCGGGCAGAATGAGGGCGCTGGCGAGCGGGAGCCTGGGCTCAAACATTTGGCGGGGGGTCCTTCGAAGGTAGCCGGGAGCTCAGAGGGCCCTGCCCGTTCTCCCGCCCTGTATGACCGGTGGGCCCCCTAGAGGCCCAGGTGGCGGGGGGCTGCAGGGTGAGTCCGGCGCTGGGTCTCGGGTCCCCAATTTCCGGCGCTGAGGCGCCGGGCCCCTTGGGTGGGGCCCTTCAGGAGCCCACCTAGACTTAGTGTTAGCCCCCGTGAGGCCGGCAAGCCGGACCTGCTGGATGTGCGGCGAGCAGAGGGGTAGGCTGAGTTGAGGGCGCTGAGGAGTGGGAGCGTGGGCCCAACCGTTTTGGTGCGGGGGCCTTCGAAGGTCATCAGGGGCTAGGAGGGCCCTGCTCCTTCTCCCGCCTGAATGACCGGCGGCGCCCCTAGCGGCCGGAGTGGTGGGGGGCTGCAGGCTGATTCCACCGCTGGGGTTCAGTGGTTCCCAATCCCTGGCGTTGGGTCGCCAAGCCCCTTGGGAGGGGCCCCTCGGGTACCCACCTAGGGTTCAGCTTAGCCCCCAGGAGGCCGGCAGGTCCAATCCGCCTGCTGTGTTTCGAGCGGAGGGGTGGGTTGAGGTGAGGGCGCTGACAAGTGGGAACGTGGGCCCAAGCGCTTTGGGGCGGGGGGGCCATTGAAGGTCGGCGGGGGCTCGGAGGGCCCTGCCCCTTCTCCCGCCTGAATGACCGGCGGCGCCCCTAGCGGCCCAGGTGGCGGGGGGCTGCGGGTACAGTCTGGCGCTCCGTCTCGGGTCCCTAATCCCCGGAGTTTGGGCGCCAGGCCCTTTGGGAGGGGCCCCTCAGGAGCCCACCTAGAGTTAGGGTTAGCCCCCAGGAGGCCGGCAAGCCCTATCTGCTGGATGTGCGGCGAGCGGAGGGGCAGGCCGAGCTGAGGGCGCTGAGGAGTGGGAGCGTGGGCCCAAGCGTTTTGGTGCTGGGGGCCTTCTAATGTCGTCAGGGGCTCGGAGGGCCCTACCCGTTCGACCCTGAATGACTGGCGGCGCCCCTAGCGGCCCGGGTGGCGGGGGGCTGCAGGGTGAGTCCAGTGCTGGGGTTCGGAGGTTCCCAATCTCCAGCGTTGGGGCGCCAAGCCCCTTGGGATGGGCCCTTGGGGGACCGACCTAGGGTTAGGATTAGCCTCCAGGAGTACGGCAGGTCCGATCCGCCTGCTGTGTTTCGAGCGGAGGGGCGGGTTGAGGTGAGGGCGCTGACTAGTGGGAACGTGGGCCCAAGCGCTTTGGGGAGCGGGTGCATCGACGGTCGGGGGGGCTGGGAGGGCCCTGTGAGTTCTCCTGCCCCGAATGAGCGGCAGCGCCCCTAGTGGCCCAGGTGGTGGAGGGGCAACAGTGTTAGTCAGGCTCTGGGGCTCGGGGGTCCCCAATCCCCAGCGTTGCATCCCCAGGCCCCTTGTCAGGGGCCTCTCGGGGACTGACCTAGGGTTAGGGTTAGCAAGCAGGATGCCGGCAGGCCCGAAATGCCGGCTGTGCGGCGAGTGGAGGGGTGGGCGGAGTGAGGGCGCTGGCGAGCAGAAGCCTGGGCCCAAACATTTTGGCGCAGGGGGCCTTCGAAGGTCGCTGGGGGCTCAGAGGGCCCTGCCCGTTCTCCCCCCCTGAATAACCGGCGGGCCCCCTAACGGCCCAGGGGGTAGGGGGCTGCAGGGTGAATCCGGCGCTGGGTCTCGGGTCCCCAGTCCCTGGCGTTGGGATGCCAAGCACCTTGGGATGGGCCCCTTGGGGACCCACCTACGGTTTGGGTTAGCCCCCAGGAGGCCATCAGGCCCAATCCCCTGGCTGTGTAGCGCGCGTTGCGGCGGGCCAGGGGAGGGAGCTGGCGAGCGGGACCGTGGGCCCACAAGTTTTGGCGCGGGGCGGGGCCTTCGAAGGTCGTCAGGGGCTTGTAGGGCCCTGCCCCTTTTACCGCCTGAATGACCGGCAGCGCCAATAACGGCCCGGGTGGCGGTGGGGCGGAGGGTGAGTCCAGCGCTGGGTCTCGGGTCTCCAATCTCAGGCGTTGGGGCGCCAGGCCCCTTGCGAGGGGCCCCTAAGGAGCCCACCTAGAGTTAGGGTTAGCCCCCAGGAGGCCGGCAAGCCCTATCTGCTGGATGTGCGGCGAGCGGAGGGGCAGGCCGAGCTGAGGGCGCTGAGGAGTTGGAGCGTGGGCCCAAGCATTTTGGTGCGGGGGGGCCTTCGAATGTCATCAGGGGCTCGGAGTGCCCTGCACGTTCTCCCGCTCTGAATGATTGGCGGCGCCAATAACGGCCTGGGTGGCGGTGGGGCGGAGGGTGAGTCCAGCGCTGGGGCTCGGGGGTCCCAATCCCCGGGGTTGCGGTGCCAGGCCCCTTGGGAGGGGCCCCTTGGGGGCAGAACTAGGGTTAGGATTAGCCCCCAGGAGGCCGGCAGGCAGGATCCTTTGGCGCTGTCGAGCAGGGGGGCGGGCCGAGGGGAGGGCGCTGGAGAGCGGGAGCGTGGGCCCAAGTGTTTTGGCGCAGGGGGCCTTCGAAGCTCGCCTGGGGCTCGGAGGGCCCTACCTGTTCTCCTGCCCTGAATGACCGGCGGCGCCCCAAGCGGCCCGGATGGCGGGGGGCTGCAGGGTGAGTCCAGCGCTGGGGTTTGGAGGTTCCCAATCCCCGGCGTTGGGGCGCCAAGCCCCTTGGGATGGGCCCCTCGGGGACCCACCTAGGGTTTGCGTTAGCCCCCAGGAGGCCGTCAGGCCCAATCCCCTGGCTGTGTGGTGCGCGGAGGGGCGGGCCGAGGGGATGGAGCTGGCGAGCGGGACCGCGGGCCCACAGGTTTTGGCGCGGGGGCCTTCGAAGGAGGTCGGGGGCTCAGAGGGCCCTGCCCCTTCTCCTGCCTGAATGACCGGCGGCGCCCCTAGCAGCCCGGGTGCCAGGGGCCTGCAGGGTGAGTCCGGCCCTGTGGCTAGGAGGTACAGGATCCCCGGCGTGCCTCGCAAGGCCCCTTGGGAGGGGCCCCTCGGGGACCGACCTAGGGTTAGGGTTAGCCCCCAGGAGGCCAGCAGGTCTGATCCGCCTGCTGTTTTTTGAGCGGAGCGGCATGTTGAGGTGAGGGCGCTGACTAGTGGGAACGTGAGCCCAAGCGCGTTGGGGCGGGGGGGCCATCGAAGGTCGGCGGGGGCTTGGAGGGCCCTACCCCTTCTCCCTCCTAAATGACCGGCGGCGCCCCTGCGGCCCAGGTGGCGGGGGGCTGCGGGTAAAGTCCGGCGCTCGGTCTCGGGTCCCCAATCCCAGGCGTTGGGGCACCAGGCCCCTTGGGTGGGGCCCCTCAGGAACCCACCTAGAGTTCGGGTTAGCCCCCAGTAGTCCCGCAAGCCCGATCTGCTGGATGTGCGGCGAGCGGAGGGGCAGGCCGAGCTGAGGGCGCTGAGGACTGGGAGCGTTGGCCCAAGCGTTTTGGCGCGGGGGGCCTTCAAAAGTCGTCAGGGGCTCGGAGTGCACTGCACGTTCTCCCGCTCTGAATGATCGGCAGCGCCAATAAGGGCCTGGGTGGCGGTGGGGCGAAGGGTGAGTCCAGCGCTGGGGCTCGGGGGTCCCAATCCCCGGCGTTGCGGTGCTAGGCCCCTTGGGAGGGGCCCCTCGGGGCCGAACAAAGGTTAGGATTAGCCCCCAGGAGGCCGGCAGGCAGGATCCACGGCCGGTGTGGCGAGCGGAGGGGGGGGCGGCCGGAGGGGAGGGCGCTGGAGAGCGGAGCGTGGCCCCAAGTGTTTTGGCGCAGGGGGCCTTCGAAGCTCCCCGGGGCCTCAGAGGGCCCTACCCGTTCTCCCCCCCTGAATGACCGGCGGCGCCCCTAGCGGCCCGGGTGCCGGGGGGCTGCAGGGTGAGTCCAGCGCTGGGGTTTGGAGGTTCCCTATCCCCGCCATTGGGGCGCCAAGCCCCTTGGGATGGGCCCCTCGGGGACCCACCTAGGGTTTGGGTTAGCCCCCAGGAGGCCTTCAGGCCCAATCCCCTGGCTGTGTGGCTCGCGGTGGGGCAGACCGAGGGGAGGGAGCTCGCTAGCGGGACCGTGGGCCCACAGGTTTTGGCGCGGGGCCTTCTAAGGAGGTCGGGGGCTCGGAGGGCCCTGCCCCTTCTCCCGCCTGAATAACCTGCGGCGCCCCTAGCAGCCCGGGTGCCAGGGGGCTGCAGGGTGAGTCCGGCCCTGGGGCTAGGACGTCCAGGATCCCAGGCATGGCCGCGCAAGACCCTTTGGGAGGGGCCCCTCCGGGACCGCCCTAGGGTGAAGGTTACCCCCAGGTGGCCGGCAGGTCCGATCCGCCTGCTGTCTTTCGAGCGGAGGGGCCGGTTGAGGTGAGGGCGCTGACTAGTGGGAACAAGGGCCCAAGCGCTTTGGGGCGGGGGGCCATCGAAGCTCAGCGGGGGCTCAGAGGGCCCTGCCAGTTCTTCAGCCCTGAATGAGCGGCAGCGCCCCTAGTGGCCCAGGTGGTGGAGGGGCAGCAGTTTTAGTCTTGCCCTGGGGCTCGGGGGTCCCCAATGCCCGGAGTTGCGGTGCCAGGACCCTTGGGAGGGGCCCCTCGGGGGCCCACCTAGGGTTAGGATTAGCCCCCAGGACGCCGGCAGGCAGGATCCACCGGCGGTGTGGCGAGCCGAGGGTCCGGCCGAGGGGAGGGCGCTGGAGAGTGGAGCGTGGGCCCAAGTGTTTTGGCGCAGGGGGTCTTCGAAGCTCCCCGGGGGCTCAGAGGGCCCTACCCGTTCTCCCCCCCTGAATGACCGGTGGCGCCCCTAGCGGCCCGGTTGGCGGGGGGCTGCAGGGTGAGTCCAGCGCTGGGGTTTGGAGGTTCCCAATCCCCAGCGTTGGGGTGCCAAGATCCTTGGGATGGGCCCCTCTGGGACCCACCTAGGGTTGGCGTTAGCCCCCAGGAGGCCGTCAGGCCCAATCCCCTGGCTGTGTGGCGCGCGGTGGGGCGGGCCGAGTGGACGGAGCTGGCGAGCGGGACCGTGGGCCCACAGGTTTTGGCGTGGGGGACTTCGAAGATCCTCAGGGGCTAGGAGGGCCCTGTCCCTTCTCCCGCCTGAATGACCGGCGGCGCCCCTAGCGGCCCGGGTGGCGGGGGCTTCAGGGTGTGTCCGGCCCTGGGGCTAGGACGTCCAGGAACCCGGGCGTGGCAGCGCAAGGCCCCTTGGGAGGGGCCCCTCGGGGACCAACGAGGGTTAGGGTTAGCCCCCAGGAGCCCGTCAGGCCCAATCCCCTGGCTGTGTGGCACGCGGTGGGGCGGGCCGAGGGGACTCAGCTGGCGAGCGGGACCGTGGGCCCACAGGTTTTGGCGTGGGGGACTTCGAAGATCCTCAGGGGCTAGGAGGGCCCTGCCCCTTCTCCCGCCCCGTATGACCGGTGGGCCCCCTGGAGGCCCAGGTGGCGGGGGGCTGCAGGGTGAGTCCGGCGCTGGGTCTCGGGTCCCAAACCTCCGCCGCTGTGGCGCCAGGCACCTTGTGTGGGGCCCCTCAGGAGCCCACCTAGAGTTATTGTTAGCCCCCGGGAGGCCGGCAAGCCCGACCTGCTGGATGTGCGGCGAGCAGAGGGGTAGGCCGAGCTGAGGGCGCTGAGGAGTGGGAGCGTAGGCCCAACCGTTTTGGCGCGGGGGGGGCCTTCGAAGGTTGCCTGGGGCACAGAGGGCCCTGCCCATTCTCACGCCCTGAATGACCGGTGGGCCCCCTAGCGGCCCAGGTGGTGGGGGGCTGCGGGTAAAGTCTGGCCCTTGGTCTCGGGTCCCCAATCCCCGGCGTTGGGGCGCCAGGCCCCTTGGGTGGGGCCCCTCAGGAGCCCACCTAGAGTTAAGGTTAGCCCCCAGGACTCCTGCAAGCCCGATCTGCTGGAGGTACGGCGAACGGAGGGGCAGGCCGAGCTGAGGGCGCTGAGGAGTGGGAACGTGGGCCCAAGCGTTTTGGCACGGGGGGCCTTCGAAAGTCTCAGGGGCTCGGAGTGCCCTGCACGTTCTCCCACTCTGAATGACCGGCGGCGCCAATAACGGCCTGGGTGGCGGTGGGGCAGAGGGTGAGTCCAGTGCTGGGGCTCGGGGGTCCCAATCCCCGGCGTTGCGGTGCCAGACCCCTTGGGAGTGGCCCCTCGGGTGCCGAACAAGGGTTAGGATTAGCCCCCAGGAGGCCGGCAGGCAGGATCCAGGGGCGGTGTGGCGAGCGGGGGGGGGCGGAGGGGAGGGCACTGGAGAGCGGAGTGTGGGCCCAAGTGTTTTGGCGCACGGGGCCTTCGAAGCTCCCCGGGAATTCGGAGGGCCTTACCCGTTCTCCCCCCCTTAATGACCGGCGGCGCTCCTAGTGGCCCTGGTGGCGTGGGGCTGCAGGGTGAGTCCAGCGCTGGGGTTTGGAGATTCCCAATCCCCGGCGTTGGGGCGCCAAACCCCTTGGGATGGTCCCCTCGGGGACCCACCTAGGGTTTGCGTGAGCCCCCAGGAGGCCGTCAGGCCCAATCCCCTGGCTGTGTGGCGCGCGGAGGGGCAGGCCGAGGGGACGGAGCTGGCGAGCGGGACCGTGGGCCCACAGGTTTTGGCGTGGGGGCCTTCGAAGATCCTCAGGGGCTAGTAGGGCCCTGCCCGTTCTCCCGCCTGAATGACCGGCGGCGCCCCTAGCGGCCCCGGTGCCGGGGGCTGCAGGTTGTGTCCGGCCCTGGGGCTAGGACGTCCAGGATCCCGGGCGTGGCTGAGCAAGGCCCCTTGGGAGGGGACGCTCGGGGACTGACCTAGGGTTAGGGTTAGCCCCCAGGAGGCCGGCAGGTCCGATCCGCCTGCTGTGTTTGGAGCGGAGGGGCAGGTTGAGGTGAGGGCGCTGTCTAGAGGGAACGTGGGCCCAAGCGCTTTGGGGCGGGGGGGCCATCGAAGGTCGGCGGGTGCTCGGAGGGCCCTGCCCCTTCTCCTGCCTGAATGACCGGCGGCGCCCCTAGTGCCCAGGTGGTGGAGGGGCAGCAGTGTTAGTCTGGCCCTGGGGCTCGGGGGTCCCCAATCCCCAGTGTTGCAGCCCCAGGCCCCTTGTCTGGGGCCTCTCGGGGACTACCTTAGGGTCAGGGTTAGCAAGCAGGATGCCGGCAGGCCCGAAATGCCCGCTGTGCAGTGAGTGGAGGGGAGGGCCGAATGAGGGGCCAGCGAGCGGGAGCCTGGGCCCAAACATTTGGCGGGGGTGCCTTCGAAGGTAGCCGGGAGCTCAGAGGGCCCTGCCCGTTCTCCCGCCCACATGACCGGTGGGCCCCCTAGAGGCCCAGGTGGCGGGGGGCTGCAGGGTGAGTCCGGCGCTGGGTCTCGGGTCCCCAATCCCAGGCGTTGGGGCGCCAGGCCCCTTGCGAGGGGCCCCTAAGGAGCCCACCTAGAGTTAGGGTTAGCCCCCAGGAGGCCTGCAAGCCCGATCTGCTGGATGTGCAGCGAGCGGAGGGGCAGGCCGAGCTGAGGGCGTTGAGGAGTGGGATCGGGGGCCCAAGAGTTTGGCGCGGGGGCCTTCGAAATGCGCCAGGGGCTCGGTGTGCCCTGCACATTCTCCCGCCCTGAATGACCAGCGGCGCCAATAAAGGCCCGGGTGGCGGTGGGGCGGAGGCTGAGTCCAGCGCTGGGGCGGGGGTCCCCAATCCCTGGCATTGCGGTGCCAGGCCCCTTGGGAGGAGCCCCTTGGGGGCCGACCTAGGGTTAGGATTAGCCCCGAGGAGGCCGGCAGGCAGGATCCACGGGCGGTGTGGCGGGGGAGGGGCGGGCCGAGGGGAGGGCGCTGGTGAGTGGGAGCGTGGGCACAAGTGTTTTGGCGCAGGCAGCCTTCGAAGCTCGCCAGGGGCTCGGAGGGCCCTACCCGTTCTCCAGCCTGAATGACTGGCGGCGCCCCTAGCGGCCCGGGTGGTGGGGGGCTGCAGGGTGAGTCCAGCGCTGGGGTTCAGAGGTTCCCAATCCCCAGCGTTGGGGCGCCAAGCCCCTTGGGATGGGCCCTCCGGGGACCGACCTAGGGTTAGGATTAGCCTCCAGGAGTACGGCAGGTCCGATCCGCCTGCTGTGTTTCGAGCGGAGGGGCGGGTTGAGGTGAGGGCGCTGACTAGTGGGAACTTGGGCCCAGGCGCTTTGGGCAGCGGGTCCATCGACAGTCGGGTGGCTGGGAGGGCCCTGTAAGTTCTACTGCCCTGAATGAGCGGCAGCGCCCCTAGTGGCCCAGGTGGTGGAGGGGCAGCAGCGTTAGTTTTGCCCTGGGGTCGGGGGTCCCCCAATCCCCAGCGTTGCAGCCCCAGACCCCTTGTCAGTGACCTCTCGGGGACTGACCTAGGGATAGGGTTAGCAAGCAGGATGCCGGCAGGCCCGAAATGCCGGCTGTGCGGTGAGTGGAGGGGCGGGCGCAGTGAGGGCGCTGGCGAGCAGAAGCCTGGGCCCAAACATTTTGGCGCAGGGGGTTTTCGAAGGTCGCTGGGGGCTCAGAGGGCCCTGCCCGTTCTCCCCCCTGAATAACCAGCGGGCCCGCTAGCGGCCCAGGGGCTGGGGGGCTGCAGGGTGAATTCGGCGCTGGGTCTCGGGTCCCCAGTCCCTGGCGTTGTGGCGCAAAGCACCTTGGGATGGGCCCCTCGGGGACCCACCTAGGGTATGGGTTAGCCCCCAGGAGGCCATCAGGCCCAATCCCCTGGCTGTGTAGCGCACGTTGCGGCGGGCCAGGGGAGGGAGCTGGCGAGCGGTACCGTGGGCCCACAGGTTTTGGCGCGGGGGGGCCTTCGAAGGTCGTTAGGGGCTTGTAGGGCCCTCCCCCTTCTACCGCCTGAATGACCGGCGGCGCTCCTAGCGGCCCGGGTGGCGGTTGGCAGCAGGGTGAGTCCGGCCCTGGGGCTAGGACGTCCAGGATCCCGGGCATGGCGGCGCAAAGCCCCTTGGGAGGGGCCCCTCGGGAACAGACCTAGGGTTAGGGTTAGCCCCCAGGAGGCCGGCAGGTCCTATCCGGCTGCTGTGTTTCGAGCAGAGGGGCGGGTTGAGGTGAGGGCGCTGACTAGTGGGAACGTGGGCCCAAGCGCTTTGGGGCAGGGGTCCATCGAATGTCGAAGGGGGCTTGGAAGGCCCTGCCCCTTCTCCAGCCCTGAATGAGAGACAGCGCTCCTAGTGGCCCAGGTGGTGGACGGCAGTAGTGTTAGTTTGGCCCTGGGGTTCGGGGGTCCCCAATCCCCAGCGTTGCAGCCCCAGGCCCCTTGTCAGGGGCCTCTCCGGGACTGACCTAGGGTTAGGGTTAGCAAGCAGAATGCCGGCAGGCCCGAAATGCCGGCTGTGTGGCGAGTGGAGGGGCCGGCGGAGTGAGGGCGCTGGCAAGCAGAAGCCTGGGCCCAAACATTTTGGCGCGGGGGGCCTTCGAAGGTCGCTGGGGGCTCAGAGGGCCCTGCCCGTTCTCCCCCCCTGAATGACCGGCGGCGGCTGAAGCGGCCCGGGTGGCGGGGGGCTGCAGGGTGAGTCCAGCGCTGGGGTTTGGAGGTTCCCAATCCCGACGTTGGGGCGCCAAGCCCCTTGGGATGGGCCCCTCGGGGACCCACCTAGGGTTTGCGTTAGCCCCCAGGAGGCCGTCAGGCCCAATCCCCTGGCTGTGTGGCACGCGGTGGGGCGGGCCGATGAGACAGAGCTGGCGAGCGGGACCGTGGACCCACAAGTTTTGGCGTGGGGGCCTTCGAAGGTCCTCAGGGGCTAGGAGGGCCCTGCCCCTTCTCCCACCTGAATGACCGGTGGCGCCCCTAGCGGCCGGAGTGGCGGGGGGGCTGCAGGCTGATTCCACCGCTGGGGTTCAGTGGTTCCCAGTCCCTGGCGTTGGGTCGCCAAGCCCCTTGGGAGGGGCCCCTCGGGGACCCACCTACGGTTCAGCTTAGCCCCCTGGAGGCCTGCAGGTCCAATCCGCCTGCTGTGTTTCGAGCGGAGGGGCGGGTTGAGGTGAGGGCACTGACTAGTGGGAACGTGGGCCCAAGCGCTTTGGGGCGGGGGGCCGTCGAGGGCAGCGGGGGCTCAGAGGTCCCTGCCCCTTCTGCCGCCCTGAATGAGCGGCAGCGCCCCTAGTGCCCCGGTGGTGGAGGGGCAGAAGTGTTAGTCTGTCCCTGGGGCTCGGGGGTCCCCAATCCCCAGTGTTGCAGCCCCAGGCCCTTTGAAAGGGGCCTCTCGGGGACTGACCTAGGGTCAGGGTTACCAAGCAGGATGCCGGCAGGCCCGAAATGCCCGCTGTGCAGCGAGTGGAGGGGCGGGCAGAATGAGGGCGCTGGCGAGCGGGAGCCTGGGCTCAAACATTTGGCGGGGGGTCCTTCGAAGGTAGCCGGGAGCTCAGAGGGCCCTGCCCGTTCTCCCGCCCTGTATGACCGGTGGGCCCCCTAGAGGCCCAGGTGGCGGGGGGCTGCAGGGTGAGTCCGGCGCTGGGTCTCGGGTCCCCAATTTCCGGCGCTGAGGCGCCGGGCCCCTTGGGTGGGGCCCTTCAGGAGCCCACCTAGACTTAGTGTTAGCCCCCGTGAGGCCGGCAAGCCGGACCTGCTGGATGTGCGGCGAGCAGAGGGGTAGGCTGAGTTGAGGGCGCTGAGGAGTGGGAGCGTGGGCCCAACCGTTTTGGTGCGGGGGCCTTCGAAGGTCATCAGGGGCTAGGAGGGCCCTGCTCCTTCTCCCGCCTGAATGACCGGCGGCGCCCCTAGCGGCCGGAGTGGTGGGGGGCTGCAGGCTGATTCCACCGCTGGGGTTCAGTGGTTCCCAATCCCTGGCGTTGGGTCGCCAAGCCCCTTGGGAGGGGCCCCTCGGGTACCCACCTAGGGTTCAGCTTAGCCCCCAGGAGGCCGGCAGGTCCAATCCGCCTGCTGTGTTTCGAGCGGAGGGGTGGGTTGAGGTGAGGGCGCTGACAAGTGGGAACGTGGGCCCAAGCGCTTTGGGGCGGGGGGGCCATCGAAGGTCGGCGGGGGCTCGGAGGGCCCTGCCCCTTCTCCCGCCTGAATGACCGGCGGCGCCCCTAGCGGCCCAGGTGGCGGGGGGCTGCGGGTACAGTCTGGCGCTCCGTCTCGGGTCCCTAATCCCCGGAGTTTGGGCGCCAGGCCCTTTGGGAGGGGCCCCTCAGGAGCCCACCTAGAGTTAGGGTTAGCCCCCAGGAGGCCGGCAAGCCCTATCTGCTGGATGTGCGGCGAGCGGAGGGGCAGGCCGAGCTGAGGGCGCTGAGGAGTGGGAGCGTGGGCCCAAGCGTTTTGGTGCTGGGGGCCTTCTAATGTCGTCAGGGGCTCGGAGGGCCCTACCCGTTCGACCCTGAATGACTGGCGGCGCCCCTAGCGGCCCGGGTGGCGGGGGGCTGCAGGGTGAGTCCAGTGCTGGGGTTCGGAGGTTCCCAATCTCCAGCGTTGGGGCGCCAAGCCCCTTGGGATGGGCCCTTGGGGGACCGACCTAGGGTTAGGATTAGCCTCCAGGAGTACGGCAGGTCCGATCCGCCTGCTGTGTTTCGAGCGGAGGGGCGGGTTGAGGTGAGGGCGCTGACTAGTGGGAACGTGGGCCCAAGCGCTTTGGGGAGCGGGTGCATCGACGGTCGGGGGGGCTGGGAGGGCCCTGTGAGTTCTCCTGCCCCGAATGAGCGGCAGCGCCCCTAGTGGCCCAGGTGGTGGAGGGGCAACAGTGTTAGTCAGGCCCTGGGGCTCGGGGGTCCCCAATCCCCAGCGTTGCATCCCCAGGCCCCTTGTCAGGGGCCTCTCGGGGACTGACCTAGGGTTAGGGTTAGCAAGCAGGATGCCGGCAGGCCCGAAATGCCGGCTGTGCGGCGAGTGGAGGGGTGGGCGGAGTGAGGGCGCTGGCGAGCAGAAGCCTGGGCCCAAACATTTTGGCGCAGGGGGCCTTCGAAGGTCGCTGGGGGCTCAGAGGGCCCTGCCCGTTCTCCCCCCCTGAATAACCGGCGGGCCCCCTAACGGCCCAGGGGGTAGGGGGCTGCAGGGTGAATCCGGCGCTGGGTCTCGGGTCCCCAGTCCCTGGCGTTGGGATGCCAAGCACCTTGGGATGGGCCCCTCGGGGACCCACCTACGGTTTGGGTTAGCCCCCAGGAGGCCATCAGGCCCAATTCCCTGGCTGTGTAGCGCGCGTTGCGGCGGGCCAGGGGAGGGAGCTGGCGAGCGGGACCGTGGGCCCACAAGTTTTGGCGCGGGGCGGGGCCTTCGAAGGTCGTCAGGGGCTTGTAGGGCCCTGCCCCTTTTACCGCCTGAATGACCGGCAGCGCCAATAACGGCCCGGGTGGCGGTGGGGCGGAGGGTGAGTCCAGCGCTGGGTCTCGGGTCTCCAATCTCAGGCGTTGGGGCGCCAGGCCCCTTGCGAGGGGCCCCTAAGGAGCCCACCTAGAGTTAGGGTTAGCCCCCAGGAGGCCGGCAAGCCCTATCTGCTGGATGTGCGGCGAGCGGAGGGGCAGGCCGAGCTGAGGGCGCTGAGGAGTTGGAGCGTGGGCCCAAGCATTTTGGTGCGGGGGGGCCTTCGAATGTCATCAGGGGCTCGGAGTGCCCTGCACGTTCTCCCGCTCTGAATGATTGGCGGCGCCAATAACGGCCTGGGTGGCGGTGGGGCGGAGGGTGAGTCCAGCGCTGGGGCTCGGGGGTCCCAATCCCCGGGGTTGCGGTGCCAGGCCCCTTGGGAGGGGCCCCTTGGGGGCAGAACTAGGGTTAGGATTAGCCCCCAGGAGGCCGGCAGGCAGGATCCTTTGGCGCTGTCGAGCAGGGGGGCGGGCCGAGGGGAGGGCGCTGGAGAGCGGGAGCGTGGGCCCAAGTGTTTTGGCGCAGGGGGCCTTCGAAGCTCGCCTGGGGCTCGGAGGGCCCTACCTGTTCTCCTGCCCTGAATGACCGGCGGCGCCCCAAGCGGCCCGGATGGCGGGGGGCTGCAGGGTGAGTCCAGCGCTGGGGTTTGGAGGTTCCCAATCCCCGGCGTTGGGGCGCCAAGCCCCTTGGGATGGGCCCCTCGGGGACCCACCTAGGGTTTGCGTTAGCCCCCAGGAGGCCGTCAGGCCCAATCCCCTGGCTGTGTGGTGCGCGGAGGGGCGGGCCGAGGGGATGGAGCTGGCGAGCGGGACCGCGGGCCCACAGGTTTTGGCGCGGGGGCCTTCGAAGGAGGTCGGGGGCTCAGAGGGCCCTGCCCCTTCTCCTGCCTGAATGACCGGCGGCGCCCCTAGCAGCCCGGGTGCCAGGGGCCTGCAGGGTGAGTCCGGCCCTGTGGCTAGGAGGTACAGGATCCCCGGCGTGCCTCGCAAGGCCCCTTGGGAGGGGCCCCTCGGGGACCGACCTAGGGTTAGGGTTAGCCCCCAGGAGGCCAGCAGGTCTGATCCGCCTGCTGTTTTTTGAGCGGAGCGGCATGTTGAGGTGAGGGCGCTGACTAGTGGGAACGTGAGCCCAAGCGCGTTGGGGCGGGGGGGCCATCGAAGGTCGGTGGGGGCTTGGAGGGCCCTACCCCTTCTCCCTCCTAAATGACCGGCGGCGCCCCTGCGGCCCAGGTGGCGGGGGGCTGCGGGTAAAGTCCGGCGCTCGGTCTCGGGTCCCCAATCCCAGGCGTTGGGGCACCAGGCCCCTTGGGTGGGGCCCCTCAGGAACCCACCTAGAGTTCGGGTTAGCCCCCAGTAGTCCCGCAAGCCCGATCTGCTGGATGTGCGGCGAGCGGAGGGGCAGGCCGAGCTGAGGGCGCTGAGGACTGGGAGCGTTGGCCCAAGCGTTTTGGCGCGGGGGGCCTTCAAAAGTCGTCAGGGGCTCGGAGTGCACTGCACGTTCTCCCGCTCTGAATGATCGGCAGCGCCAATAAGGGCCTGGGTGGCGGTGGGGCGAAGGGTGAGTCCAGCGCTGGGGCTCGGGGGTCCCAATCCCCGGCGTTGCGGTGCTAGGCCCCTTGGGAGGGGCCCCTCGGGGCCGAACAAAGGTTAGGATTAGCCCCCAGGAGGCCGGCAGGCAGGATCCACGGCCGGTGTGGCGAGCGGAGGGGGGGGCGGCCGGAGGGGAGGGCGCTGGAGAGCGGAGCGTGGCCCCAAGTGTTTTGGCGCAGGGGGCCTTCGAAGCTCCCCGGGGCCTCAGAGGGCCCTACCCGTTCTCCCCCCCTGAATGACCGGCGGCGCCCCTAGCGGCCCGGGTGCCGGGGGGCTGCAGGGTGAGTCCAGCGCTGGGGTTTGGAGGTTCCCAATCCCCAGCGTTGGGGTGCCAAGATCCTTGGGATGGGCCCCTCTGGGACCCACCTAGGGTTGGCGTTAGCCCCCAGGAGGCCGTCAGGCCCAATCCCCTGGCTGTGTGGCGCGCGGTGGGGCGGGCCGAGTGGACGGAGCTGGCGAGCGGGACCGTGGGCCCACAGGTTTTGGCGTGGGGGACTTCGAAGATCCTCAGGGGCTAGGAGGGCCCTGTCCCTTCTCCCGCCTGAATGACCGGCGGCGCCCCTAGCGGCCCGGGTGGCGGGGGCTTCAGGGTGTGTCCGGCCCTGGGGCTAGGACGTCCAGGAACCCGGGCGTGGCAGCGCAAGGCCCCTTGGGAGGGGCCCCTCGGGGACCAACGAGGGTTAGGGTTAGCCCCCAGGAGCCCGTCAGGCCCAATCCCCTGGCTGTGTGGCACGCGGTGGGGCGGGCCGAGGGGACTCAGCTGGCGAGCGGGACCGTGGGCCCACAGGTTTTGGCGTGGGGGACTTCGAAGATCCTCAGGGGCTAGGAGGGCCCTGCCCCTTCTCCCGCCCCGTATGACCGGTGGGCCCCCTGGAGGCCCAGGTGGCGGGGGGCTGCAGGGTGAGTCCGGCGCTGGGTCTCGGGTCCCAAACCTCCGCCGCTGTGGCGCCAGGCACCTTGTGTGGGGCCCCTCAGGAGCCCACCTAGAGTTATTGTTAGCCCCCGGGAGGCCGGCAAGCCCGACCTGCTGGATGTGCGGCGAGCAGAGGGGTAGGCCGAGCTGAGGGCGCTGAGGAGTGGGAGCGTAGGCCCAACCGTTTTGGCGCGGGGGGGGGGGCCTTCGAAGGTTGCCTGGGGCACAGAGGGCCCTGCCCATTCTCACGCCCTGAATGACCGGTGGGCCCCCTAGCGGCCCAGGTGGTGGGGGGCTGCGGGTAAAGTCCGGCCCTTGGTCTCGGGTCCCCAATCCCCGGCGTTGGGGCGCCAGGCCCCTTGGGTGGGGCCCCTCAGGAGCCCACCTAGAGTTAAGGTTAGCCCCCAGGACTCCTGCAAGCCCGATCTGCTGGAGGTACGGCGAACGGAGGGGCAGGCCGAGCTGAGGGCGCTGAGGAGTGGGAACGTGGGCCCAAGCGTTTTGGCACGGGGGGCCTTCGAAAGTCTCAGGGGCTCGGAGTGCCCTGCACGTTCTCCCACTCTGAATGACCGGCGGCGCCAATAACGGCCTGGGTGGCGGTGGGGCAGAGGGTGAGTCCAGTGCTGGGGCTCGGGGGTCCCAATCCCCGGCGTTGCGGTGCCAGACCCCTTGGGAGTGGCCCCTCGGGTGCCGAACAAGGGTTAGGATTAGCCCCCAGGAGGCCGGCAGGCAGGATCCAGGGGCGGTGTGGCGAGCGGGGGGGGGGGGGCCGGAGGGGAGGGCACTGGAGAGCGGAGTGTGGGCCCAAGTGTTTTGGCGCACGGGGCCTTCGAAGCTCCCCGGGAATTCGGAGGGCCTTACCCGTTCTCCCCCCCTTAATGACCGGCGGCGCTCCTAGTGGCCCTGGTGGCGTGGGGCTGCAGGGTGAGTCCAGCGCTGGGGTTTGGAGATTCCCAATCCCCGGCGTTGGGGCGCCAAACCCCTTGGGATGGTCCCCTCGGGGACCCACCTAGGGTTTGCGTGAGCCCCCAGGAGGCCGTCAGGCCCAATCCCCTGGCTGTGTGGCGCGCGGAGGGGCGGGCCGAGGGGACGGAGCTGGCGAGCGGGACCGTGGGCCCACAGGTTTTGGCGTGGGGGCCTTCGAAGATCCTCAGGGGCTAGTAGGGCCCTGCCCGTTCTCCCGCCTGAATGACCGGCGGCGCCCCTAGCGGCCCCGGTGCCGGGGGCTGCAGGTTGTGTCCGGCCCTGGGGCTAGGACGTCCAGGATCCCGGGCGTGGCTGAGCAAGGCCCCTTGGGAGGGGACGCTCGGGGACTGACCTAGGGTTAGGGTTAGCCCCCAGGAGGCCGGCAGGTCCGATCCGCCTGCTGTGTTTGGAGCGGAGGGGCAGGTTGAGGTGAGGGCGCTGTCTAGAGGGAACGTGGGCCCAAGCGCTTTGGGGCGGGGGGGCCATCGAAGGTCGGCGGGTGCTCGGAGGGCCCTGCCCCTTCTCCTGCCTGAATGACCGGCGGCGCCCCTAGTGCCCAGGTGGTGGAGGGGCAGCAGTGTTAGTCTGGCCCTGGGGCTCGGGGGTCCCCAATCCCCAGTGTTGCAGCCCCAGGCCCCTTGTCTGGGGCCTCTCGGGGACTACCTTAGGGTCAGGGTTAGCAAGCAGGATGCCGGCAGGCCTGAAATGCCCGCTGTGCAGCGAGTGGAGGGGAGGGCCGAATGAGGGGCCAGCGAGCGGGAGCCTGGGCCCAAACATTTGGCGGGGGTGCCTTCGAAGGTAGCCGGGAGCTCAGAGGGCCCTGCCCGTTCTCCCGCCCACATGACCGGTGGGCCCCCTAGAGGCCCAGGTGGCGGGGGGCTGCAGGGTGAGTCCGGCGCTGGGTCTCGGGTCCCCAATCCCAGGCGTTGGGGCGCCAGGCCCCTTGCGAGGGGCCCCTAAGGAGCCCACCTAGAGTTAGGGTTAGCCCCCAGGAGGCCTGCAAGCCCGATCTGCTGGATGTGCAGCGAGCGGAGGGGCAGGCCGAGCTGAGGGCGTTGAGGAGTGGGATCGGGGGCCCAAGAGTTTGGCGCGGGGGCCTTCGAAATGCGCCAGGGGCTCGGTGTGCCCTGCACATTCTCCCGCCCTGAATGACCAGCGGCGCCAATAAAGGCCTGGGTGGCGGTGGGGCGGAGGCTGAGTCCAGCGCTGGGGCGGGGGTCCCCAATCCCTGGCATTGCGGTGCCAGGCCCCTTGGGAGGAGCCCCTTGGGGGCCGACCTAGGGTTAGGATTAGCCCCGAGGAGGCCGGCAGGCAGGATCCACGGGCGGTGTGGCGGGGGAGGGGCGGGCCGAGGGGAGGGCGCTGGTGAGTGGGAGCGTGGGCACAAGTGTTTTGGCGCAGGCAGCCTTCGAAGCTCGCCAGGGGCTCGGAGGGCCCTACCCGTTCTCCAGCCTGAATGACTGGCTGCGCCCCTAGCGGCCCGGGTGGTGGGGGGCTGCAGGGTGAGTCCAGCGCTGGGGTTCAGAGGTTCCCAATCCCCAGCGTTGGGGCGCCAAGCCCCTTGGGATGGGCCCTCCGGGGACCGACCTAGGGTTAGGATTAGCCTCCAGGAGTACGGCAGGTCCGATCCGCCTGCTGTGTTTCGAGCGGAGGGGCGGGTTGAGGTGAGGGCACTGACTAGTGGGAACGTGGGCCCAAGCGCTTTGGGGCGGGGGGCCGTCGAGGGCAGCGGGGGCTCAGAGGTCCCTGCCCCTTCTGCCGCCCTGAATGAGCGGCAGCGCCCCTAGTGCCCCGGTGGTGGAGGGGCAGAAGTGTTAGTCTGTCCCTGGGGCTCGGGGGTCCCCAATCCCCAGTGTTGCAGCCCCAGGCCCTTTGAAAGGGGCCTCTCGGGGACTGACCTAGGGTCAGGGTTACCAAGCAGGATGCCGGCAGGCCCGAAATGCCCGCTGTGCAGCGAGTGGAGGGGCGGGCAGAATGAGGGCGCTGGCGAGCGGGAGCCTGGGCTCAAACATTTGGCGGGGGGTCCTTCGAAGGTAGCCGGGAGCTCAGAGGGCCCTGCCCGTTCTCCCGCCCTGTATGACCGGTGGGCCCCCTAGAGGCCCAGGTGGCGGGGGGCTGCAGGGTGAGTCCGGCGCTGGGTCTCGGGTCCCCAATTTCCGGCGCTGAGGCGCCGGGCCCCTTGGGTGGGGCCCTTCAGGAGCCCACCTAGACTTAGTGTTAGCCCCCGTGAGGCCGGCAAGCCGGACCTGCTGGATGTGCGGCGAGCAGAGGGGTAGGCTGAGTTGAGGGCGCTGAGGAGTGGGAGCGTGGGCCCAACCGTTTTGGTGCGGGGGCCTTCGAAGGTCATCAGGGGCTAGGAGGGCCCTGCTCCTTCTCCCGCCTGAATGACCGGCGGCGCCCCTAGCGGCCGGAGTGGTGGGGGGCTGCAGGCTGATTCCACCGCTGGGGTTCAGTGGTTCCCAATCCCTGGCGTTGGGTCGCCAAGCCCCTTGGGAGGGGCCCCTCGGGTACCCACCTAGGGTTCAGCTTAGCCCCCAGGAGGCCGGCAGGTCCAATCCGCCTGCTGTGTTTCGAGCGGAGGGGCGGGTTGAGGTGAGGGCGCTGACAAGTGGGAACGTGGGCCCAAGCGCTTTGGGGCGGGGGGGCCATCGAAGGTCGGCGGGGGCTCGGAGGGCCCTGCCCCTTCTCCCGCCTGAATGACCGGCGGCGCCCCTAGCGGCCCAGGTGGCGGGGGGCTGCGGGTACAGTCTGGCGCTCCGTCTCGGGTCCCTAATCCCCGGAGTTTGGGCGCCAGGCCCATTGGGAGGGGCCCCTCAGGAGCCCACCTAGAGTTAGGGTTAGCCCCCAGGAGGCCGGCAAGCCCTATCTGCTGGATGTGCGGCGAGCGGAGGGGCAGGCCGAGCTGAGGGCGCTGAGGAGTGGGAGCGTGGGCCCAAGCGTTTTGGTGCTGGGGGCCTTCTAATGTCGTCAGGGGCTCGGAGGGCCCTACCCGTTCGACCCTGAATGACTGGCGGCGCCCCTAGCGGCCCGGGTGGCGGGGGGCTGCAGGGTGAGTCCAGTGCTGGGGTTCGGAGGTTCCCAATCTCCAGCGTTGGGGCGCCAAGCCCCTTGGGATGGGCCCTTGGGGGACCGACCTAGGGTTAGGATTAGCCTCCAGGAGTACGGCAGGTCCGATCCGCCTGCTGTGTTTCGAGCGGAGGGGCGGGTTGAGGTGAGGGCGCTGACTAGTGGGAACGTGGGCCCAAGCGCTTTGGGGAGCGGGTGCATCGACGGTCGGGGGGGCTGGGAGGGCCCTGTGAGTTCTCCTGCCCCGAATGAGCGGCAGCGCCCCTAGTGGCCCAGGTGGTGGAGGGGCAACAGTGTTAGTCAGGCCCTGGGGCTCGGGGGTCCCCAATCCCCAGCGTTGCATCCCCAGGCCCCTTGTCAGGGGCCTCTCGGGGACTGACCTAGGGTTAGGGTTAGCAAGCAGGATGCCGGCAGGCCCGAAATGCCGGCTGTGCGGCGAGTGGAGGGGTGGGCGGAGTTAGGGCGCTGGCGAGCAGAAGCCTGGGCCCAAACATTTTGGCGCAGGGGGCCTTCGAAGGTCGCTGGGGGCTCAGAGGGCCCTGCCCGTTCTCCCCCCCTGAATAACCGGCGGGCCCCCTAACGGCCCAGGGGGTGGGGGGCTGCAGGGTGAATCCGGCGCTGGGTCTCGGGTCCCCAGTCCCTGGCGTTGGGATGCCAAGCACCTTGGGATGGGCCCCTCGGGGACCCACCTACGGTTTGGGTTAGCCCCCAGGAGGCCATCAGGCCCAATCCCCTGGCTGTGTAGCGCGCGTTGCGGCGGGCCAGGGGAGGGAGCTGGCGAGCGGGACCGTGGGCCCACAAGTTTTGGCGCGGGGCGGGGCCTTCGAAGGTCGTCAGGGGCTTGTAGGGCCCTGCCCCTTTTACCGCCTGAATGACCGGCAGCGCCAATAACGGCCCGGGTGGCGGTGGGGCGGAGGGTGAGTCCAGCGCTGGGTCTCGGGTCCCCAATCTCAGGCGTTGGGGCGCCAGGCCCCTTGCGAGGGGCCCCTAAGGAGCCCACCTAGAGTTAGGGTTAGCCCCCAGGAGGCCGGCAAGCCCTATCTGCTGGATGTGCGGCGAGCGGAGGGGCAGGCCGAGCTGAGGGCGCTGAGGAGTTGGAGCGTGGGCCCAAGCATTTTGGTGCGGGGGGGCCTTCGAATGTCATCAGGGGCTCGGAGTGCCCTGCACGTTCTCCCGCTCTGAATGATTGGCGGCGCCAATAACGGCCTGGGTGGCGGTGGGGCGGAGGGTGAGTCCAGCGCTGGGGCTCGGGGGTCCCAATCCCCGGGGTTGCGGTGCCAGGCCCCTTGGGAGGGGCCCCTTGGGGGCAGAACTAGGGTTAGGATTAGCCCCCAGGAGGCCGGCAGGCAGGATCCTTTGGCGCTGTCGAGCAGGGGGGCGGGCCGAGGGGAGGGCGCTGGAGAGCGGGAGCGTGGGCCCAAGTGTTTTGGCGCAGGGGGCCTTCGAAGCTCGCCTGGGGCTCGGAGGGCCCTACCTGTTCTCCTGCCCTGAATGACCGGCGGCGCCCCAAGCGGCCCGGATGGCGGGGGGCTGCAGGGTGAGTCCAGCGCTGGGGTTTGGAGGTTCCCAATCCCCGGCGTTGGGGCGCCAAGCCCCTTGGGATGGGCCCCTCGGGGACCCACCTAGGGTTTGCGTTAGCCCCCAGGAGGCCGTCAGGCCCAATCCCCTGGCTGTGTGGTGCGCGGAGGGGCGGGCCGAGGGGATGGAGCTGGCGAGCGGGACCGCGGGCCCACAGGTTTTGGCGCGGGGGCCTTCGAAGGAGGTCGGGGGCTCAGAGGGCCCTGCCCCTTCTCCTGCCTGAATGACCGGCGGCGCCCCTAGCAGCCCGGGTGCCAGGGGCCTGCAGGGTGAGTCCGGCCCTGTGGCTAGGAGGTACAGGATCCCCGGCGTGCCTCGCAAGGCCCCTTGGGAGGGGCCCCTCGGGGACCGACCTAGGGTTAGGGTTAGCCCCCAGGAGGCCAGCAGGTCTGATCCGCCTGCTGTTTTTTGAGCGGAGCGGCATGTTGAGGTGAGGGCGCTGACTAGTGGGAACGTGAGCCCAAGCGCGTTGGGGCGGGGGGGCCATCGAAGGTCGGCGGGGGCTTGGAGGGCCCTACCCCTTCTCCCTCCTAAATGACCGGCGGCGCCCCTGCGGCCCAGGTGGCGGGGGGCTGCGGGTAAAGTCCGGCGCTCGGTCTCGGGTCCCCAATCCCAGGCGTTGGGGCACCAGGCCCCTTGGGTGGGGCCCCTCAGGAACCCACCTAGAGTTCGGGTTAGCCCCCAGTAGTCCCGCAAGCCCGATCTGCTGGATGTGCGGCGAGCGGAGGGGCAGGCCGAGCTGAGGGCGCTGAGGACTGGGAGCGTTGGCCCAAGCGTTTTGGCGCGGGGGGCCTTCAAAAGTCGTCAGGGGCTCGGAGTGCACTGCACGTTCTCCCGCTCTGAATGATCGGCAGCGCCAATAAGGGCCTGGGTGGCGGTGGGGCGAAGGGTGAGTCCAGCGCTGGGGCTCGGGGGTCCCAATCCCCGGCGTTGCGGTGCTAGGCCCCTTGGGAGGGGCCCCTCGGGGCCGAACAAAGGTTAGGATTAGCCCCCAGGAGGCCGGCAGGCAGGATCCACGGCCGGTGTGGCGAGCGGAGGGGGGGGCGGCCGGAGGGGAGGGCGCTGGAGAGCGGAGCGTGGCCCCAAGTGTTTTGGCGCAGGGGGCCTTCGAAGCTCCCCGGGGCCTCAGAGGGCCCTACCCGTTCTCCCCCCCTGAATGACCGGCGGCGCCCCTAGCGGCCCGGGTGCCGGGGGGCTGCAGGGTGAGTCCAGCGCTGGGGTTTGGAGGTTCCCTATCCCCGCCATTGGGGCGCCAAGCCCCTTGGGATGGGCCCCTCGGGGACCCACCTAGGGTTTGGGTTAGCCCCCAGGAGGCCTTCAGGCCCAATCCCCTGGCTGTGTGGCTCGCGGTGGGGCAGACCGAGGGGAGGGAGCTCGCTAGCGGGACCGTGGGCCCACAGGTTTTGGCGCGGGGCCTTCTAAGGAGGTCGGGGGCTCGGAGGGCCCTGCCCCTTCTCCCGCCTGAATAACCTGCGGCGCCCCTAGCAGCCCGGGTGCCAGGGGGCTGCAGGGTGAGTCCGGCCCTGGGGCTAGGACGTCCAGGATCCCAGGCATGGCCGCGCAAGACCCTTTGGGAGGGGCCCCTCCGGGACCGCCCTAGGGTGAAGGTTACCCCCAGGTGGCCGGCAGGTCCGATCCGCCTGCTGTCTTTCGAGCGGAGGGGCCGGTTGAGGTGAGGGCGCTGACTAGTGGGAACAAGGGCCCAAGCGCTTTGGGGCGGGGGGCCATCGAAGCTCAGCGGGGTCTCAGAGGGCCCTGCCAGTTCTTCAGCCCTGAATGAGCGGCAGCGCCCCTAGTGGCCCAGGTGGTGGAGGGGCAGCAGTTTTAGTCTTGCCCTGGGGCTCGGGGGTCCCCAATGCCCGGAGTTGCGGTGCCAGGACCCTTGGGAGGGGCCCCTCGGGGGCCCACCTAGGGTTAGGATTAGCCCCCAGGACGCCGGCAGGCAGGATCCACCGGCGGTGTGGCGAGCCGAGGGTCGGCCGAGGGGAGGGCGCTGGAGAGTGGAGCGTGGGCCCAAGTGTTTTGGCGCAGGGGGTCTTCGAAGCTCCCCGGGGGCTCAGAGGGCCCTACCCGTTCTCCCCCCCTGAATGACCGGTGGCGCCCCTAGCGGCCCGGTTGGCGGGGGGCTGCAGGGTGAGTCCAGCGCTGGGGTTTGGAGGTTCCCAATCCCCAGCGTTGGGGTGCCAAGATCCTTGGGATGGGCCCCTCTGGGACCCACCTAGGGTTGGCGTTAGCCCCCAGGAGGCCGTCAGGCCCAATCCCCTGGCTGTGTGGCGCGCGGTGGGGCGGGCCGAGTGGACGGAGCTGGCGAGCGGGACCGTGGGCCCACAGGTTTTGGCGTGGGGGACTTCGAAGATCCTCAGGGGCTAGGAGGGCCCTGTCCCTTCTCCCGCCTGAATGACCGGCGGCGCCCCTAGCGGCCCGGGTGGCGGGGGCTTCAGGGTGTGTCCGGCCCTGGGGCTAGGACGTCCAGGAACCCGGGCGTGGCAGCGCAAGGCCCCTTGGGAGGGGCCCCTCGGGGACCAACGAGGGTTAGGGTTAGCCCCCAGGAGCCCGTCAGGCCCAATCCCCTGGCTGTGTGGCACGCGGTGGGGCGGGCCGAGGGGACTCAGCTGGCGAGCGGGACCGTGGGCCCACAGGTTTTGGCGTGGGGGACTTCGAAGATCCTCAGGGGCTAGGAGGGCCCTGCCCCTTCTCCCGCCCCGTATGACCGGTGGGCCCCCTGGAGGCCCAGGTGGCGGGGGGCTGCAGGGTGAGTCCGGCGCTGGGTCTCGGGTCCCAAACCTCCGCCGCTGTGGCGCCAGGCACCTTGTGTGGGGCCCCTCAGGAGCCCACCTAGAGTTATTGTTAGCCCCCGGGAGGCCGGCAAGCCCGACCTGCTGGATGTGCGGCGAGCAGAGGGGTAGGCCGAGCTGAGGGCGCTGAGGAGTGGGAGCGTAGGCCCAACCGTTTTGGCGCGGGGGGGGGCCTTCGAAGGTTGCCTGGGGCACAGAGGGCCCTGCCCATTCTCAAGCCCTGAATGACCGGTGGGCCCCCTAGCGGCCCAGGTGGTGGGGGGCTGCGGGTAAAGTCCGGCCCTTGGTCTCGGGTCCCCAATCCCCGGCGTTGGGGCGCCAGGCCCCTTGGGTGGGGCCCCTCAGGAGCCCACCTAGAGTTAAGGTTAGCCCCCAGGACTCCTGCAAGCCCGATCTGCTGGAGGTACGGCGAACGGAGGGGCAGGCCGAGCTGAGGGCGCTGAGGAGTGGGAACGTGGGCCCAAGCGTTTTGGCACGGGGGGCCTTCGAAAGTCTCAGGGGCTCGGAGTGCCCTGCACGTTCTCCCACTCTGAATGACCGGCGGCGCCAATAACGGCCTGGGTGGCGGTGGGGCAGAGGGTGAGTCCAGTGCTGGGGCTCGGGGGTCCCAATCCCCGGCGTTGCGGTGCCAGACCCCTTGGGAGTGGCCCCTCGGGTGCCGAACAAGGGTTAGGATTAGCCCCCAGGAGGCCGGCAGGCAGGATCCAGGGGCGGTGTGGCGAGCGGGGGGGGGGGGCCGGAGGGGAGGGCACTGGAGAGCGGAGTGTGGGCCCAAGTGTTTTGGCGCACGGGGCCTTCGAAGCTCCCCGGGAATTCGGAGGGCCTTACCCGTTCTCCCCCCCTTAATGACCGGCGGCGCTCCTAGTGGCCCTGGTGGCGTGGGGCTGCAGGGTGAGTCCAGCGCTGGGGTTTGGAGATTCCCAATCCCCGGCGTTGGGGCGCCAAACCCCTTGGGATGGTCCCCTCGGGGACCCACCTAGGGTTTGCGTGAGCCCCCAGGAGGCCGTCAGGCCCAATCCCCTGGCTGTGTGGCGCGCGGAGGGGCGGGCCGAGGGGACGGAGCTGGCGAGCGGGACCGTGGGCCCACAGGTTTTGGCGTGGGGGCCTTCGAAGATCCTCAGGGGCTAGTAGGGCCCTGCCCGTTCTCCCGCCTGAATGACCGGCGGCGCCCCTAGCGGCCCCGGTGCCGGGGGCTGCAGGTTGTGTCCGGCCCTGGGGCTAGGACGTCCAGGATCCCGGGCGTGGCTGAGCAAGGCCCCTTGGGAGGGGACGCTCGGGGACTGACCTAGGGTTAGGGTTAGCCCCCAGGAGGCCGGCAGGTCCGATCCGCCTGCTGTGTTTGGAGCGGAGGGGCAGGTTGAGGTGAGGGCGCTGTCTAGAGGGAACGTGGGCCCAAGCGCTTTGGGGCGGGGGGGCCATCGAAGGTCGGCGGGTGCTCGGAGGGCCCTGCCCCTTCTCCTGCCTGAATGACCGGCGGCGCCCCTAGTGCCCAGGTGGTGGAGGGGCAGCAGTGTTAGTCTGGCCCTGGGGCTCGGGGGTCCCCAATCCCCAGTGTTGCAGCCCCAGGCCCCTTGTCTGGGGCCTCTCGGGGACTACCTTAGGGTCAGGGTTAGCAAGCAGGATGCCGGCAGGCCCGAAATGCCCGCTGTGCAGCGAGTGGAGGGGAGGGCCGAATGAGGGGCCAGCGAGCGGGAGCCTGGGCCCAAACATTTGGCGGGGGTGCCTTCGAAGGTAGCCGGGAGCTCAGAGGGCCCTGCCCGTTCTCCCGCCCACATGACCGGTGGGCCCCCTAGAGGCCCAGGTGGCGGGGGGCTGCAGGGTGAGTCCGGCGCTGGGTCTCGGGTCCCCAATCCCAGGCGTTGGGGCGCCAGGCCCCTTGCGAGGGGCCCCTAAGGAGCCCACCTAGAGTTAGGGTTAGCCCCCAGGAGGCCTGCAAGCCCGATCTGCTGGATGTGCAGCGAGCGGAGGGGCAGGCCGAGCTGAGGGCGTTGAGGAGTGGGACCGGGGGCCCAAGAGTTTGGCGCGGGGGCCTTCGAAATGCGCCAGGGGCTCGGTGTGCCCTGCACATTCTCCCGCCCTGAATGACCAGCGGCGCCAATAAAGGCCCGGGTGGCGGTGGGGCGGAGGCTGAGTCCAGCGCTGGGGCGGGGGTCCCCAATCCCTGGCATTGCGGTGCCAGGCCCCTTGGGAGGAGCCCCTTGGGGGCCGACCTAGGGTTAGGATTAGCCCCGAGGAGGCCGGCAGGCAGGATCCACGGGCGGTGTGGCGGGGGAGGGGCGGGCCGAGGGGAGGGCGCTGGTGAGTGGGAGCGTGGGCACAAGTGTTTTGGCGCAGGCAGCCTTCGAAGCTCGCCAGGGGCTCGGAGGGCCCTACCCGTTCTCCAGCCTGAATGACTGGCGGCGCCCCTAGCGGCCCGGGTGGTGGTGGGCTGCAGGGTGAGTCCAGCGCTGGGGTTCAGAGGTTCCCAATCCCCAGCGTTGGGGCGCCAAGCCCCTTGGGATGGGCCCTCGGGGGACCGACCTAGGGTTAGGATTAGCCTCCAGGAGTACGGCAGGTCCGATCCGCCTGCTGTGTTTCGAGCGGAGGGGCGGGTTGAGGTGAGGGCGCTGACTAGTGGGAACTTGGGCCCAGGCGCTTTGGGCAGCGGGTCCATCGACAGTCGGGTGGCTGGGAGGGCCCTGTAAGTTCTACTGCCCTGAATGAGCGGCAGCGCCCCTAGTGGCCCAGGTGGTGGAGGGGCAGCAGTGTTAGTTTTGCCCTGGGGTCGGGGGTCCCCCAATCCCCAGCGTTGCAGCCCCAGGCCCCTTGTCAGTGACCTCTCGGGGACTGACCTAGGGATAGGGTTAGCAAGCAGGATGCCGGCAGGCCCGAAATGCCGGCTGTGCGGTGAGTGGAGGGGCGGGCGCAGTGAGGGCGCTGGCGAGCAGAAGCCTGGGCCCAAACATTTTGGCGCAGGGGGTTTTCGAAGGTCGCTGGGGGCTCAGAGGGCCCTGCCCGTTCTCCCCCCTGAATAACCAGCGGGCCCGCTAGCGGCCCAGGGGCTGGGGGGCTGCAGGGTGAATTCGGCGCTGGGTCTCGGGTCCCCAGTCCCTGGCGTTGTGGCGCAAAGCACCTTGGGATGGGCCCCTCGGGGACCCACCTAGGGTATGGGTTAGCCCCCAGGAGGCCATCAGGCCCAATCCCCTGGCTGTGTAGCGCACGTTGCGGCGGGCCAGGGGAGGGAGCTGGCGAGCGGTACCGTGGGCCCACAGGTTTTGGCGCGGGGGGGCCTTCGAAGGTCGTTAGGGGCTTGTAGGGCCCTCCCCCTTCTACCGCCTGAATGACCGGCGGCGCTCCTAGCGGCCCGGGTGGCGGTTGGCAGCAGGGTGAGTCCGGCCCTGGGGCTAGGACGTCCAGGATCCCGGGCATGGCGGCGCAAAGCCCCTTGGGAGGGGCCCCTCGGGAACAGACCTAGGGTTAGGGTTAGCCCCCAGGAGGCCGGCAGGTCCTATCCGGCTGCTGTGTTTCGAGCAGAGGGGCGGGTTGAGGTGAGGGCGCTGACTAGTGGGAACGTGGGCCCAAGCGCTTTGGGGCAGGGGTCCATCGAATGTCGAAGGGGGCTTGGAAGGCCCTGCCCCTTCTCCAGCCCTGAATGAGAGACAGCGCTCCTAGTGGCCCAGGTGGTGGACGGCAGTAGTGTTAGTTTGGCCCTGGGGTTCGGGGGTCCCCAATCCCCAGCGTTGCAGCCCCAGGCCCCTTGTCAGGGGCCTCTCCGGGACTGACCTAGGGTTAGGGTTAGCAAGCAGAATGCCGGCAGGCCCGAAATGCCGGCTGTGTGGCGAGTGGAGGGGCCGGCGGAGTGAGGGCGCTGGCAAGCAGAAGCCTGGGCCCAAACATTTTGGCGCGGGGGGCCTTCGAAGGTCGCTGGGGGCTCAGAGGGCCCTGCCCGTTCTCCCCCCCTGAATGACCGGCGGCGGCTGAAGCGGCCCGGGTGGCGGGGGGCTGCAGGGTGAGTCCAGCGCTGGGGTTTGGAGGTTCCCAATCCCGACGTTGGGGCGCCAAGCCCCTTGGGATGGGCCCCTCGGGGACCCACCTAGGGTTTGCGTTAGCCCCCAGGAGGCCGTCAGGCCCAATCCCCTGGCTGTGTGGCACGCGGTGGGGCGGGCCGATGAGACAGAGCTGGCGAGCGGGACCGTGGACCCACAAGTTTTGGCGTGGGGGCCTTCGAAGGTCCTCAGGGGCTAGGAGGGCCCTGCCCCTTCTCCCACCTGAATGACCGGTGGCGCCCCTAGCGGCCGGAGTGGCGGGGGGGCTGCAGGCTGATTCCACCGCTGGGGTTCAGTGGTTCCCAGTCCCTGGCGTTGGGTCGCCAAGCCCCTTGGGAGGGGCCCCTCGGGGACCCACCTACGGTTCAGCTTAGCCCCCTGGAGGCCTGCAGGTCCAATCCGCCTGCTGTGTTTCGAGCGGAGGGGCGGGTTGAGGTGAGGGCACTGACTAGTGGGAACGTGGGCCCAAGCGCTTTGGGGCGGGGGGCCGTCGAGGGCAGCGGGGGCTCAGAGGTCCCTGCCCCTTCTGCCGCCCTGAATGAGCGGCAGCGCCCCTAGTGCCCCGGTGGTGGAGGGGCAGAAGTGTTAGTCTGTCCCTGGGGCTCGGGGGTCCCCAATCCCCAGTGTTGCAGCCCCAGGCCCTTTGAAAGGGGCCTCTCGGGGACTGACCTAGGGTCAGGGTTACCAAGCAGGATGCCGGCAGGCCCGAAATGCCCGCTGTGCAGCGAGTGGAGGGGCGGGCAGAATGAGGGCGCTGGCGAGCGGGAGCCTGGGCTCAAACATTTGGCGGGGGGTCCTTCGAAGGTAGCCGGGAGCTCAGAGGGCCCTGCCCGTTCTCCCGCCCTGTATGACCGGTGGGCCCCCTAGAGGCCCAGGTGGCGGGGGGCTGCAGGGTGAGTCCGGCGCTGGGTCTCGGGTCCCCAATTTCCGGCGCTGAGGCGCCGGGCCCCTTGGGTGGGGCCCTTCAGGAGCCCACCTAGACTTAGTGTTAGCCCCCGTGAGGCCGGCAAGCCGGACCTGCTGGATGTGCGGCGAGCAGAGGGGTAGGCTGAGTTGAGGGCGCTGAGGAGTGGGAGCGTGGGCCCAACCGTTTTGGTGCGGGGGCCTTCGAAGGTCATCAGGGGCTAGGAGGGCCCTGCTCCTTCTCCCGCCTGAATGACCGGCGGCGCCCCTAGCGGCCGGAGTGGTGGGGGGCTGCAGGCTGATTCCACCGCTGGGGTTCAGTGGTTCCCAATCCCTGGCGTTGGGTCGCCAAGCCCCTTGGGAGGGGCCCCTCGGGTACCCACCTAGGGTTCAGCTTAGCCCCCAGGAGGCCGGCAGGTCCAATCCGCCTGCTGTGTTTCGAGCGGAGGGGCGGGTTGAGGTGAGGGCGCTGACAAGTGGGAACGTGGGCCCAAGCGCTTTGGGGCGGGGGGGCCATTGAAGGTCGGCGGGGGCTCGGAGGGCCCTGCCCCTTCTCCCGCCTGAATGACCGGCGGCGCCCCTAGCGGCCCAGGTGGCGGGGGGCTGCGGGTACAGTCTGGCGCTCCGTCTCGGGTCCCTAATCCCCGGAGTTTGGGCGCCAGGCCCTTTGGGAGGGGCCCCTCAGGAGCCCACCTAGAGTTAGGGTTAGCCCCCAGGAGGCCGGCAAGCCCTATCTGCTGGATGTGCGGCGAGCGGAGGGGCAGGCCGAGCTGAGGGCGCTGAGGAGTGGGAGCGTGGGCCCAAGCGTTTTGGTGCTGGGGGCCTTCTAATGTCGTCAGGGGCTCGGAGGGCCCTACCCGTTCGACCCTGAATGACTGGCGGCGCCCCTAGCGGCCCGGGTGGCGGGGGGCTGCAGGGTGAGTCCAGTGCTGGGGTTCGGAGGTTCCCAATCTCCAGCGTTGGGGCGCCAAGCCCCTTGGGATGGGCCCTTGGGGGACCGACCTAGGGTTAGGATTAGCCTCCAGGAGTACGGCAGGTCCGATCCGCCTGCTGTGTTTCGAGCGGAGGGGCGGGTTGAGGTGAGGGCGCTGACTAGTGGGAACGTGGGCCCAAGCGCTTTGGGGAGCGGGTGCATCGACGGTCAGGGGGGCTGGGAGGGCCCTGTGAGTTCTCCTGCCCCGAATGAGCGGCAGCGCCCCTAGTGGCCCAGGTGGTGGAGGGGCAACAGTGTTAGTCAGGCCCTGGGGCTCGGGGGTCCCCAATCCCCAGCGTTGCATCCCCAGGCCCCTTGTCAGGGGCCTCTCGGGGACTGACCTAGGGTTAGGGTTAGCAAGCAGGATGCCGGCAGGCCCGAAATGCCGGCTGTGCGGCGAGTGGAGGGGTGGGCGGAGTGAGGGCGCTGGCGAGCAGAAGCCTGGGCCCAAACATTTTGGCGCAGGGGGCCTTCGAAGGTCGCTGGGGGCTCAGAGGGCCCTGCCCGTTCTCCCCCCCTGAATAACCGGCGGGCCCCCTAACGGCCCAGGGGGTAGGGGGCTGCAGGGTGAATCCGGCGCTGGGTCTCGGGTCCCCAGTCCCTGGCGTTGGGATGCCAAGCACCTTGGGATGGGCCCCTCGGGGACCCACCTACGGTTTGGGTTAGCCCCCAGGAGGCCATCAGGCCCAATTCCCTGGCTGTGTAGCGCGCGTTGCGGCGGGCCAGGGGAGGGAGCTGGCGAGCGGGACCCTGGGCCCACAAGTTTTGGCGCGGGGCGGGGCCTTCGAAGGTCGTCAGGGGCTTGTAGGGCCCTGCCCCTTTTACCGCCTGAATGACCGGCAGCGCCAATAACGGCCCGGGTGGCGGTGGGGCGGAGGGTGAGTCCAGCGCTGGGTCTCGGGTCTCCAATCTCAGGCGTTGGGGCGCCAGGCCCCTTGCGAGGGGCCCCTAAGGAGCCCACCTAGAGTTAGGGTTAGCCCCCAGGAGGCCGGCAAGCCCTATCTGCTGGATGTGCGGCGAGCGGAGGGGCAGGCCGAGCTGAGGGCGCTGAGGAGTTGGAGCGTGGGCCCAAGCATTTTGGTGCGGGGGGGCCTTCGAATGTCATCAGGGGCTCGGAGTGCCCTGCACGTTCTCCCGCTCTGAATGATTGGCGGCGCCAATAACGGCCTGGGTGGCGGTGGGGCGGAGGGTGAGTCCAGCGCTGGGGCTCGGGGGTCCCAATCCCCGGGGTTGCGGTGCCAGGCCCCTTGGGAGGGGCCCCTTGGGGGCAGAACTAGGGTTAGGATTAGCCCCCAGGAGGCCGGCAGGCAGGATCCTTTGGCGCTGTCGAGCAGGGGGGCGGGCCGAGGGGAGGGCGCTGGAGAGCGGGAGCGTGGGCCCAAGTGTTTTGGCGCAGGGGGCCTTCGAAGCTCGCCTGGGGCTCGGAGGGCCCTACCTGTTCTCCTGCCCTGAATGACCGGCGGCGCCCCAAGCGGCCCGGATGGCGGGGGGCTGCAGGGTGAGTCCAGCGCTGGGGTTTGGAGGTTCCCAATCCCCGGCGTTGGGGCGCCAAGCCCCTTGGGATGGGCCCCTCGGGGACCCACCTAGGGTTTGCGTTAGCCCCCAGGAGGCCGTCAGGCCCAATCCCCTGGCTGTGTGGTGCGCGGAGGGGCGGGCCGAGGGGATGGAGCTGGCGAGCGGGACCGCGGGCCCACAGGTTTTGGCGCGGGGGCCTTCGAAGGAGGTCGGGGGCTCAGAGGGCCCTGCCCCTTCTCCTGCCTGAATGACCGGCGGCGCCCCTAGCAGCCCGGGTGCCAGGGGCCTGCAGGGTGAGTCCGGCCCTGTGGCTAGGAGGTACAGGATCCCCGGCGTGCCTCGCAAGGCCCCTTGGGAGGGGCCCCTCGGGGACCGACCTAGGGTTAGGGTTAGCCCCCAGGAGGCCAGCAGGTCTGATCCGCCTGCTGTTTTTTGAGCGGAGCGGCATGTTGAGGTGAGGGCGCTGACTAGTGGGAACGTGAGCCCAAGCGCGTTGGGGCGGGGGGGCCATCGAAGGTCGGTGGGGGCTTGGAGGGCCCTACCCCTTCTCCCTCCTAAATGACCGGCGGCGCCCCTGCGGCCCAGGTGGCGGGGGGCTGCGGGTAAAGTCCGGCGCTCGGTCTCGGGTCCCCAATCCCAGGCGTTGGGGCACCAGGCCCCTTGGGTGGGGCCCCTCAGGAACCCACCTAGAGTTCGGGTTAGCCCCCAGTAGTCCCGCAAGCCCGATCTGCTGGATGTGCGGCGAGCGGAGGGGCAGGCCGAGCTGAGGGCGCTGAGGACTGGGAGCGTTGGCCCAAGCGTTTTGGCGCGGGGGGCCTTCAAAAGTCGTCAGGGGCTCGGAGTGCACTGCACGTTCTCCCGCTCTGAATGATCGGCAGCGCCAATAAGGGCCTGGGTGGCGGTGGGGCGAAGGGTGAGTCCAGCGCTGGGGCTCGGGGGTCCCAATCCCCGGCGTTGCGGTGCTAGGCCCCTTGGGAGGGGCCCCTCGGGGCCGAACAAAGGTTAGGATTAGCCCCCAGGAGGCCGGCAGGCAGGATCCACGGCCGGTGTGGCAAGCGGAGGGGGGGGCGGCCGGAGGGGAGGGCGCTGGAGAGCGGAGCGTGGCCCCAAGTGTTTTGGCGCAGGGGGCCTTCGAAGCTCCCCGGGGCCTCAGAGGGCCCTACCCGTTCTCCCCCCCTGAATGACCGGCGGCGCCCCTAGCGGCCCGGGTGCCGGGGGGCTGCAGGGTGAGTCCAGCGCTGGGGTTTGGAGGTTCCCTATCCCCGCCATTGGGGCGCCAAGCCCCTTGGGATGGGCCCCTCGGGGACCCACCTAGGGTTTGGGTTAGCCCCCAGGAGGCCTTCAGGCCCAATCCCCTGGCTGTGTGGCTCGCGGTGGGGCAGACCGAGGGGAGGGAGCTCGCTAGCGGGACCGTGGGCCCACAGGTTTTGGCGCGGGGCCTTCTAAGGAGGTCGGGGGCTCGGAGGGCCCTGCCCCTTCTCCCGCCTGAATAACCTGCGGCGCCCCTAGCAGCCCGGGTGCCAGGGGGCTGCAGGGTGAGTCCGGCCCTGGGGCTAGGACGTCCAGGATCCCAGGCATGGCCGCGCAAGACCCTTTGGGAGGGGCCCCTCCGGGACCGCCCTAGGGTGAAGGTTACCCCCAGGTGGCCGGCAGGTCCGATCCGCCTGCTGTCTTTCGAGCGGAGGGGCCGGTTGAGGTGAGGGCGCTGACTAGTGGGAACAAGGGCCCAAGCGCTTTGGGGCGGGGGGCCATCGAAGCTCAGCGGGGGCTCAGAGGGCCCTGCCAGTTCTTCAGCCCTGAATGAGCGGCAGCGCCCCTAGTGGCCCAGGTGGTGGAGGGGCAGCAGTTTTAGTCTTGCCCTGGGGCTCGGGGGTCCCCAATGCCCGGAGTTGCGGTGCCAGGACCCTTGGGAGGGGCCCCTCGGGGGCCCACCTAGGGTTAGGATTAGCCCCCAGGACGCCGGCAGGCAGGATCCACCGGCGGTGTGGCGAGCCGAGGGTCCGGCCGAGGGGAGGGCGCTGGAGAGTGGAGCGTGGGCCCAAGTGTTTTGGCGCAGGGGGTCTTCGAAGCTCCCCGGGGGCTCAGAGGGCCCTACCCGTTCTCCCCCCCTGAATGACCGGTGGCGCCCCTAGCGGCCCGGTTGGCGGGGGGCTGCAGGGTGAGTCCAGCGCTGGGGTTTGGAGGTTCCCAATCCCCAGCGTTGGGGTGCCAAGATCCTTGGGATGGGCCCCTCTGGGACCCACCTAGGGTTGGCGTTAGCCCCCAGGAGGCCGTCAGGCCCAATCCCCTGGCTGTGTGGCGCGCGGTGGGGCGGGCCGAGTGGACGGAGCTGGCGAGCGGGACCGTGGGCCCACAGGTTTTGGCGTGGGGGACTTCGAAGATCCTCAGGGGCTAGGAGGGCCCTGTCCCTTCTCCCGCCTGAATGACCGGCGGCGCCCCTAGCGGCCCGGGTGGCGGGGGCTTCAGGGTGTGTCCGGCCCTGGGGCTAGGACGTCCAGGAACCCGGGCGTGGCAGCGCAAGGCCCCTTGGGAGGGGCCCCTCGGGGACCAACGAGGGTTAGGGTTAGCCCCCAGGAGCCCGTCAGGCCCAATCCCCTGGCTGTGTGGCACGCGGTGGGGCGGGCCGAGGGGACTCAGCTGGCGAGCGGGACCGTGGGCCCACAGGTTTTGGCGTGGGGGACTTCGAAGATCCTCAGGGGCTAGGAGGGCCCTGCCCCTTCTCCCGCCCCGTATGACCGGTGGGCCCCCTGGAGGCCCAGGTGGCGGGGGGCTGCAGGGTGAGTCCGGCGCTGGGTCTCGGGTCCCAAACCTCCGCCGCTGTGGCGCCAGGCACCTTGTGTGGGGCCCCTCAGGAGCCCACCTAGAGTTATTGTTAGCCCCCGGGAGGCCGGCAAGCCCGACCTGCTGGATGTGCGGCGAGCAGAGGGGTAGGCCGAGCTGAGGGCGCTGAGGAGTGGGAGCGTAGGCCCAACCGTTTTGGCGCGGGGGGGGGGCCTTCGAAGGTTGCCTGGGGCACAGAGGGCCCTGCCCATTCTCACGCCCTGAATGACCGGTGGGCCCCCTAGCGGCCCAGGTGGTGGGGGGCTGCGGGTAAAGTCCGGCCCTTGGTCTCGGGTCCCCAATCCCCGGCGTTGGGGCGCCAGGCCCCTTGGGTGGGGCCCCTCAGGAGCCCACCTAGAGTTAAGGTTAGCCCCCAGGACTCCTGCAAGCCCGATCTGCTGGAGGTACGGCGAACGGAGGGGCAGGCCGAGCTGAGGGCGCTGAGGAGTGGGAACGTGGGCCCAAGCGTTTTGGCACGGGGGGCCTTCGAAGTCTCAGGGGCTCGGAGTGCCCTGCACGTTCTCCCACTCTGAATGACCGGCGGCGCCAATAACGGCCTGGGTGGCGGTGGGGCAGAGGGTGAGTCCAGTGCTGGGGCTCGGGGGTCCCAATCCCCGGCGTTGCGGTGCCAGACCCCTTGGGAGTGGCCCCTCGGGTGCCGAACAAGGGTTAGGATTAGCCCCCAGGAGGCCGGCAGGCAGGATCCAGGGGCGGTGTGGCGAGCGGGGGGGGGGGGGGCTGGAGGGGAGGGCACTGGAGAGCGGAGTGTGGGCCCAAGTGTTTTGGCGCACGGGGCCTTCGAAGCTCCCCGGGAATTCGGAGGGCCTTACCCGTTCTCCCCCCCTTAATGACCGGCGGCGCTCCTAGTGGCCCTGGTGGCGTGGGGCTGCAGGGTGAGTCCAGCGCTGGGGTTTGGAGATTCCCAATCCCCGGCGTTGGGGCGCCAAACCCCTTGGGATGGTCCCCTCGGGGACCCACCTAGGGTTTGCGTGAGCCCCCAGGAGGCCGTCAGGCCCAATCCCCTGGCTGTGTGGCGCGCGGAGGGGCGGGCCGAGGGGACGGAGCTGGCGAGCGGGACCGTGGGCCCACAGGTTTTGGCGTGGGGGCCTTCGAAGATCCTCAGGGGCTAGTAGGGCCCTGCCCGTTCTCCCGCCTGAATGACCGGCGGCGCCCCTAGCGGCCCCGGTGCCGGGGGCTGCAGGTTGTGTCCGGCCCTGGGGCTAGGACGTCCAGGATCCCGGGCGTGGCTGAGCAAGGCCCCTTGGGAGGGGACGCTCGGGGACTGACCTAGGGTTAGGGTTAGCCCCCTGGAGGCCGGCAGGTCCGATCCGCCTGCTGTGTTTGGAGCGGAGGGGCAGGTTGAGGTGAGGGCGCTGTCTAGAGGGAACGTGGGCCCAAGCGCTTTGGGGCGGGGGGGCCATCGAAGGTCGGCGGGTGCTCGGAGGGCCCTGCCCCTTCTCCTGCCTGAATGACCGGCGGCGCCCCTAGTGCCCAGGTGGTGGAGGGGCAGCAGTGTTAGTCTGGCCCTGGGGCTCGGGGGTCCCCAATCCCCAGTGTTGCAGCCCCAGGCCCCTTGTCTGGGGCCTCTCGGGGACTACCTTAGGGTCAGGGTTAGCAAGCAGGATGCCGGCAGGCCCGAAATGCCCGCTGTGCAGCGAGTGGAGGGGCGGGCCGAATGAGGGGCCAGCGAGCGGGAGCCTGGGCCCAAACATTTGGCGGGGGTGCCTTCGAAGGTAGCCGGGAGCTCAGAGGGCCCTGCCCGTTCTCCCGCCCACATGACCGGTGGGCCCCCTAGAGGCCCAGGTGGCGGGGGGCTGCAGGGTGAGTCCGGCGCTGGGTCTCGGGTCCCCAATCCCAGGCGTTGGGGCGCCAGGCCCCTTGCGAGGGGCCCCTAAGGAGCCCACCTAGAGTTAGGGTTAGCCCCCAGGAGGCCTGCAAGCCCGATCTGCTGGATGTGCAGCGAGCGGAGGGGCAGGCCGAGCTGAGGGCGTTGAGGAGTGGGATCGGGGGCCCAAGAGTTTGGCGCGGGGGCCTTCGAAATGCGCCAGGGGCTCGGTGTGCCCTGCACATTCTCCCGCCCTGAATGACCAGCGGCGCCAATAAAGGCCCGGGTGGCGGTGGGGCGGAGGCTGAGTCCAGCGCTGGGGCGGGGGTCCCCAATCCCTGGCATTGCGGTGCCAGGCCCCTTGGGAGGAGCCCCTTGGGGGCCGACCTAGGGTTAGGATTAGCCCCGAGGAGGCCGGCAGGCAGGATCCACGGGCGGTGTGGCGGGGGAGGGGCGGGCCGAGGGGAGGGCGCTGGTGAGTGGGAGCGTGGGCACAAGTGTTTTGGCGCAGGCAGCCTTCGAAGCTCGCCAGGGGCTCGGAGGGCCCTACCCGTTCTCCAGCCTGAATGACTGGCGGCGCCCCTAGCGGCCCGGGTGGTGGGGGGCTGCAGGGTGAGTCCAGCGCTGGGGTTCAGAGGTTCCGAATCCCCAGCGTTGGGGCGCCAAGCCCCTTGGGATGGGCCCTCCGGGGACCGACCTAGGGTTAGGATTAGCCTCCAGGAGTACGGCAGGTCCGATCCGCCTGCTGTGTTTCGAGCGGAGGGGCGGGTTGAGGTGAGGGCGCTGACTAGTGGGAACTTGGGCCCAGGCGCTTTGGGCAGCGGGTCCATCGACAGTCGGGTGGCTGGGAGGGCCCTGTAAGTTCTACTGCCCTGAATGAGCGGCAGCGCCCCTAGTGGCCCAGGTGGTGGAGGGGCAGCAGTGTTAGTTTTGCCCTGGGGTCGGGGGTCCCCCAATCCCCAGCGTTGCAGCCCCAGGCCCCTTGTCAGTGACCTCTCGGGGACTGACCTAGGGATAGGGTTAGCAAGCAGGATGCCGGCAGGCCCGAAATGCCGGCTGTGCGGTGAGTGGAGGGGCGGGCGCAGTGAGGGCGCTGGCGAGCAGAAGCCTGGGCCCAAACATTTTGGCGCAGGGGGTTTTCGAAGGTCGCTGGGGGCTCAGAGGGCCCTGCCCGTTCTCCCCCCTGAATAACCAGCGGGCCCGCTAGCGGCCCAGGGGCTGGGGGGCTGCAGGGTGAATTCGGCGCTGGGTCTCGGGTCCCCAGTCCCTGGCGTTGTGGCGCAAAGCACCTTGGGATGGGCCCCTCGGGGACCCACCTAGGGTATGGGTTAGCCCCCAGGAGGCCATCAGGCCCAATCCCCTGGCTGTGTAGCGCACGTTGCGGCGGGCCAGGGGAGGGAGCTGGCGAGCGGTACCGTGGGCCCACAGGTTTTGGCGCGGGGGGGCCTTCGAAGGTCGTTAGGGGCTTGTAGGGCCCTCCCCCTTCTACCGCCTGAATGACCGGCGGCGCTCCTAGCGGCCCGGGTGGCGGTTGGCAGCAGGGTGAGTCCGGCCCTGGGGCTAGGACGTCCAGGATCCCGGGCATGGCGGCGCAAAGCCCCTTGGGAGGGGCCCCTCGGGAACAGACCTAGGGTTAGGGTTAGCCCCCAGGAGGCCGGCAGGTCCTATCCGGCTGCTGTGTTTCGAGCAGAGGGGCGGGTTGAGGTGAGGGCGCTGACTAGTGGGAACGTGGGCCCAAGCGCTTTGGGGCAGGGGTCCATCGAATGTCGAAGGGGGCTTGGAAGGCCCTGCCCCTTCTCCAGCCCTGAATGAGAGACAGCGCTCCTAGTGGCCCAGGTGGTGGATGGCAGTAGTGTTAGTTTGGCCCTGGGGTTCGGGGGTCCCCAATCCCCAGCGTTGCAGCCCCAGGCCCCTTGTCAGGGGCCTCTCCGGGACTGACCTAGGGTTAGGGTTAGCAAGCAGAATGCCGGCAGGCCCGAAATGCCGGCTGTGTGGCGAGTGGAGGGGCCGGCGGAGTGAGGGCGCTGGCAAGCAGAAGCCTGGGCCCAAACATTTTGGCGCAGGGGGCCTTCGAAGGTCGCTGGGGGCTCAGAGGGCCCTGCCCGTTCTCCCCCCCTGAATGACCGGCGGCGGCTGAAGCGGCCCGGGTGGCGGGGGGCTGCAGGGTGAGTCCAGCGCTGGGGTTTGGAGGTTCCCAATCCCGACGTTGGGGCGCCAAGCCCCTTGGGATGGGCCCCTCGGGGACACACCTAGGGTTTGCGTTAGCCCCCAGGAGGCCGTCAGGCCCAATCCCCTGGCTGTGTGGCACGCGGTGGGGCGGGCCGATGAGACAGAGCTGGCGAGCGGGACCGTGGACCCACAAGTTTTGGCGTGGGGGCCTTCGAAGGTCCTCAGGGGCTAGGAGGGCCCTGCCCCTTCTCCCACCTGAATGACCGGTGGCGCCCCTAGCGGCCGGAGTGGCGGGGGGGCTGCAGGCTGATTCCACCGCTGGGGTTCAGTGGTTCCCAGTCCCTGGCGTTGGGTCGCCAAGCCCCTTGGGAGGGGCCCCTCGGGGACCCACCTACGGTTCAGCTTAGCCCCCTGGAGGCCTGCAGGTCCAATCCGCCTGCTGTGTTTCGAGCGGAGGGGCGGGTTGAGGTGAGGGCACTGACTAGTGGGAACGTGGGCCCAAGCGCTTTGGGGCGGGGGGCCGTCGAGGGCAGCGGGGGCTCAGAGGTCCCTGCCCCTTCTGCCGCCCTGAATGAGCGGCAGCGCCCCTAGTGCCCCGGTGGTGGAGGGGCAGAAGTGTTAGTCTGTCCCTGGGGCTCGGGGGTCCCCAATCCCCAGTGTTGCAGCCCCAGGCCCTTTGAAAGGGGCCTCTCGGGGACTGACCTAGGGTCAGGGTTACCAAGCAGGATGCCGGCAGGCCCGAAATGCCCGCTGTGCAGCGAGTGGAGGGGCGGGCAGAATGAGGGCGCTGGCGAGCGGGAGCCTGGGCTCAAACATTTGGCGGGGGGTCCTTCGAAGGTAGCCGGGAGCTCAGAGGGCCCTGCCCGTTCTCCCGCCCTGTATGACCGGTGGGCCCCCTAGAGGCCCAGGTGGCGGGGGGCTGCAGGGTGAGTCCGGCGCTGGGTCTCGGGTCCCCAATTTCCGGCGCTGAGGCGCCGGGCCCCTTGGGTGGGGCCCTTCAGGAGCCCACCTAGACTTAGTGTTAGCCCCCGTGAGGCCGGCAAGCCGGACCTGCTGGATGTGCGGCGAGCAGAGGGGTAGGCTGAGTTGAGGGCGCTGAGGAGTGGGAGCGTGGGCCCAACCGTTTTGGTGCGGGGGCCTTCGAAGGTCATCAGGGGCTAGGAGGGCCCTGCTCCTTCTCCCGCCTGAATGACCGGCGGCGCCCCTAGCGGCCGGAGTGGTGGGGGGCTGCAGGCTGATTCCACCGCTGGGGTTCAGTGGTTCCCAATCCCTGGCGTTGGGTCGCCAAGCCCCTTGGGAGGGGCCCCTCGGGTACCCACCTAGGGTTCAGCTTAGCCCCCAGGAGGCCGGCAGGTCCAATCCGCCTGCTGTGTTTCGAGCGGAGGGGCGGGTTGAGGTGAGGGCGCTGACAAGTGGGAACGTGGGCCCAAGCGCTTTGGGGCGGGGGGGCCATCGAAGGTCGGCGGGGGCTCGGAGGGCCCTGCCCCTTCTCCCGCCTGAATGACCGGCGGCGCCCCTAGCGGCCCAGGTGGCGGGGGGCTGCGGGTACAGTCTGGCGCTCCGTCTCGGGTCCCTAATCCCCGGAGTTTGGGCGCCAGGCCCTTTGGGAGGGGCCCCTCAGGAGCCCACCTAGAGTTAGGGTTAGCCCCCAGGAGGCCGGCAAGCCCTATCTGCTGGATGTGCGGCGAGCGGAGGGGCAGGCCGAGCTGAGGGCGCTGAGGAGTGGGAGCGTGGGCCCAAGCGTTTTGGTGCTGGGGGCCTTCTAATGTCGTCAGGGGCTCGGAGGGCCCTACCCGTTCGACCCTGAATGACTGGCGGCGCCCCTAGCGGCCCGGGTGGCGGGGGGCTGCAGGGTGAGTCCAGTGCTGGGGTTCGGAGGTTCCCAATCTCCAGCGTTGGGGCGCCAAGCCCCTTGGGATGGGCCCTTGGGGGACCGACCTAGGGTTAGGATTAGCCTCCAGGAGTACGGCAGGTCCGATCCGCCTGCTGTGTTTCGAGCGGAGGGGCGGGTTGAGGTGAGGGCGCTGACTAGTGGGAACGTGGGCCCAAGCGCTTTGGGGAGCGGGTGCATCGACGGTCGGGGGGGCTGGGAGGGCCCTGTGAGTTCTCCTGCCCCGAATGAGCGGCAGCGCCCCTAGTGGCCCAGGTGGTGGAGGGGCAACAGTGTTAGTCAGGCCCTGGGGCTCGGGGGTCCCCAATCCCCAGCGTTGCATCCCCAGGCCCCTTGTCAGGGGCCTCTCGGGGACTGACCTAGGGTTAGGGTTAGCAAGCAGGATGCCGGCAGGCCCGAAATGCCGGCTGTGCGGCGAGTGGAGGGGTGGGCGGAGTGAGGGCGCTGGCGAGCAGAAGCCTGGGCCCAAACATTTTGGCGCAGGGGGCCTTCGAAGGTCGCTGGGGGCTCAGAGGGCCCTGCCCGTTCTCCCCCCCTGAATAACCGGCGGGCCCCCTAACGGCCCAGGGGGTGGGGGGCTGCAGGGTGAATCCGGCGCTGGGTCTCGGGTCCCCAGTCCCTGGCGTTGGGATGCCAAGCACCTTGGGATGGGCCCCTCGGGGACCCACCTACGGTTTGGGTTAGCCCCCAGGAGGCCATCAGGCCCAATCCCCTGGCTGTGTAGCGCGCGTTGCGGCGGGCCAGGGGAGGGAGCTGGCGAGCGGGACCGTGGGCCCACAAGTTTTGGCGCGGGGCGGGGCCTTCGAAGGTCGTCAGGGGCTTGTAGGGCCCTGCCCCTTTTACCGCCTGAATGACCGGCAGCGCCAATAACGGCCCGGGTGGCGGTGGGGCGGAGGGTGAGTCCAGCGCTGGGGCTCGGGGGTCCCAATCCCCGGGGTTGCGGTGCCAGGCCCCTTGGGAGGGGCCCCTTGGGGGCAGAACTAGGGTTAGGATTAGCCCCCAGGAGGCCGGCAGGCAGGATCCTTTGGCGCTGTCGAGCAGGGGGGCGGGCCGAGGGGAGGGCGCTGGAGAGCGGGAGCGTGGGCCCAAGTGTTTTGGCGCAGGGGGCCTTCGAAGCTCGCCTGGGGCTCGGAGGGCCCTACCTGTTCTCCTGCCCTGAATGACCGGCGGCGCCCCAAGCGGCCCGGATGGCGGGGGGCTGCAGGGTGAGTCCAGCGCTGGGGTTTGGAGGTTCCCAATCCCCGGCGTTGGGGCGCCAAGCCCCTTGGGATGGGCCCCTCGGGGACCCACCTAGGGTTTGCGTTAGCCCCCAGGAGGCCGTCAGGCCCAATCCCCTGGCTGTGTGGTGCGCGGAGGGGCGGGCCGAGGGGATGGAGCTGGCGAGCGGGACCGCGGGCCCACAGGTTTTGGCGCGGGGGCCTTCGAAGGAGGTCGGGGGCTCAGAGGGCCCTGCCCCTTCTCCTGCCTGAATGACCGGCGGCGCCCCTAGCAGCCCGGGTGCCAGGGGCCTGCAGGGTGAGTCCGGCCCTGTGGCTAGGAGGTACAGGATCCCCGGCGTGCCTCGCAAGGCCCCTTGGGAGGGGCCCCTCGGGGACCGACCTAGGGTTAGGGTTAGCCCCCAGGAGGCCAGCAGGTCTGATCCGCCTGCTGTTTTTTGAGCGGAGCGGCATGTTGAGGTGAGGGCGCTGACTAGTGGGAACGTGAGCCCAAGCGCGTTGGGGCGGGGGGGCCATCGAAGGTCGGCGGGGGCTTGGAGGGCCCTACCCCTTCTCCCTCCTAAATGACCGGCGGCGCCCCTGCGGCCCAGGTGGCGGGGGGCTGCGGGTAAAGTCTGGCGCTCGGTCTCGGGTCCCCAATCCCAGGCGTTGGGGCACCAGGCCCCTTGGGTGGGGCCCCTCAGGAACCCACCTAGAGTTCGGGTTAGCCCCCAGTAGTCCCGCAAGCCCGATCTGCTGGATGTGCGGCGAGCGGAGGGGCAGGCCGAGCTGAGGGCGCTGAGGACTGGGAGCGTTGGCCCAAGCATTTTGGCGCGGGGGGCCTTCAAAAGTCGTCAGGGGCTCGGAGTGCACTGCACGTTCTCCCGCTCTGAATGATCGGCAGCGCCAATAAGGGCCTGGGTGGCGGTGGGGCGAAGGGTGAGTCCAGCGCTGGGGCTCGGGGGTCCCAATCCCCGGCGTTGCGGTGCTAGGCCCCTTGGGAGGGGCCCCTCGGGGCCGAACAAAGGTTAGGATTAGCCCCCAGGAGGCCGGCAGGCAGGATCCACGGCCGGTGTGGCGAGCGGAGGGGGGGGCGGCCGGAGGGGAGGGCGCTGGAGAGCGGAGCGTGGCCCCAAGTGTTTTGGCGCAGGGGGCCTTCGAAGCTCCCCGGGGCCTCAGAGGGCCCTACCCGTTCTCCCCCCCTGAATGACCGGCGGCGCCCCTAGCGGCCCGGGTGCCGGGGGGCTGCAGGGTGAGTCCAGCGCTGGGGTTTGGAGGTTCCCTATCCCCGCCATTGGGGCGCCAAGCCCCTTGGGATGGGCCCCTCGGGGACCCACCTAGGGTTTGGGTTAGCCCCCAGGAGGCCTTCAGGCCCAATCCCCTGGCTGTGTGGCTCGCGGTGGGGCAGACCGAGGGGAGGGAGCTCGCTAGCGGGACCGTGGGCCCACAGGTTTTGGCGCGGGGCCTTCTAAGGAGGTCGGGGGCTCGGAGGGCCCTGCCCCTTCTCCCGCCTGAATAACCTGCGGCGCCCCTAGCAGCCCGGGTGCCAGGGGGCTGCAGGGTGAGTCCGGCCCTGGGGCTAGGACGTCCAGGATCCCAGGCATGGCCGCGCAAGACCCTTTGGGAGGGGCCCCTCCGGGACCGCCCTAGGGTGAAGGTTACCCCCAGGTGGCCGGCAGGTCCGATCCGCCTGCTGTCTTTCGAGCGGAGGGGCCGGTTGAGGTGAGGGCGCTGACTAGTGGGAACAAGGGCCCAAGCGCTTTGGGGCGGGGGGCCATCGAAGCTCAGCGGGGGCTCAGAGGGCCCTGCCAGTTCTTCAGCCCTGAATGAGCGGCAGCGCCCCTAGTGGCCCAGGTGGTGGAGGGGCAGCAGTTTTAGTCTTGCCCTGGGGCTCGGGGGTCCCCAATGCCCGGAGTTGCGGTGCCAGGACCCTTGGGAGGGGCCCCTCGGGGGCCCACCTAGGGTTAGGATTAGCCCCCAGGACGCCGGCAGGCAGGATCCACCGGCGGTGTGGCGAGCCGAGGGTCCGGCCGAGGGGAGGGCGCTGGAGAGTGGAGCGTGGGCCCAAGTGTTTTGGCGCAGGGGGTCTTCGAAGCTCCCCGGGGGCTCAGAGGGCCCTACCCGTTCTCCCCCCCTGAATGACCGGTGGCGCCCCTAGCGGCCCGGTTGGCGGGGGGCTGCAGGGTGAGTCCAGCGCTGGGGTTTGGAGGTTCCCAATCCCCAGCGTTGGGGTGCCAAGATCCTTGGGATGGGCCCCTCTGGGACCCACCTAGGGTTGGCGTTAGCCCCCAGGAGGCCGTCAGGCCCAATCCCCTGGCTGTGTGGCGCGCGGTGGGGCGGGCCGAGTGGACGGAGCTGGCGAGCGGGACCGTGGGCCCACAGGTTTTGGCGTGGGGGACTTCGAAGATCCTCAGGGGCTAGGAGGGCCCTGTCCCTTCTCCCGCCTGAATGACCGGCGGCGCCCCTAGCGGCCCGGGTGGCGGGGGCTTCAGGGTGTGTCCGGCCCTGGGGCTAGGACGTCCAGGAACCCGGGCGTGGCAGCGCAAGGCCCCTTGGGAGGGGCCCCTCGGGGACCAACGAGGGTTAGGGTTAGCCCCCAGGAGCCCGTCAGGCCCAATCCCCTGGCTGTGTGGCACGCGGTGGGGCGGGCCGAGGGGACTCAGCTGGCGAGCGGGACCGTGGGCCCACAGGTTTTGGCGTGGGGGACTTCGAAGATCCTCAGGGGCTAGGAGGGCCCTGCCCCTTCTCCCGCCCCGTATGACCGGTGGGCCCCCTGGAGGCCCAGGTGGCGGGGGGCTGCAGGGTGAGTCCGGCGCTGGGTCTCGGGTCCCAAACCTCCGCCGCTGTGGCGCCAGGCACCTTGTGTGGGGCCCCTCAGGAGCCCACCTAGAGTTATTGTTAGCCCCCGGGAGGCCGGCAAGCCCGACCTGCTGGATGTGCGGCGAGCAGAGGGGTAGGCCGAGCTGAGGGCGCTGAGGAGTGGGAGCGTAGGCCCAACCGTTTTGGCACGGGGGGGGGCCTTCGAAGGTTGCCTGGGGCACAGAGGGCCCTGCACGTTCTCCCACTCTGAATGACCGGCGGCGCCAATAACGGCCTGGGTGGCGGTGGGGCAGAGGGTGAGTCCAGTGCTGGGGCTCGGGGGTCCCAATCCCCGGCGTTGCGGTGCCAGACCCCTTGGGAGTGGCCCCTCGGGTGCCGAACAAGGGTTAGGATTAGCCCCCAGGAGGCCGGCAGGCAGGATCCAGGGGCGGTGCGGCGAGCGGGGGGGGGGGCCGGAGGGGAGGGCACTGGAGAGCGGAGTGTGGGCCCAAGTGTTTTGGCGCACGGGGCCTTCGAAGCTCCCCAGGAATTCGGAGGGCCTTACCCGTTCTCCCCCCCTTAATGACCGGCGGCGCTCCTAGTGGCCCTGGTGGCGTGGGGCTGCAGGGTGAGTCCAGCGCTGGGGTTTGGAGATTCCCAATCCCCGGCGTTGGGGCGCCAAACCCCTTGGGATGGTCCCCTCGGGGACCCACCTAGGGTTTGCGTGAGCCCCCAGGAGGCCGTCAGGCCCAATCCCCTGGCTGTGTGGCGCGCGGAGGGGCGGGCCGAGGGGACGGAGCTGGCGAGCGGGACCGTGGGCCCACAGGTTTTGGCGTGGGGGCCTTCGAAGATCCTCAGGGGCTAGTAGGGCCCTGCCCGTTCTCCCGCCTGAATGACCGGCGGCGCCCCTAGCGGCCCCGGTGCCGGGGGCTGCAGGTTGTGTCCGGCCCTGGGGCTAGGACGTCCAGGATCCCGGGCGTGGCTGAGCAAGGCCCCTTGGGAGGGGACGCTCGGGGACTGACCTAGGGTTAGGGTTAGCCCCCAGGAGGCCGGCAGGTCCGATCCGCCTGCTGTGTTTGGAGCGGAGGGGCAGGTTGAGGTGAGGGCGCTGTCTAGAGGGAACGTGGGCCCAAGCGCTTTGGGGCGGGGGGGCCATCGAAGGTCGGCGGGTGCTCGGAGGGCCCTGCCCCTTCTCCTGCCTGAATGACCGGCGGCGCCCCTAGTGCCCAGGTGGTGGAGGGGCAGCAGTGTTAGTCTGGCCCTGGGGCTCGGGGGTCCCCAATCCCCAGTGTTGCAGCCCCAGGCCCCTTGTCTGGGGCCTCTCGGGGACTACCTTAGGGTCAGGGTTAGCAAGCAGGATGCCGGCAGGCCCGAAATGCCCGCTGTGCAGCGAGTGGAGGGGAGGGCCGAATGAGGGGCCAGCGAGCGGGAGCCTGGGCCCAAACATTTGGCGGGGGTGCCTTCGAAGGTAGCCGGGAGCTCAGAGGGCCCTGCCCGTTCTCCCGCCCACATGACCGGTGGGCCCCCTAGAGGCCCAGGTGGCGGGGGGCTGCAGGGTGAGTCCGGCGCTGGGTCTCGGGTCCCCAATCCCAGGCGTTGGGGCGCCAGGCCCCTTGCGAGGGGCCCCTAAGGAGCCCACCTAGAGTTAGGGTTAGCCCCCAGGAGGCCTGCAAGCCCGATCTGCTGGATGTGCAGCGAGCGGAGGGGCAGGCCGAGCTGAGGGCGTTGAGGAGTGGGATCGGGGGCCCAAGAGTTTGGCGCGGGGGCCTTCGAAATGCGCCAGGGGCTCGGTGTGCCCTGCACATTCTCCCGCCCTGAATGACCAGCGGCGCCAATAAAGGCCCGGGTGGCGGTGGGGCGGAGGCTGAGTCCAGCGCTGGGGCGGGGGTCCCCAATCCCTGGCATTGCGGTGCCAGGCCCCTTGGGAGGAGCCCCTTGGGGGCCGACCTAGGGTTAGGATTAGCCCCGAGGAGGCCGGCAGGCAGGATCCACGGGCGGTGTGGCGGGGGAGGGGCGGGCCGAGGGGAGGGCGCTGGTGAGTGGGAGCGTGGGCACAAGTGTTTTGGCGCAGGCAGCCTTCGAAGCTCGCCAGGGGCTCGGAGGGCCCTACCCGTTCTCCAGCCTGAATGACTGGCGGCGCCCCTAGCGGCCCGGGTGGTGGGGGGCTGCAGGGTGAGTCCAGCGCTGGGGTTCAGAGGTTCCCAATCCCCAGCGTTGGGGCGCCAAGCCCCTTGGGATGGGCCCTCCGGGGACCGACCTAGGGTTAGGATTAGCCTCCAGGAGTACGGCAGGTCCGATCCGCCTGCTGTGTTTCGAGCGGAGGGGCGGGTTGAGGTGAGGGCGCTGACTAGTGGGAACTTGGGCCCAGGCGCTTTGGGCAGCGGGTCCATCGACAGTCGGGTGGCTGGGAGGGCCCTGTAAGTTCTACTGCCCTGAATGAGCGGCAGCGCCCCTAGTGGCCCAGGTGGTGGAGGGGCAGCAGCGTTAGTTTTGCCCTGGGGTCGGGGGTCCCCCAATCCCCAGCGTTGCAGCCCCAGGCCCCTTGTCAGTGACCTCTCGGGGACTGACCTAGGGATAGGGTTAGCAAGCAGGATGCCGGCAGGCCCGAAATGCCGGCTGTGCGGTGAGTGGAGGGGCGGGCGCAGTGAGGGCGCTGGCGAGCAGAAGCCTGGGCCCAAACATTTTGGCGCAGGGGGTTTTCGAAGGTCGCTGGGGGCTCAGAGGGCCCTGCCCGTTCTCCCCCCTGAATAACCAGCGGGCCCGCTAGCGGCCCAGGGGCTGGGGGGCTGCAGGGTGAATTCGGCGCTGGGTCTCGGGTCCCCAGTCCCTGGCGTTGTGGCGCAAAGCACCTTGGGATGGGCCCCTAGGGGACCCACCTAGGGTATGGGTTAGCCCCCAGGAGGCCATCAGGCCCAATCCCCTGGCTGTGTAGCGCACGTTGCGGCGGGCCAGGGGAGGGAGCTGGCGAGCGGTACCGTGGGCCCACAGGTTTTGGCGCGGGGGGGCCTTCGAAGGTCGTTAGGGGCTTGTAGGGCCCTCCCCCTTCTACCGCCTGAATGACCGGCGGCGCTCCTAGCGGCCCGGGTGGCGGTTGGCAGCAGGGTGAGTCCGGCCCTGGGGCTAGGACGTCCAGGATCCCGGGCATGGCGGCGCAAAGCCCCTTGGGAGGGGCCCCTCGGGAACAGACCTAGGGTTAGGGTTAGCCCCCAGGAGGCCGGCAGGTCCTATCCGGCTGCTGTGTTTCGAGCAGAGGGGCGGGTTGAGGTGAGGGCGCTGACTAGTGGGAACGTGGGCCCAAGCGCTTTGGGGCAGGGGTCCATCGAATGTCGAAGGGGGCTTGGAAGGCCCTGCCCCTTCTCCAGCCCTGAATGAGAGACAGCGCTCCTAGTGGCCCAGGTGGTGGACGGCAGTAGTGTTAGTTTGGCCCTGGGGTTCGGGGGTCCCCAATCCCCAGCGTTGCAGCCCCAGGCCCCTTGTCAGGGGCCTCTCCGGGACTGACCTAGGGTTAGGGTTAGCAAGCAGAATGCCGGCAGGCCCGAAATGCCGGCTGTGTGGCGAGTGGAGGGGCCGGCGGAGTGAGGGCGCTGGCAAGCAGAAGCCTGGGCCCAAACATTTTGGCGCGGGGGGCCTTCGAAGGTCGCTGGGGGCTCAGAGGGCCCTGCCCGTTCTCCCCCCCTGAATGACCGGCGGCGGCTGAAGCGGCCCGGGTGGCGGGGGGCTGCAGGGTGAGTCCAGCGCTGGGGTTTGGAGGTTCCCAATCCCGACGTTGGGGCGCCAAGCCCCTTGGGATGGGCCCCTCGGGGACCCACCTAGGGTTTGCGTTAGCCCCCAGGAGGCCGTCAGGCCCAATCCCCTGGCTGTGTGGCACGCGGTGGGGCGGGCCGATGAGACAGAGCTGGCGAGCGGGACCGTGGACCCACAAGTTTTGGCGTGGGGGCCTTCGAAGGTCCTCAGGGGCTAGGAGGGCCCTGCCCCTTCTCCCACCTGAATGACCGGTGGCGCCCCTAGCGGCCGGAGTGGCGGGGGGGCTGCAGGCTGATTCCACCGCTGGGGTTCAGTGGTTCCCAGTCCCTGGCGTTGGGTCGCCAAGCCCCTTGGGAGGGGCCCCTCGGGGACCCACCTACGGTTCAGCTTAGCCCCCTGGAGGCCTGCAGGTCCAATCCGCCTGCTGTGTTTCGAGCGGAGGGGCGGGTTGAGGTGAGGGCACTGACTAGTGGGAACGTGGGCCCAAGCGCTTTGGGGCGGGGGGCCGTCGAGGGCAGCGGGGGCTCAGAGGTCCCTGCCCCTTCTGCCGCCCTGAATGAGCGGCAGCGCCCCTAGTGCCCCGGTGGTGGAGGGGCAGAAGTGTTAGTCTGTCCCTGGGGCTCGGGGGTCCCCAATCCCCAGTGTTGCAGCCCCAGGCCCTTTGAAAGGGGCCTCTCGGGGACTGACCTAGGGTCAGGGTTACCAAGCAGGATGCCGGCAGGCCCGAAATGCCCGCTGTGCAGCGAGTGGAGGGGCGGGCAGAATGAGGGCGCTGGCGAGCGGGAGCCTGGGCTCAAACATTTGGCGGGGGGTCCTTCGAAGGTAGCCGGGAGCTCAGAGGGCCCTGCCCGTTCTCCCGCCCTGTATGACCGGTGGGCCCCCTAGAGGCCCAGGTGGCGGGGGGCTGCAGGGTGAGTCCGGCGCTGGGTCTCGGGTCCCCAATTTCCGGCGCTGAGGCGCCGGGCCCCTTGGGTGGGGCCCTTCAGGAGCCCACCTAGACTTAGTGTTAGCCCCCGTGAGGCCGGCAAGCCGGACCTGCTGGATGTGCGGCGAGCAGAGGGGTAGGCTGAGTTGAGGGCGCTGAGGAGTGGGAGCGTGGGCCCAACCGTTTTGGTGCGGGGGCCTTCGAAGGTCATCAGGGGCTAGGAGGGCCCTGCTCCTTCTCCCGCCTGAATGACCGGCGGCGCCCCTAGCGGCCGGAGTGGTGGGGGGCTGCAGGCTGATTCCACCGCTGGGGTTCAGTGGTTCCAAATCCCTGGCGTTGGGTCGCCAAGCCCCTTGGGAGGGGCCCCTCGGGTACCCACCTAGGGTTCAGCTTAGCCCCCAGGAGGCCGGCAGGTCCAATCCGCCTGCTGTGTTTCGAGCGGAGGGGTGGGTTGAGGTGAGGGCGCTGACAAGTGGGAACGTGGGCCCAAGCGCTTTGGGGCGGGGGGGCCATTGAAGGTCGGCGGGGGCTCGGAGGACCCTGCCCCTTCTCCCGCCTGAATGACCGGCGGCGCCCCTAGCGGCCCAGGTGGCGGGGGGCTGCGGGTACAGTCTGGCGCTCCGTCTCGGGTCCCTAATCCCCGGAGTTTGGGCGCCAGGCCCTTTGGGAGGGGCCCCTCAGGAGCCCACCTAGAGTTAGGGTTAGCCCCCAGGAGGCCGGCAAGCCCTATCTGCTGGATGTGCGGTGAGCGGAGGGGCAGGCCGAGCTGAGGGCGCTGAGGAGTGGGAGCGTGGGCCCAAGCGTTTTGGTGCTGGGGGCCTTCTAATGTCGTCAGGGGCTCGGAGGGCCCTACCCGTTCGACCCTGAATGACTGGCGGCGCCCCTAGCGGCCCGGGTGGCGGGGGGCTGCAGGGTGAGTCCAGTGCTGGGGTTCGGAGGTTCCCAATCTCCAGCGTTGGGGCGCCAAGCCCCTTGGGATGGGCCCTTGGGTGACCGACCTAGGGTTAGGATTAGCCTCCAGGAGTACGGCAGGTCCGATCCGCCTGCTGTGTTTCGAGCGGAGGGGCGGGTTGAGGTGAGGGCGCTGACTAGTGGGAACGTGGGCCCAAGCGCTTTGGGGAGCGGGTGCATCGACGGTCGGGGGGGCTGGGAGGGCCCTGTGAGTTCTCCTGCCCCGAATGAGCGGCAGCGCCCCTAGTGGCCCAGGTGGTGGAGGGGCAACAGTGTTAGTCAGGCCCTGGGGCTCGGGGGTCCCCAATCCCCAGCGTTGCATCCCCAGGCCCCTTGTCAGGGGCCTCTCGGGGACTGACCTAGGGTTAGGGTTAGCAAGCAGGATGCCGGCAGGCCCGAAATGCCGGCTGTGCGGCGAGTGGAGGGGTGGGCGGAGTGAGGGCGCTGGCGAGCAGAAGCCTGGGCCCAAACATTTTGGCGCAGGGGGCCTTCAAAGGTCGCTGGGGGCTCAGAGGGCCCTGCCCGTTCTCCCCCCCTGAATAACCGGCGGGCCCCCTAACGGCCCAGGGGGTGGGGGGCTGCAGGGTGAATCCGGCGCTGGGTCTCGGGTCCCCAGTCCCTGGCGTTGGGATGCCAAGCACCTTGGGATGGGCCCCTCGGGGACCCACCTACGGTTTGGGTTAGCCCCCAGGAGGCCATCAGGCCCAATCCCCTGGCTGTGTAGCGCGCGTTGCGGCGGGCCAGGGGAGGGAGCTGGCGAGCGGGACCGTGGGCCCACAAGTTTTGGCGCCGGGCGGGGCCTTCGAAGGTCGTCAGGGGCTTGTAGGGCCCTGCCCCTTTTACCGCCTGAATGACCGGCAGCGCCAATAACGGCCGGGGTGGCGGTGGGGTGGAGGGTGAGTCCAGCGCTGGGTCTCGGGTCCCCAATCTCAGGCGTTGGGGCGCCAGGCCCCTTGCGAGGGGCCCCTAAGGAGCCCACCTAGAGTTAGGGTTAGCCCCCAGGAGGCCGGCAAGCCCTATCTGCTGGATGTGCGGCGAGCGGAGGGGCAGGCCGAGCTGAGGGCGCTGAGGAGTTGGAGCGTGGGCCCAAGCATTTTGGTGCGGGGGGGCCTTCGAATGTCATCAGGGGCTCGGAGTGCCCTGCACGTTCTCCCGCTCTGAATGATTGGCGGCGCCAATAACGGCCTGGGTGGCGGTGGGGCGGAGGGTGAGTCCAGCGCTGGGGCTCGGGGGTCCCAATCCCCGGGGTTGCGGTGCCAGGCCCCTTGGGAGGGGCCCCTTGGGGGCAGAACTAGGGTTAGGATTAGCCCCCAGGAGGCCGGCAGGCAGGATCCTTTGGCGCTGTCGAGCAGGGGGGCGGGCCGAGGGGAGGGCGCTGGAGAGCGGGAGCGTGGGCCCAAGTGTTTTGGCGCAGGGGGCCTTCGAAGCTCGCCTGGGGCTCGGAGGGCCCTACCTGTTCTCCTGCCCTGAATGACCGGCGGCGCCCCAAGCGGCCCGGATGGCGGGGGGCTGCAGGGTGAGTCCAGCGCTGGGGTTTGGAGGTTCCCAATCCCCGGCGTTGGGGCGCCAAGCCCCTTGGGATGGGCCCCTCGGGGACCCACCTAGGGTTTGCGTTAGCCCCCAGGAGGCCGTCAGGCCCAATCCCCTGGCTGTGTGGTGCGCGGAGGGGCGGGCCGAGGGGATGGAGCTGGCGAGCGGGACCGCGGGCCCACAGGTTTTGGCGCGGGGGCCTTCGAAGGAGGTCGGGGGCTCAGAGGGCCCTGCCCCTTCTCCTGCCTGAATGACCGGCGGCGCCCCTAGCAGCCCGGGTGCCAGGGGCCTGCAGGGTGAGTCCGGCCCTGTGGCTAGGAGGTACAGGATCCCCGGCGTGCCTCGCAAGGCCCCTTGGGAGGGGCCCCTCGGGGACCGACCTAGGGTTAGGGTTAGCCCCCAGGAGGCCAGCAGGTCTGATCCGCCTGCTGTTTTTTGAGCGGAGCGGCATGTTGAGGTGAGGGCGCTGACTAGTGGGAACGTGAGCCCAAGCGCGTTGGGGCGGGGGGGCCATCGAAGGTCGGCGGGGGCTTGGAGGGCCCTACCCCTTCTCCCTCCTAAATGACCGGCGGCGCCCCTGCGGCCCAGGTGGCGGGGGGCTGCGGGTAAAGTCCGGCGCTCGGTCTCGGGTCCCCAATCCCAGGCGTTGGGGCACCAGGCCCCTTGGGTGGGGCCCCTCAGGAACCCACCTAGAGTTCGGGTTAGCCCCCAGTAGTCCCGCAAGCCCGATCTGCTGGATGTGCGGCGAGCGGAGGGGCAGGCCGAGCTGAGGGCGCTGAGGACTGGGAGCGTTGGCCCAAGCGTTTTGGCGCGGGGGGCCTTCAAAAGTCGTCAGGGGCTCGGAGTGCACTGCACGTTCTCCCGCTCTGAATGATCGGCAGCGCCAATAAGGGCCTGGGTGGCGGTGGGGCGAAGGGTGAGTCCAGCGCTGGGGCTCGGGGGTCCCAATCCCCGGCGTTGCGGTGCTAGGCCCCTTGGGAGGGGCCCCTCGGGGCCGAACAAAGGTTAGGATTAGCCCCCAGGAGGCCGGCAGGCAGGATCCACGGCCGGTGTGGCGAGCGGAGGGGGGGGGCGGCCGGAGGGGAGGGCGCTGGAGAGCGGAGCGTGGCCCCAAGTGTTTTGGCGCAGGGGGCCTTCGAAGCTCCCCGGGGCCTCAGAGGGCCCTACCCGTTCTCCCCCCCTGAATGACCGGCGGCGCCCCTAGCGGCCCGGGTGCCGGGGGGCTGCAGGGTGAGTCCAGCGCTGGGGTTTGGAGGTTCCCTATCCCCGCCATTGGGGCGCCAAGCCCCTTGGGATGGGCCCCTCGGGGACCCACCTAGGGTTTGGGTTAGCCCCCAGGAGGCCTTCAGGCCCAATCCCCTGGCTGTGTGGCTCGCGGTGGGGCAGACCGAGGGGAGGGAGCTCGCTAGCGGGACCGTGGGCCCACAGGTTTTGGCGCGGGGCCTTCTAAGGAGGTCGGGGGCTCGGAGGGCCCTGCCCCTTCTCCCGCCTGAATAACCTGCGGCGCCCCTAGCAGCCCGGGTGCCAGGGGGCTGCAGGGTGAGTCCGGCCCTGGGGCTAGGACGTCCAGGATCCCAGGCATGGCCGCGCAAGACCCTTTGGGAGGGGCCCCTCCGGGACCGCCCTAGGGTGAAGGTTACCCCCAGGTGGCCGGCAGGTCCGATCCGCCTGCTGTCTTTCGAGCGGAGGGGCCGGTTGAGGTGAGGGCGCTGACTAGTGGGAACAAGGGCCCAAGCGCTTTGGGGCGGGGGGCCATCGAAGCTCAGCGGGGGCTCAGAGGGCCCTGCCAGTTCTTCAGCCCTGAATGAGCGGCAGCGCCCCTAGTGGCCCAGGTGGTGGAGGGGCAGCAGTTTTAGTCTTGCCCTGGGGCTCGGGGGTCCCCAATGCCCGGAGTTGCGGTGCCAGGACCCTTGGGAGGGGCCCCTCGGGGGCCCACCTAGGGTTAGGATTAGCCCCCAGGACGCCGGCAGGCAGGATCCACCGGCGGTGTGGCGAGCCGAGGGTCCGGCCGAGGGGAGGGCGCTGGAGAGTGGAGCGTGGGCCCAAGTGTTTTGGCGCAGGGGGTCTTCGAAGCTCCCCGGGGGCTCAGAGGGCCCTACCCGTTCTCCCCCCCTGAATGACCGGTGGCGCCCCTAGCGGCCCGGTTGGCGGGGGGCTGCAGGGTGAGTCCAGCGCTGGGGTTTGGAGGTTGCCAATCCCCAGCGTTGGGGTGCCAAGATCCTTGGGATGGGCCCCTCTGGGACCCACCTAGGGTTGGCGTTAGCCCCCAGGAGGCCGTCAGGCCCAATCCCCTGGCTGTGTGGCGCGCGGTGGGGCGGGCCGAGTGGACGGAGCTGGCGAGCGGGACCGTGGGCCCACAGGTTTTGGCGTGGGGGACTTCGAAGATCCTCAGGGGCTAGGAGGGCCCTGTCCCTTCTCCCGCCTGAATGACCGGCGGCGCCCCTAGCGGCCCGGGTGGCGGGGGCTTCAGGGTGTGTCCGGCCCTGGGGCTAGGACATCCAGGAACCCGGGCGTGGCAGCGCAAGGCCCCTTGGGAGGGGCCCCTCGGGGACCAACGAGGGTTAGGGTTAGCCCCCAGGAGCCCGTCAGGCCCAATCCCCTGGCTGTGTGGCACGCGGTGGGGCGGGCCGAGGGGACTCAGCTGGCGAGCGGGACCGTGGGCCCACAGGTTTTGGCGTGGGGGACTTCGAAGATCCTCAGGGGCTAGGAGGGCCCTGCCCCTTCTCCCGCCCCGTATGACCGGTGGGCCCCCTGGAGGCCCAGGTGGCGGGGGGCTGCAGGGTGAGTCCGGCGCTGGGTCTCGGGTCCCAAACCTCCGCCGCTGTGGCGCCAGGCACCTTGTGTGGGGCCCCTCAGGAGCCCACCTAGAGTTATTGTTAGCCCCCGGGAGGCCGGCAAGCCCGACCTGCTGGATGTGCGGCGAGCAGAGGGGTAGGCCGAGCTGAGGGCGCTGAGGAGTGGGAGCGTAGGCCCAACCGTTTTGGCGCGGGGGGGGGGCCTTCGAAGGTTGCCTGGGGCACAGAGGGCCCTGCCCATTCTCACGCCCTGAATGACCGGTGGGCCCCCTAGCGGCCCAGGTGGTGGGGGGCTGCGGGTAAAGTCCGGCCCTTGGTCTCGGGTCCCCAATCCCCGGCGTTGGGGCGCCAGGCCCCTTGGGTGGGGCCCCTCAGGAGCCCACCTAGAGTTAAGGTTAGCCCCCAGGACTCCTGCAAGCCCGATCTGCTGGAGGTACGGCGAACGGAGGGGCAGGCCGAGCTGAGGGCGCTGAGGAGTGGGAACGTGGGCCCAAGCGTTTTGGCACGGGGGGCCTTCGAAAGTCTCAGGGGCTCGGAGTGCCCTGCACGTTCTCCCACTCTGAATGACCGGCGGCGCCAATAACGGCCTGGGTGGCGGTGGGGCAGAGGGTGAGTCCAGTGCTGGGGCTCGGGGGTCCCAATCCCCGGCGTTGCGGTGCCAGACCCCTTGGGAGTGGCCCCTCGGGTGCCGAACAAGGGTTAGGATTAGCCCCCAGGAGGCCGGCAGGCAGGATCCAGGGGCGGTGTGGCGAGCGGGGGGTGGGGGCTGGAGGGGAGGGCACTGGAGAGCGGAGTGTGGGCCCAAGTGTTTTGGCGCACGGGGCCTTCGAAGCTCCCCGGGAATTCGGAGGGCCTTACCCGTTCTCCCCCCCTTAATGACCGGCGGCGCTCCTAGTGGCCCTGGTGGCGTGGGGCTGCAGGGTGAGTCCAGCGCTGGGGTTTGGAGATTCCCAATCCCCGGCGTTGGGGCGCCAAACCCCTTGGGATGGTCCCCTCGGGGACCCACCTAGGGTTTGCGTGAGCCCCCAGGAGGCCGTCAGGCCCAATCCCCTGGCTGTGTGGCGCGCGGAGGGGCGGGCCGAGGGGACGGAGCTGGCGAGCGGGACCGTGGGCCCACAGGTTTTGGCGTGGGGGCCTTCGAAGATCCTCAGGGGCTAGTAGGGCCCTGCCCGTTCTCCCGCCTGAATGACCGGCGGCGCCCCTAGCGGCCCCGGTGCCGGGGGCTGCAGGTTGTGTCCGGCCCTGGGGCTAGGACGTCCAGGATCCCGGGCGTGGCTGAGCAAGGCCCCTTGGGAGGGGACGCTCGGGGACTGACCTAGGGTTAGGGTTAGCCCCCTGGAGGCCGGCAGGTCCGATCCGCCTGCTGTGTTTGGAGCGGAGGGGCAGGTTGAGGTGAGGGCGCTGTCTAGAGGGAACGTGGGCCCAAGCGCTTTGGGGCGGGGGGGCCATCGAAGGTCGGCGGGTGCTCGGAGGGCCCTGCCCCTTCTCCTGCCTGAATGACCGGCGGCGCCCCTAGTGCCCAGGTGGTGGAGGGGCAGCAGTGTTAGTCTGGCCCTGGGGCTCGGGGGTCCCCAATCCCCAGTGTTGCAGCCCCAGGCCCCTTGTCTGGGGCCTCTCGGGGACTACCTTAGGGTCAGGGTTAGCAAGCAGGATGCCGGCAGGCCCGAAATGCCCGCTGTGCAGCGAGTGGAGGGGAGGGCCGAATGAGGGGCCAGCGAGCGGGAGCCTGGGCCCAAACATTTGGCGGGGGTGCCTTCGAAGGTAGCCGGGAGCTCAGAGGGCCCTGCCCGTTCTCCCGCCCACATGACCGGTGGGCCCCCTAGAGGCCCAGGTGGCGGGGGGCTGCAGGGTGAGTCCGGCGCTGGGTCTCGGGTCCCCAATCCCAGGCGTTGGGGCGCCAGGCCCCTTGCGAGGGGCCCCTAAGGAGCCCACCTAGAGTTAGGGTTAGCCCCCAGGAGGCCTGCAAGCCCGATCTGCTGGATGTGCAGCGAGCGGAGGGGCAGGCCGAGCTGAGGGCGTTGAGGAGTGGGATCGGGGGCCCAAGAGTTTGGCGCGGGGGCCTTCGAAATGCGCCAGGGGCTCGGTGTGCCCTGCACATTCTCCCGCCCTGAATGACCAGCGGCGCCAATAAAGGCCCGGGTGGCGGTGGGGCGGAGGCTGAGTCCAGCGCTGGGGCGGGGGTCCCCAATCCCTGGCATTGCGGTGCCAGGCCCCTTGGGAGGAGCCCCTTGGGGGCCGACCTAAGGTTAGGATTAGCCCCGAGGAGGCCGGCAGGCAGGATCCACGGGCGGTGTGGCGGGGGAGGGGCGGGCCGAGGGGAGGGCGCTGGTGAGTGGGAGCGTGGGCACAAGTGTTTTGGCGCAGGCAGCCTTCGAAGCTCGCCAGGGGCTCGGAGGGCCCTACCCGTTCTCCAGCCTGAATGACTGGCGGCGCCCCTAGCGGCCCGGGTGGTGGGGGGCTGCAGGGTGAGTCCAGCGCTGGGGTTCAGAGGTTCCGAATCCCCAGCGTTGGGGCGCCAAGCCCCTTGGGATGGGCCCTCCGGGGACCGACCTAGGGTTAGGATTAGCCTCCAGGAGTACGGCAGGTCCGATCCGCCTGCTGTGTTTCGAGCGGAGGGGCGGGTTGAGGTGAGGGCGCTGACTAGTGGGAACTTGGGCCCAGGCGCTTTGGGCAGCGGGTCCATCGACAGTCGGGTGGCTGGGAGGGCCCTGTAAGTTCTACTGCCCTGAATGAGCGGCAGCGCCCCTAGTGGCCCAGGTGGTGGAGGGGCAGCAGTGTTAGTTTTGCCCTGGGGTCGGGGGTCCCCCAATCCCCAGCGTTGCAGCCCCAGGCCCCTTGTCAGTGACCTCTCGGGGACTGACCTAGGGATAGGGTTAGCAAGCAGGATGCCGGCAGGCCCGAAATGCCGGCTGTGCGGTGAGTGGAGGGGCGGGCGCAGTGAGGGCGCTGGCGAGCAGAAGCCTGGGCCCAAACATTTTGGCGCAGGGGGTTTTCGAAGGTCGCTGGGGGCTCAGAGGGCCCTGCCCGTTCTCCCCCCTGAATAACCAGCGGGCCCGCTAGCGGCCCAGGGGCTGGGGGGCTGCAGGGTGAATTCGGCGCTGGGTCTCGGGTCCCCAGTCCCTGGCGTTGTGGCGCAAAGCACCTTGGGATGGGCCCCTCGGGGACCCACCTAGGGTATGGGTTAGCCCCCAGGAGGCCATCAGGCCCAATCCCCTGGCTGTGTAGCGCACGTTGCGGCGGGCCAGGGGAGGGAGCTGGCGAGCGGTACCGTGGGCCCACAGGTTTTGGCGCGGGGGGGCCTTCGAAGGTCGTTAGGGGCTTGTAGGGCCCTCCCCCTTCTACCGCCTGAATGACCGGCGGCGCTCCTAGCGGCCCGGGTGGCGGTTGGCAGCAGGGTGAGTCCGGCCCTGGGGCTAGGACGTCCAGGATCCCGGGCATGGCGGCGCAAAGCCCCTTGGGAGGGGCCCCTCGGGAACAGACCTAGGGTTAGGGTTAGCCCCCAGGAGGCCGGCAGGTCCTATCCGGCTGCTGTGTTTCGAGCAGAGGGGCGGGTTGAGGTGAGGGCGCTGACTAGTGGGAACGTGGGCCCAAGCGCTTTGGGGCAGGGGTCCATCGAATGTCGAAGGGGGCTTGGAAGGCCCTGCCCCTTCTCCAGCCCTGAATGAGAGACAGCGCTCCTAGTGGCCCAGGTGGTGGACGGCAGTAGTGTTAGTTTGGCCCTGGGGTTCGGGGGTCCCCAATCCCCAGCGTTGCAGCCCCAGGCCCCTTGTCAGGGGCCTCTCCGGGACTGACCTAGGGTTAGGGTTAGCAAGCAGAATGCCGGCAGGCCCGAAATGCCGGCTGTGTGGCGAGTGGAGGGGCCGGCGGAGTGAGGGCGCTGGCAAGCAGAAGCCTGGGCCCAAACATTTTGGCGCGGGGGGCCTTCGAAGGTCGCTGGGGGCTCAGAGGGCCCTGCCCGTTCTCCCCCCCTGAATGACCGGCGGCGGCTGAAGCGGCCCGGGTGGCGGGGGGCTGCAGGGTGAGTCCAGCGCTGGGGTTTGGAGGTTCCCAATCCCGACGTTGGGGCGCCAAGCCCCTTGGGATGGGCCCCTCGGGGACCCACCTAGGGTTTGCGTTAGCCCCCAGGAGGCCGTCAGGCCCAATCCCCTGGCTGTGTGGCACGCGGTGGGGCGGGCCGATGAGACAGAGCTGGCGAGCGGGACCGTGGACCCACAAGTTTTGGCGTGGGGGCCTTCGAAGGTCCTCAGGGGCTAGGAGGGCCCTGCCCCTTCTCCCACCTGAATGACCGGTGGCGCCCCTAGCGGCCGGAGTGGCGGGGGGGCTGCAGGCTGATTCCACCGCTGGGGTTCAGTGGTTCCCAGTCCCTGGCGTTGGGTCGCCAAGCCCCTTGGGAGGGGCCCCTCGGGGACCCACCTACGGTTCAGCTTAGCCCCCTGGAGGCCTGCAGGTCCAATCCGCCTGCTGTGTTTCGAGCGGAGGGGCGGGTTGAGGTGAGGGCACTGACTAGTGGGAACGTGGGCCCAAGCGCTTTGGGGCGGGGGGCCGTCGAGGGCAGCGGGGGCTCAGAGGTCCCTGCCCCTTCTGCCGCCCTGAATGAGCGGCAGCGCCCCTAGTGCCCCGGTGGTGGAGGGGCAGAAGTGTTAGTCTGTCCCTGGGGCTCGGGGGTCCCCAATCCCCAGTGTTGCAGCCCCAGGCCCTTTGAAAGGGGCCTCTCGGGGACTGACCTAGGGTCAGGGTTACCAAGCAGGATGCCGGCAGGCCCGAAATGCCCGCTGTGCAGCGAGTGGAGGGGCGGGCAGAATGAGGGCGCTGGCGAGCGGGAGCCTGGGCTCAAACATTTGGCGGGGGGTCCTTCGAAGGTAGCCGGGAGCTCAGAGGGCCCTGCCCGTTCTCCCGCCCTGTATGACCGGTGGGCCCCCTAGAGGCCCAGGTGGCGGGGGGCTGCAGGGTGAGTCCGGCGCTGGGTCTCGGGTCCCCAATTTCCGGCGCTGAGGCGCCGGGCCCCTTGGGTGGGGCCCTTCAGGAGCCCACCTAGACTTAGTGTTAGCCCCCGTGAGGCCGGCAAGCCGGACCTGCTGGATGTGCGGCGAGCAGAGGGGTAGGCTGAGTTGAGGGCGCTGAGGAGTGGGAGCGTGGGCCCAACCGTTTTGGTGCGGGGGCCTTCGAAGGTCATCAGGGGCTAGGAGGGCCCTGCTCCTTCTCCCGCCTGAATGACCGGCGGCGCCCCTAGCGGCCGGAGTGGTGGGGGGCTGCAGGCTGATTCCACCGCTGGGGTTCAGTGGTTCCCAATCCCTGGCGTTGGGTCGCCAAGCCCCTTGGGAGGGGCCCCTCGGGTACCCACCTAGGGTTCAGCTTAGCCCCCAGGAGGCCGGCAGGTCCAATCCGCCTGCTGTGTTTCGAGCGGAGGGGCGGGTTGAGGTGAGGGCGCTGACAAGTGGGAACGTGGGCCCAAGCGCTTTGGGGCGGGGGGGCCATCGAAGGTCGGCGGGGGCTCGGAGGGCCCTGCCCCTTCTCCCGCCTGAATGACCGGCGGCGCCCCTAGCGGCCCAGGTGGCGGGGGGCTGCGGGTACTGTCTGGCGCTCCGTCTCGGGTCCCTAATCCCCGGAGTTTGGGCGCCAGGCCCTTTGGGAGGGGCCCCTCAGGAGCCCACCTAGAGTTAGGGTTAGCCCCCAGGAGGCCAGCAAGCCCTATCTGCTGGATGTGCGGCGAGCGGAGGGGCAGGCCGAGCTGAGGGCGCTGAGGAGTGGGAGCGTGGGCCCAAGCGTTTTGGTGCTGGGGGCCTTCTAATGTCGTCAGGGGCTCGGAGGGCCCTACCCGTTCGACCCTGAATGACTGGCGGCGCCCCTAGCGGCCCGGGTGGCGGGGGGCTGCAGGGTGAGTCCAGTGCTGGGGTTCGGAGGTTCCCAATCTCCAGCGTTGGGGCGCCAAGCCCCTTGGGATGGGCCCTTGGGGGACCGACCTAGGGTTAGGATTAGCCTCCAGGAGTACGGCAGGTCCGATCCGCCTGCTGTGTTTCGAGCGGAGGGGCGGGTTGAGGTGAGGGCGCTGACTAGTGGGAACGTGGGCCCAAGCGCTTTGGGGAGCGGGTGCATCGACGGTCGGGGGGGCTGGGAGGGCCCTGTGAGTTCTCCTGCCCCGAATGAGCGGCAGCGCCCCTAGTGGCCCAGGTGGTGGAGGGGCAACAGTGTTAGTCAGGCCCTGGGGCTCGGGGGTCCCCAATCCCCAGCGTTGCATCCCCAGGCCCCTTGTCAGGGGCCTCTCGGGGACTGACCTAGGGTTAGGGTTAGCAAGCAGGATGCCGGCAGGCCCGAAATGCCGGCTGTGCGGCGAGTGGAGGGGTGGGCGGAGTGAGGGCGCTGGCGAGCAGAAGCCTGGGCCCAAACATTTTGGCGCAGGGGGCCTTCGAAGGTCGCTGGGGGCTCAGAGGGCCCTGCCCGTTCTCCCCCCCTGAATAACCGGCGGGCCCCCTAACGGCCCAGGGGGTGGGGGGCTGCAGGGTGAATCCGGCGCTGGGTCTCGGGTCCCCAGTCCCTGGCGTTGGGATGCCAAGCACCTTGGGATGGGCCCCTCGGGGACCCACCTACGGTTTGGGTTAGCCCCCAGGAGGCCATCAGGCCCAATCCCCTGGCTGTGTAGCGCGCGTTGCGGCGGGCCAGGGGAGGGAGCTGGCGAGCGGGACCGTGGGCCCACAAGTTTTGGCGCGGGGCGGGGCCTTCGAAGGTCGTCAGGGGCTTGTAGGGCCCTGCCCCTTTTACCGCCTGAATGACCGGCAGCGCCAATAACGGCCGGGGTGGCGGTGGGGCGGAGGGTGAGTCCAGCGCTGGGTCTCGGGTCCCCAATCTCAGGCGTTGGGGCGCCAGGCCCCTTGCGAGGGGCCCCTAAGGAGCCCACCTAGAGTTAGGGTTAGCCCCCAGGAGGCCGGCAAGCCCTATCTGCTGGATGTGCGGCGAGCGGAGGGGCAGGCCGAGCTGAGGGCGCTGAGGAGTTGGAGCGTGGGCCCAAGCATTTTGGTGCGGGGGGGCCTTCGAATGTCATCAGGGGCTCGGAGTGCCCTGCACGTTCTCCCGCTCTGAATGATTGGCGGCGCCAATAACGGCCTGGGTGGCGGTGGGGCGGAGGGTGAGTCCAGCGCTGGGGCTCGGGGGTCCCAATCCCCGGGGTTGCGGTGCCAGGCCCCTTGGGAGGGGCCCCTTGGGGGCAGAACTAGGGTTAGGATTAGCCCCCAGGAGGCCGGCAGGCAGGATCCTTTGGCGCTGTCGAGCAGGGGGGCGGGCCGAGGGGAGGGCGCTGGAGAGCGGGAGCGTGGGCCCAAGTGTTTTGGCGCAGGGGGCCTTCGAAGCTCGCCTGGGGCTCGGAGGGCCCTACCTGTTCTCCTGCCCTGAATGACCGGCGGCGCCCCAAGCGGCCCGGATGGCGGGGGGCTGCAGGGTGAGTCCAGCGCTGGGGTTTGGAGGTTCCCAATCCCCGGCGTTGGGGCGCCAAGCCCCTTGGGATGGGCCCCTCGGGGACCCACCTAGGGTTTGCGTTAGCCCCCAGGAGGCCGTCAGGCCCAATCCCCTGGCTGTGTGGTGCGCGGAGGGGCGGGCCGAGGGGATGGAGCTGGCGAGCGGGACCGCGGGCCCACAGGTTTTGGCGCGGGGGCCTTCGAAGGAGGTCGGGGGCTCAGAGGGCCCTGCCCCTTCTCCTGCCTGAATGACCGGCGGCGCCCCTAGCAGCCCGGGTGCCAGGGGCCTGCAGGGTGAGTCCGGCCCTGTGGCTAGGAGGTACAGGATCCCCGGCGTGCCTCGCAAGGCCCCTTGGGAGGGGCCCCTCGGGGACCGACCTAGGGTTAGGGTTAGCCCCCAGGAGGCCAGCAGCTCTGATCCGCCTGCTGTTTTTTGAGCGGAGCGGCATGTTGAGGTGAGGGCGCTGACTAGTGGGAACGTGAGCCCAAGCGCGTTGGGGCGGGGGGGCCATCGAAGGTCGGCGGGGGCTTGGAGGGCCCTACCCCTTCTCCCTCCTAAATGACCGGCGGCGCCCCTGCGGCCCAGGTGGCGGGGGGCTGCGGGTAAAGTCCGGCGCTCGGTCTCGGGTCCCCAATCCCAGGCGTTGGGGCACCAGGCCCCTTGGGTGGGGCCCCTCAGGAACCCACCTAGAGTTCGGGTTAGCCCCCAGTAGTCCCGCAAGCCCGATCTGCTGGATGTGCGGCGAGCGGAGGGGCAGGCCGAGCTGAGGGCGCTGAGGACTGGGAGCGTTGGCCCAAGCGTTTTGGCGCGGGGGGCCTTCAAAAGTCGTCAGGGGCTCGGAGTGCACTGCACGTTCTCCCGCTCTGAATGATCGGCAGCGCCAATAAGGGCCTGGGTGGCGGTGGGGCGAAGGGTGAGTCCAGCGCTGGGGCTCGGGGGTCCCAATCCCCGGCGTTGCGGTGCTAGGCCCCTTGGGAGGGGCCCCTCGGGGCCGAACAAAGGTTAGGATTAGCCCCCAGGAGGCCGGCAGGCAGGATCCACGGCCGGTGTGGCGAGCGGAGGGGGGGGCGGCCGGAGGGGAGGGCGCTGGAGAGCGGAGCGTGGCCCCAAGTGTTTTGACGCAGGGGGCCTTCGAAGCTCCCCGGGGCCTCAGAGGGCCCTACCCGTTCTCCCCCCCTGAATGACCGGCGGCGCCCCTAGCGGCCCGGGTGCCGGGGGGCTGCAGGGTGAGTCCAGCGCTGGGGTTTGGAGGTTCCCTATCCCCGCCATTGGGGCGCCAAGCCCCTTGGGATGGGCCCCTCGGGGACCCACCTAGGGTTTGGGTTAGCCCCCAGGAGGCCTTCAGGCCCAATCCCCTGGCTGTGTGGCTCGCGGTGGGGCAGACCGAGGGGAGGGAGCTCGCTAGCGGGACCGTGGGCCCACAGGTTTTGGCGCGGGGCCTTCTAAGGAGGTCGGGGGCTCGGAGGGCCCTGCCCCTTCTCCCGCCTGAATAACCTGCGGCGCCCCTAGCAGCCCGGGTGCCAGGGGGCTGCAGGGTGAGTCCGGCCCTGGGGCTAGGACGTCCAGGATCCCAGGCATGGCCGCGCAAGGCCCTTTGGGAGGGGCCCCTCCGGGACCGCCCTAGGGTTAAGGTTACCCCCAGGTGGCCGGCAGGTCCGATCCGCCTGCTGTCTTTCGAGCGGAGGGGCCGGTTGAGGTGAGGGCGCTGACTAGTGGGAACAAGGGCCCAAGCGCTTTGGGGCGGGGGGCCATCGAAGCTCAGCGGGGGCTCAGAGGGCCCTGCCAGTTCTTCAGCCCTGAATGAGCGGCAGCGCCCCTAGTGGCCCAGGTGGTGGAGGGGCAGCAGTTTTAGTCTTGCCCTGGGGCTCGGGGGTCCCCAATGCCCGGAGTTGCGGTGCCAGGACCCTTGGGAGGGGCCCCTCGGGGGCCCACCTAGGGTTAGGATTAGCCCCCAGGACGCCGGCAGGCAGGATCCACCGGCGGTGTGGCGAGCCGAGGGTCCGGCCAAGGGGAGGGCGCTGGAGAGTGGAGCGTGGGCCCAAGTGTTTTGGCGCAGGGGGTCTTCGAAGCTCCCCGGGGGCTCAGAGGGCCCTAACCGTTCTCCCCCCCTGAATGACCGGTGGCGCCCCTAGCGGCCCGGTTGGCGGGGGGCTGCAGGGTGAGTCCAGCGCTGGGGTTTGGAGGTTCCCAATCCCCAGCGTTGGGGTGCCAAGATCCTTGGGATGGGCCCCTCTGGGACCCACCTAGGGTTGCGTTAGCCCCCAGGAGGCCGTCAGGCCCAATCCCCTGGCTGTGTGGCGCGCGGTGGGGTGGGCCGAGTGGACGGAGCTGGCGAGCGGGACCGTGGGCCCACAGGTTTTGGCGTGGGGGACTTCGAAGATCCTCAGGGGCTAGGAGGGCCCTGTCCCTTCTCCCGCCCCGTATGACCGGTGGGCCCCCTGGAGGCCCAGGTGGCGGGGGGCTGCAGGGTGAGTCCGGCGCTGGGTCTCGGGTCCCAAACCTCCGCCGCTGTGGCGCCAGGCACCTTGTGTGGGGCCCCTCAGGAGCCCACCTAGAGTTATTGTTAGCCCCCGGGAGGCCGGCAAGCCCGACCTGCTGGATGTGCGGCGAGCAGAGGGGTAGGCCGAGCTGAGGGCGCTGAGGAGTGGGAGCGTAGGCCCAACCGTTTTGGCGCGGGGGGGGGCCTTCGAAGGTTGCCTGGGGCACAGAGGGCCCTGCCCATTCTCACGCCCTGAATGACCGGTGGGCCCCCTAGCGGCCCAGGTGGTGGGGGGCTGCGGGTAAAGTCCGGCCCTTGGTCTCGGGTCCCCAATCCCCGGCGTTGGGGCGCCAGGCCCCTTGGGTGGGGCGCCTCAGGAGCCCACCTAGAGTTAAGGTTAGCCCCCAGGACTCCTGCAAGCCCGATCTGCTGGAGGTACGGCGAACGGAGGGGCAGGCCGAGCTGAGGGCGCTGAGGAGTGGGAACGTGGGCCCAAGCGTTTTGGCACGGGGGGCCTTCGAAAGTCTCAGGGGCTCGGAGTGCCCTGCACGTTCTCCCACTCTGAATGACCGGCGGCGCCAATAACGGCCTGGGTGGCGGTGGGGCAGAGGGTGAGTCCAGTGCTGGGGCTCGGGGGTCCCAATCCCCGGCGTTGCGGTGCCAGACCCCTGGGGAGTGGCCCCTCGGGTGCCGAACAAGGGTTAGGATTAGCCCCCAGGAGGCCGGCAGGCAGGATCCAGGGGCGGTGCGGCGAGCGGGGGGGGGGGGCCGGAGGGGAGGGCACTGGAGAGCGGAGTGTGGGCCCAAGTGTTTTGGCGCACGGGGCCTTTGAAGCTCCCTGGGAATTCGGAGGGCCTTACCCGTTCTCCCCCCCTTAATGACCGGCGGCGCTCCTAGTGGCCCTGGTGGCGTGGGGCTGCAGGGTGAGTCCAGCGCTGGGGTTTGGAGATTCCCAATCCCCGGCGTTGGGGCGCCAAACCCCTTGGGATGGTCCCCTCGGGGACCCACCTAGGGTTTGCGTGAGCCCCCAGGAGGCCGTCAGGCCCAATCCCCTGGCTGTGTGGCGCGCGGAGGGGCGGGCCGAGGGGACGGAGCTGGCGAGCGGGACCGTGGGCCCACAGGTTTTGGCGTGGGGGCCTTCGAAGATCCTCAGGGGCTAGTAGGGCCCTGCCCGTTCTCCCGCCTGAATGACCGGCGGCGCCCCTAGCGGCCCCGGTGCCGGGGGCTGCAGGTTGTGTCCGGCCCTGGGGCTAGGACGTCCAGGATCCCGGGCGTGGCTGAGCAAGGCCCCTTGGGAGGGGACGCTCGGGGACTGACCTAGGGTTAGGGTTAGCCCCCAGGAGGCCGGCAGGTCCGATCCGCCTGCTGTGTTTGGAGCGGAGGGGCAGGTTGAGGTGAGGGCGCTGTCTAGAGGGAACGTGGGCCCAAGCGCTTTGGGACGGGGGGGCCATCGAAGGTCGGCGGGTTCTCGGAGGGCCCTGCCCCTTCTCCTGCCTGAATGACCGGCGGCGCCCCTAGTGCCCAGGTGGTGGAGGGGCAGCAGTGTTAGTCTGGCCCTGGGGCTCGGGGGTCCCCAATCCCCAGTGTTGCAGCCCCAGGCCCCTTGTCTGGGGCCTCTCGGGGACTACCTTAGGGTCAGGGTTAGCAAGCAGGATGCCGGCAGGCCCGAAATGCCCGCTGTGCAGCGAGTGGAGGGGAGGGCCGAATGAGGGGCCAGCGAGCGGGAGCCTGGGCCCAAACATTTGGCGGGGGTGCCTTCGAAGGTAGCCGGGAGCTCAGAGGGCCCTGCCCGTTCTCCCGCCCACATGACCGGTGGGCCCCCTAGAGGCCCAGGTGGCGGGGGGCTGCAGGGTGAGTCCAGCGCTGGGTCTCGGGTCCCCAATCCCAGGCGTTGGGGCGCCAGGCCCCTTGCGAGGGGCCCCTAAGGAGCCCACCTAGAGTTAGGGTTAGCCCCCAGGAGGCCTGCAAGCCCGATCTGCTGGATGTGCAGCGAGCGGAGGGGCAGGCCGAGCTGAGGGCGTTGAGGAGTGGGATCGGGGGCCCAAGAGTTTGGCGCGGGGGCCTTCGAAATGCGCCAGGGGCTCGGTGTGCCCTGCACATTCTCCCGCCCTGAATGACCAGCGGCGCCAATAAAGGCCCGGGTGGCGGTGGGGCGGAGGCTGAGTCCAGCGCTGGGGCGGGGGTCCCCAATCCCTGGCATTGCGGTGCCAGGCCCCTTGGGAGGAGCCCCTTGGGGGCCGACCTAGGGTTAGGATTAGCCCCGAGGAGGCCGGCAGGCAGGATCCAAGGGCGGTGTGGCGGGGGAGGGGCGGGCCGAGGGGAGGGCGCTGGTGAGTGGGAGCCTGGGCACAAGTGTTTTGGCGCAGGCAGCCTTCGAAGCTCGCCAGGGGCTCGGAGGGCCCTACCCGTTCTCCAGCCTGAATGACTGGCGGCGCCCCTAGCGGCCCGGGTGGTGGGGGGCTGCAGGGTGAGTCCAGCGCTGGGGTTCAGAGGTTCCGAATCCCCAGCGTTGGGGCGCCAAGCCCCTTGGGATGGGCCCTCCGGGGACCGACCTAGGGTTAGGATTAGCCTCCAGGAGTACGGCAGGTCCGATCCGCCTGCTGTGTTTCGAGCGGAGGGGCGGGTTGAGGTGAGGGCGCTGACTAGTGGGAACTTGGGCCCAGGCGCTTTGGGCAGCGGGTCCATCGACAGTCGGGTGGCTGGGAGGGCCCTGTAAGTTCTACTGCCCTGAATGAGCGGCAGCGCCCCTAGTGGCCCAGGTGGTGGAGGGGCAGCAGTGATAGTTTTGCCCTGGGGTCGGGGGTCCCCCAATCCCCAGCGTTGCAGCCCCAGGCCCCTTGTCAGTGACCTCTCGGGGACTGACCTAGGGATAGGGTTAGCAAGCAGGATGCCGGCAGGCCCGAAATGCCGGCTGTGCGGTGAGTGGAGGGGCGGGCGCAGTGAGGGCGCTGGCGAGCAGAAGCCTGGGCCCAAACATTTTGGCGCAGGGGGTTTTCGAAGGTCGCTGGGGGCTCAGAGGGCCCTGCCCGTTCTCCCCCCTGAATAACCAGCGGGCCCGCTAGCGGCCCAGGGGCTGGGGGGCTGCAGGGTGAATTCGGCGCTGGGTCTCGGGTCCCCAGTCCCTGGCGTTGTGGCGCAAAGCACCTTGGGATGGGCCCCTCGGGGACCCACCTAGGGTATGGGTTAGCCCCCAGGAGGCCATCAGGCCCAATCCCCTGGCTGTGTAGCGCACGTTGCGGCGGGCCAGGGGAGGGAGCTGGCGAGCGGTACCGTGGGCCCACAGGTTTTGGCGCGGGGGGGCCTTCGAAGGTCGTTAGGGGCTTGTAGGGCCCTCCCCCTTCTACCGCCTGAATGACCGGCGGCGCTCCTAGCGGCCCGGGTGGCGGTTGGCAGCAGGGTGAGTCCGGCCCTGGGGCTAGGACGTCCAGGATCCCGGGCATGGCGGCGCAAAGCCCCTTGGGAGGGGCCCCTCGGGAACAGACCTAGGGTTAGGGTTAGCCCCCAGGAGGCCGGCAGGTCCTATCCGGCTGCTGTGTTTCGAGCAGAGGGGCGGGTTGAGGTGAGGGCGCTGACTAGTGGGAACGTGGGCCCAAGCGCTTTGGGGCAGGGGTCCATCGAATGTCGAAGGGGGCTTGGAAGGCCCTGCCCCTTCTCCAGCCCTGAATGAGAGACAGCGCTCCTAGTGGCCCAGGTGGTGGACGGCAGTAGTGTTAGTTTGGCCCTGGGGTTCGGGGGTCCCCAATCCCCAGCGTTGCAGCCCCAGGCCCCTTGTCAGGGGCCTCTCCGGGACTGACCTAGGGTTAGGGTTAGCAAGCAGAATGCCGGCAGGCCCGAAATGCCGGCTGTGTGGCGAGTGGAGGGGCCGGCGGAGTGAGGGCGCTGGCAAGCAGAAGCCTGGGCCCAAACATTTTGGCGCGGGGGGCCTTCGAAGGTCGCTGGGGGCTCAGAGGGCCCTGCCCGTTCTCCCCCCCTGAATGACCGGCGGCGGCTGAAGCGGCCCGGGTGGCGGGGGGCTGCAGGGTGAGTCCAGCGCTGGGGTTTGGAGGTTCCCAATCCCGACGTTGGGGCGCCAAGCCCCTTGGGATGGGCCCCTCGGGGACCCACCTAGGGTTTGCGTTAGCCCCCAGGAGGCCGTCAGGCCCAATCCCCTGGCTGTGTGGCACGCGGTGGGGCGGGCCGATGAGACAGAGCTGGCGAGCGGGACCGTGGACCCACAAGTTTTGGCGTGGGGGCCTTCGAAGGTCCTCAGGGGCTAGGAGGGCCCTGCCCCTTCTCCCACCTGAATGACCGGTGGCGCCCCTAGCGGCCGGAGTGGCGGGGGGGCTGCAGGCTGATTCCACCGCTGGGGTTCAGTGGTTCCCAGTCCCTGGCGTTGGGTCGCCAAGCCCCTTGGGAGGGGCCCCTCGGGGACCCACCTACGGTTCAGCTTAGCCCCCTGGAGGCCTGCAGGTCCAATCCGCCTGCTGTGTTTCGAGCGGAGGGGCGGGTTGAGGTGAGGGCACTGACTAGTGGGAACGTGGGCCCAAGCGCTTTGGGGCGGGGGGCCGTCGAGGGCAGCGGGGGCTCAGAGGTCCCTGCCCCTTCTGCCGCCCTGAATGAGCGGCAGCGCCCCTAGTGCCCCGGTGGTGGAGGGGCAGAAGTGTTAGTCTGTCCCTGGGGCTCGGGGGTCCCCAATCCCCAGTGTTGCAGCCCCAGGCCCTTTGAAAGGGGCCTCTCGGGGACTGACCTAGGGTCAGGGTTACCAAGCAGGATGCCGGCAGGCCCGAAATGCCCGCTGTGCAGCGAGTGGAGGGGCGGGCAGAATGAGGGCGCTGGCGAGCGGGAGCCTGGGCTCAAACATTTGGCGGGGGGTCCTTCGAAGGTAGCCGGGAGCTCAGAGGGCCCTGCCCGTTCTCCCGCCCTGTATGACCGGTGGGCCCCCTAGAGGCCCAGGTGGCAGGGGGCTGCAGGGTGAGTCCGGCGCTGGGTCTCGGGTCCCCAATTTCCGGCGCTGAGGCGCCGGGCCCCTTGGGTGGGGCCCTTCAGGAGCCCACCTAGACTTAGTGTTAGCCCCCGTGAGGCCGGCAAGCCGGACCTGCTGGATGTGCGGCGAGCAGAGGGGTAGGCTGAGTTGAGGGCGCTGAGGAGTGGGAGCGTGGGCCCAACCGTTTTGGTGCGGGGGCCTTCGAAGGTCATCAGGGGCTAGGAGGGCCCTGCTCCTTCTCCCGCCTGAATGACCGGCGGCGCCCCTAGCGGCCGGAGTGGTGGGGGGCTGCAGGCTGATTCCACCGCTGGGGTTCAGTGGTTCCCAATCCCTGGCGTTGGGTCGCCAAGCCCCTTGGGAGGGGCCCCTCGGGTACCCACCTAGGGTTCAGCTTAGCCCCCAGGAGGCCGGCAGGTCCAATCCGCCTGCTGTGTTTCGAGCGGAGGGGCGGGTTGAGGTGAGGGCGCTGACAAGTGGGAACGTGGGCCCAAGCGCTTTGGGGCGGGGGGGCCATCGAAGGTCGGCGGGGGCTCGGAGGGCCCTGCCCCTTCTCCCGCCTGAATGACCGGCGGCGCCCCTAGCGGCCCAGGTGGCGGGGGGCTGCGGGTACAGTCTGGCGCTCCGTCTCGGGTCCCTAATCCCCGGAGTTTGGGCGCCAGGCCCTTTGGGAGGGGCCCCTCAGGAGCCCATCTAGAGTTAGGGTTAGCCCCCAGGAGGCCAGCAAGCCCTATCTGCTGGATGTGCGGCGAGCAGAGGGGCAGGCCGAGCTGAGGGCGCTGAGGAGTGGGAGCGTGGGCCCAAGCGTTTTGGTGCTGGGGGCCTTCTAATGTCGTCAGGGGCTCGGAGGGCCCTACCCGTTCGACCCTGAATGACTGGCGGCGCCCCTAGCGGCCCGGGTGGCGGGGGGCTGCAGGGTGAGTCCAGTGCTGGGGTTCGGAGGTTCCCAATCTCCAGCGTTGGGGCGCCAAGCCCCTTGGGATGGGCCCTTGGGGGACCGACCTAGGGTTAGGATTAGCCTCCAGGAGTACGGCAGGTCCGATCCGCCTGCTGTGTTTCGAGCGGAGGGGCGGGTTGAGGTGAGGGCGCTGACTAGTGGGAACGTGGGCCCAAGCGCTTTGGGGAGCGGGTGCATCGACGGTCGGGGGGGCTGGGAGGGCCCTGTGAGTTCTCCTGCCCCGAATGAGCGGCAGCGCCCCTAGTGGCCCAGGTGGTGGAGGGGCAACAGTGTTAGTCAGGCCCTGGGGCTCGGGGGTCCCCAATCCCCAGCGTTGCATCCCCAGGCCCCTTGTCAGGGGCCTCTCGGGGACTGACCTAGGGTTAGGGTTAGCAAGCAGGATGCCGGCAGGCCCGAAATGCCGGCTGTGCGGCGAGTGGAGGGGTGGGCGGAGTGAGGGCGCTGGCGAGCAGAAGCCTGGGCCCAAACATTTTGGCGCAGGGGGCCTTCGAAGGTCGCTGGGGGCTCAGAGGGCCCTGCCCGTTCTCCCCCCCTGAATAACCGGCGGGCCCCCTAACGGCCCAGGGGGTGGGGGGCTGCAGGGTGAATCCGGCGCTGGGTCTCGGGTCCCCAGTCCCTGGCGTTGGGATGCCAAGCACCTTGGGATGGGCCCCTCGGGGACCCACCTACGGTTTGGGTTAGCCCCCAGGAGGCCATCAGGCCCAATCCCCTGGCTGTGTAGCGCGCGTTGCGGCGGGCCAGGGGAGGGAGCTGGCGAGCGGGACCGTGGGCCCACAAGTTTTGGCGCGGGGCGGGGCCTTCGAAGGTCGTCAGGGGCTTGTAGGGCCCTGCCCCTTTTACCGCCTGAATGACCGGCAGCGCCAATAACGGCCGGGGTGGCGGTGGGGCGGAGGATGAGTCCAGCGCTGGGTCTCGGGTCCCCAATCTCAGGCGTTGGGGCGCCAGGCCCCTTGCGAGGGGCCCCTAAGGAGCCCACCTAGAGTTAGGGTTAGCCCCCAGGAGGCCGGCAAGCCCTATCTGCTGGATGTGCGGCGAGCGGAGGGGCAGGCCGAGCTGAGGGCGCTGAGGAGTTGGAGCGTGGGCCCAAGCATTTTGGTGCGGGGGGGCCTTCGAATGTCATCAGGGGCTCGGAGTGCCCTGC